>NW_028262380.1:35967000-36272500 GCF_047370975.1 Nipponia nippon
CCCATGTCCTTCTCTTTCTGCTAGAGTTTAAAGAGAAAGTTAATAGATGGGTTTGGAAGCATTATATCTTTAGGTTTTTGCAGTGAGCATAGATCCTCATTCACAGACATATGCCATATCAAGAAAGCTGTCCAGAACTGGGACTGTGATATACTTGTTGGTGATGACATTCTTGCAACCAATGACATGAATAATACAATTATCTCATTTTTTGCCTCCACTGTATTTATCAATAGCCTCAAGTTTTTGTGGCTTAGCCAACAGGCTGCTGGAGACCATTTACATCTTCCTTCTGTAAGACTCCAACATAATGGATGAGATGCTTTCAATTCTTTTCTTTCCATTTGTACTTCTTTAGAAATGTATGGGCTTGGTAAGAACAGATGGTGTGAAGGAAATCAAAGGAAGACAAACATCAGTCATATGTCTCCACTAGCAGGTATCACTGTGGCTGTAGGAGACTAAAATAGTAAATCTCAGAAGTCAAGAGGCAATTCATTTCATCCTCTGGTATGAAATAATTCCGGCATATTTTCATTTCACATTGGCAACTTGCAGAGCTATAAAGAGTGTAAGATTTTGATTTTATTTTTACTAAAACATGAAAAGATGTATTCACCATCCTATAACATACCATCCTGTAATAAACATTGGTAAACTGTGCTCTAGAGAAAATCTGCCACATAGATTGGTGAGTAATGATTTGTACTCCATCTCTTAAAATAGAGTTGTTTTTATGAAATAACATCCTTTTAAATTCCCTCGTGCTGCTTAACAAGTGCCCCGGTAAAGTAGAAATGCATCTTACATCACTTAGGAGGAAACATTTTTTCTTCGCTATTTTCTCATTGAAGCATGCTTTAATCATGTATTGTGCATGTAGTTATTTGTTGATATTGCTGGCATTCCGAAACAGTTTCTTGCAACGTGATGAAGTCCCAGTACCGCTGTCCTGTCTTCCATTTGGTCCAGTAGGGGTGCATCCCTTCGTACAATAAGGCGTAATTTTGCTCTCTCGATCTCTGTAATATATTCTTCTGCTGGGGATCAGAGGCAGCCTTTACTTTTCCTTGAGAGTCAGTGTCTTTTTTTTTTTTTTTTTTTTTTTTTTACTTTAAAGGTGCACTTTAGCCATCATATCATGTGCTTTTCTTTCTATTAAAGGTAAAATAATACATTTCAATATCTCTTCACCCCCCAAAATGAAACCAAGCAGCATCACAGATGTGAATGGTTTTGTTTAATTTACCATAGTTTCACATAATTTCTGTTTTCAGTAGACCAGGAGTCTCCTGGAAGCTATTCTGCTTTTACTGATGTGGGACGATGTACTCCAAGGGAGAGAAGAGGAACTACAGACAAAGAGGTAGCGAAACAACAATAAATAATGCAGCAATATCCATATGGAAAATTGGTAACATATCTGAGACAAGACTTGTGTTGGTTTTAAGACACTGTAATGATACAGTCCAAAGGAACAGTTACTTATCAGATCATCAGATGGGACAGCATCCTTCTTTTTCATTAAGGAGACAGGTACTTCAAGAAGTTAAAAGAATATCAAGCTTTGTAAGATAAGCTGTATCTTCTATTTATGTTTAAATAGATATGGACATAAGTTTACTAGTCATTGATAGGCTCTGTCAAAGCTGACTGGAGTGGGTGTTTGAGACAGACAAGAACAGCAGATGGGACGGGGGAAAGGCTCTTTTGAGAACGAGTGTCACACAAAGAGACTGCCTCAGTAGTTTCAAAACTGATACAAAGAACATCTGTATTTCACCATTATTTTTGTTTAGAAAAAGTTAGTGTGTTAGACAAAACCACTTATCCTAAGAGTGATCTCTAATTTCTGTAACAGTTGGTGATTGTAATTATAAACTATTATAATGCTTTGGAAGAGCAAAACAGAAGCAGGTATACAACCTTTAAAGTAACTCAAAGTATCACTGAAAAAATGGAGTATACAATTCAGTATCTTAATATTTCTAGATCTAGAACTATAAATGCTCTCCAAACAGGCTTCAGGGATTTTATTCAATCATAAAGTAAGTAAATTTATATTAACCAACATCTACAGACCATAGATTGTTAACATTTTCCATTGATTTTTATTAAAATATTGCACAAAATAATGGCAGCATAAGAGAGTACTGTATTTTAATTGCTAATATTTAAGTTTTTGCTCTGGGCCATCTACCTTGTTAAATGGTGGTACAGGTTAGAACCGGTTACAGGATCTGGATTCAGATCCACTTACGCCCCACTAACATAGTTATATTGCTGCAATTCGATTCAGAGTCTGATTTCAAAAAAAGACTGCTCATTACAAAATAAAGGTTAAAGAAGTTTCAGGAGCCATATTGTGTGTTCCTTTTAAAGAGTTTTGTGACACTGCAAGTCATCTTTCAATTTGAAAATATGTAAAATACTTATAGTACAAGCCACTCTTAAAATCACTGTAATTTAAAAAGATGAAAGAAGAAAGGCTTCTCTATTTCCAGTATGTTTTGTACGCTTCAAAGTATTTTGTATTTAATCAGCTCCACTGTTCTTTTAATATTATCCCCCTTCTTCCATTATTTGCTTTAGTAGTTATAGCACCAGCTGTACCAAAATCAGGAAAGAGTGAAAAGGGCTTAGCTGCAGTTGATGATATGAATATCTCCTCCCGTCTAAAGGACTATTTTTAACAACAGCAGGGAACAGAAAAATGCTTTTAAATTTAGGCGATCTTATTTGAAGGAGACCTGTAAGGGAAAATTGTATTAGTATTACAAAATACAAGTTGACAGGATCCCTGTAATAACTTTGGGGACTTTTTTATCATAGCAAAGACAATGCTCTAGGTATGCTACATTTGCTAGCCTTTAGATGACAAGAAGGGAGGGAGCTCCGTCGAGAACATCTGGCCTGGAAGAAAGGTAAAATGCAAAACTTATGAGTGTCCCTTTTTATTCCTCTTATAAAAAGATGTGCACCCTTACATCATTACAAATAGTATCTCTCAGAAATAGCGTAATTAGCTCATTCTAGTCACTAGTATATCCTAGAGAGATTTTTTAAAATGTAGCAATCTCATCTGCGCAAGTACTTGCAGAGGAAGACTAAATCACTTCACCAAATACCCTCACGTAACACTGCTGATTGCCTCCTGCACCTTCCCCTGACGCACCTAGTGCTGGTTATCCATCCGAGGCAGACACTAGGTGAGTGAGGCTCTTGCGTTAGATCACAGTTCATGTTTTCAGCACAGCTTTGAAAACAGTGAAAGTGTGTCAGCCACACAGGTGAGGAGAGGTGGAGTTGTTTTACAGTTTTATTTTTGAAACAATATTGAGCTTGCAGATACTTGGTGATAGAACTTGATAAATATATGAAACGAATAATATGATGTGATGTGATTGCCTATGATAGCAAGAGCGCTGCACAGATGACTCAGGAGATCACTTCCAGTCCTGTGTTTCTCAGACTTTCTTAAAAGTATGAATGTGATTATAGAAATTTAAAATATTCCCAACCTTTTCCAGCTGTCAGAGTAATTTTTCCTTAGAGAGAGAGAGAGAGAGAGAGAGAGAGAGAAAGAAAGTGGCATGCAGTATTTGCAGTTGAAAGTAGCCTAAAGATAACAAGTTTAACAGAAGACGCATCTAAAGTATTGGAGAATATTAAGCATGTGAATTTCCATTGTACCTAGAGATCTAGTTGCCTACAAGTCACATTGGCATTTAGTTAATTTTTTTTTACATCTGTAGTTGTCTTAAACATAAAATTGCAAAGTGGTCTATATTTAGCTGCTATTTCTATTTTTAAAATACTAAGTCCAAACACCTAACTGCCTTAAAGGAAGCTGTGTATTGAATTGCCTGTTGCTGCAAGAACCACTGTAAGGCACGCGGCCTTTTCTTTTTGCATCTTGATTGCCTTTTTCAAAGCTGAAACATTTTTACCATATAGTAACACTACCTGAATGTATTAATCACTTTGCCTACTTTTCAGAAACTGCCAGCTAGAGCTGTATATGACTTTAAAGCTCAGACTTCTAAGTAAGTACTAGACTTTTGTTCATTTAAGAATTCATAATTCAAGAAAACTCTTTCTAGCACTTGTGGCAGCTAACTGCTGTTCTAGCCAGTTTCGACAGCAAACGCCATGGAAGCAGAGAACCCTGCTTGCTGTCACAGTAGCCTCTGCATTAGCAAACGGTGTGAGAAGTTCTTTTGTCTTAAATTATCATCTTCTCCACTGTATTTGTTTGAACACATGAATGGCTGTGCATCTTCTAGAGGGTCCTGAGGGTCACCCACTGAACGCTCTTTGTTTATTGTGAATTGTATTTAGGTTACACACGGTACAGTGCTTAAAATACTGTCATAGATAGTGTGCGTGTCAAAATTCTGTATAATGCTTCAGCATCCTCCTGTCTGTCTTAACATACACAGGCTCTCTGCAGGATGTGATATGTCCCATACCGAGAAAAACCACAGTGGTGCACAAGAAAAACAAGATCAGGAAATGCTGTTCTAGGATATGAGAAGTCAAAGTCGAGTGCCTGTATTTCATCCCTGCTGTTGTTCTGATGATCCAGGGCATTTAAACAATCTTTAGAGATGGCCAGACTTTGCCACTGGAACTACATCAGCTGTGTCTGGTAGAAAATTTACAACTTGAATTATCAGAAGAGCAGATTAGCTCTTGAAAAAACCAAATAGATGATACAGCAGAGAACTCCCAGGCCAGGATCTGAAAATGTTCTTAATGATTTGGATAATTCCTTTTTTTGGTAGCCAACGTTAAGCATATCACAGGTCCTGAGTATCAGAAATGGTGAGAACATAATCCTGTGTTCTTCAAGCTTCTGAACAGCTGTCTTGAAAGAAAAACGTGTAGAGGAGAAGCACGCCAAGCTGTGCTGCTGCAAAAAGGTAGTAATAGGCCATAGAGACGTGGGATATATTCTATATACCGATTTCATAAAGAACACCAAATACCCCTCAGATGCCTGTCATAAAAGCAGCATCTAAACACGCCATCCAGAAGACATCATACGTGCATGCAGACCCTATACCAAGTGCTCTGGTAATAACTAGCAATACTTCCTTGAGATCACAGTGTAAAACAGACCTATATAACTTACAGATAGTACCTGGAATTCATAAATGTGAATCATTTCATTTTATATGGTATAATCAACTGGTAAATGTACCACAGCTGTGACACTTTTCCTTCAAATGTTTAGTTGCTACATTCTGTTTCAGTTCCAAACTGTAAAGATCTCAGAAACTATGCAGGTAGAGAAGTTAAATGTAAAACTGTAAACATCTGATCTAAATAAATTCATTACAGAGAGCTGTCCTTTAAGAAAGGAGATACTGTCTATATCGTCAGGAAAATTGATCAAAACTGGTATGAGGGTGAGCACCATGGAAGAGTTGGAATATTCCCAATTTCTTACGTCGAGGTTTGTTCTCTGTTTTATTTCCTTGAATTAGTTCGGGTAATAGGTCCACAAACTGCATGGGAGTGATGAAAATCCATGTTTTTTCTTTTTCCTCAGAAACTTTCTCCCCCAGAAAAAGCACAGCCTGCCAGGCCACCTCCCCCTGCACAGATTGGAGAGATTGGAGAAGCTGTTGCCAAATACAATTTCAGTGCAGACACAAATGTGGAGTTATCGCTTAGAAAGGTACAGTTTAGAACGATCTTTATCAAAATGCCATTATAGTGTCCACTGCTACACAGAATTAATATATAGGTAAATCCTGTACTTTGGTGCACTCCGCGTTCAATACTTGGTACACACAAAGCAATGTAATGGTAGGAAACTACTAACATCATAGCTTATTGGCTTGCTGTCTTTCACAGCTGCCTGCAAATAGTTTAAATGTGTTGTGCCTGTAAATGGGATTGTGGTAGATTAGCATATGCAAACATCTACTAACTGCCCACCTAAATTTCTAGTTTTCACTTCAGTTATCCATTCCCTTTTTTTAATAATTATTTGTTGCTGTCACAATTATCATAGTAAGGTTTTTAATGTAGAAGAAATAGAAAAATACAGAAAATAGAAGAATATAGGAAAAAATGGCTCACATTGTTGTGAATGTGCCACGAGTTCTTGCAAATATTTCATTTAATAATAGTCTGCTTTTTATAACGTTCTCTTACCTTTCTATGCACATCCTGGTGGTTATACTTTACTGTACATGAGCAAAATAAATGTTTAATTTCTGAGGTTTATCAGACACTGGAATATTACCACTGTAGAGAAACTTTATTACTGCAGTTATTATATACTTATTTGTAAGTAGTATATCCTTTTTATCCACTGGAAATTTCTGCCTCTTACTTTTTTTTTTTAAGAATTACAGTTCATAGAAGTTATTCAGTGGTTTGTTTTTCTTTTGAAAGAAGAGTAAGGATACAGTTTCTTGATGCTCACCTACAGCCTAATCAGCATCGCTGAAAATAATGGGTGTTTTTCCACTCATTTGAGATTGGTAAAAGTCCAAGAGGTCTAAAACATATCAGGAATAGGAACTTGGAGAACTAGGGGTTGGGAGTAGTTTGATGATTTATTTCTTTTTAAAATTCTCTTTTGTGCTTATTGTGGTGGTCATAATCTTGACAGCCCAGTTTTCATTTGTTTTTAAAAGTTAACTTGCACTGGTTTTCTTTTGTTCCATCCCAGTAAAGATAATTTTAGGGTCCGCCACAAATCATCTACAGAAACAAAATTACAGAAATTACAAGAGAACGCAAAACTAATAGGGAAGGATTTGTTACAAAATGAGACGTGGTAAAAAGCACATCATGTAAAACAATGGGGGGGGGGGAGCTCATGAAATTTCACTACAGAGAAACGTTTAAATAGAAGTTGACATTTTCCATTTCAGTTGCTAAGCTCTCTAAAAGCTGCTGCCCATCTTTTTTACATAGGAAAAGCACTTCTTTCTCTCATCTTTCCCGTGAACTCGATTTTTAGCTTTCTACCTCCACTTAGTCCAGTTTTACTGATAACAAAGCACTTGCATGGATTTCATTGCTTAATTTTTATCACTTTTAAGGAAAAATGGGCATAGGAGTCACTGTTGCATATTAGAGTTACGGTGTTAGCTAGTAGTTTGGCCAACAATTAAAACAGGTTATGATCTAAGGAAAAGTTTAAATGTTAATCCCTCGAGCAAGAGTAGGAGACTACATGAGATTCCCCTCTGATAAAAGAACAGCATTTTCAGTCTGTGACTGGCCCCCCGTTCTGCTGGAATACGTTCCAAATACATGGTTATTATAAATGGGAGGAGAAATGTGAAAATGGAGACGATTCTCAAGACTGATGGGAAACAGCACTGCAGGGAAAATAATACTATGTGTTAAAATAATATCTGCTGTTCAAAAAATTAACTTACTATGTATCTGCTGATAACTCATTTTCATAATGCATTTCAGGGAGACAGAGTAATTCTTCTTAAGCGAGTTGATCAAAACTGGTATGAAGGTAAAATACCAGGAACCAACAGACAAGGCATCTTCCCTGTTTCCTATGTAGAAGTCATCAAAAAGAATGCATCAAAAAGTGTTGATGACTACCCTGATCCTCCGATACCCCAAAGCTATTCTAGTGACAGAATACACCATTTAAGTTCAACTAAGGTAAGGATATTTTTTCCTTTGCTATCACCCATAGAGCGGGTTTAGAAGGACTTGTAATTTTTTTGTTAACATAAGATAATGCATAATTCATGCATTAAGTACACTACGTTTTCTTTCCTGCGTAGGTAGGATTGCATTACATGCTGCCAGGATTTTTGCTCTTTTCTTCATTAGCTATTACATTATTGAGAGTAGGGCCAGGCAAAATTTGGGCAGAAAAATCAAGCCAACAGAACAAAATTTATTTGGGAATCTTAGACAGAATTTGAGCGTTAAAGATATGTCTAGCAGACTTTTCATAGTGCAATGTGAAGACATTCCCATAACACAGCTGTCCGAAAAGCCTGCAGTCCCATAAGCATGCAAAGGGCAAGAGCGGGCAGTTTGTGTGGGGACGCAGCTTGCCAAGACCAGTTGTGTGCCTTTCAAAGTAAAGGAGAACAGCTAACGATTCTGTACGATAACCTTCCTCCTTTTGCCATTCACGCTCCAGAAGGAGGCTGTTGGTACGGCGGAGGTTCTTTGGAGTGGTATGACAATAGTGACAGTATTGTTTCTTTTGGTAGTGAGGCAAATGTCATCACATTGTCAGTGAGCTTGGATTCAGACCTTTATAGTTGTAATTTTTCACACCAGATGTCTTATCGTAGGTTCTGAATTCTTTTCCTTCCTAGTCTATATAACCATTACAAATCATACTACATGATGCTGCAAAAAGATTCCTGTATTCCAATTTATCATTCACTCGTGACAGTTCAGTCACCTGAGTGAGGAACATAACCTCCTTGGCAGTGATAGAAACTAAGACAGTTTCTGCATGCAAACTGTGATCAGCATTAATGTATTATTAATGATTTTGAACACGCAAGATGGAAACTTTTCTAAATCTTCCTCTTTACCTTTGTTGTTTATCTCTTCAGCGTAGGCAGTGGGTTTTGTGTGGAATTATAAAGTTCTTATCCTGCTATTAATCTCTATTTGTTTCAGTTGGTTTTGCCCCCTTTTCTACTTTCATATACTTGCACACTGGTGCTCATTTAGATCCTTCAACTTTGAGATAAGTTCCACATTTATTTGCAGCTTTGGGGACAGCTACCAAAAGATGTCATTTATAGACAACAGTGACCTCTGAAAATACTGCTTACGACTAAACAATATTAGCTGGTTTTGGACAGTTGCTAGAACAGGTCTTGTCTGGTTTTCCACAACGTATCACAACAGAGAGTGAGCTCCTCTCTCTTCCATTCCAACAAAGCGGTTGAATTGAAGTAGCATCAAATTCTGTAGCTGCAGACTGAGGTATTCATAAGCTAGGGCTCCTTATTATTACAGGAATCAAGGGTCCTGAAGGCAGGTCAAGAGTATGAGGCAACTTAGGTGCTCCATATTACGGAGCTGTCTCTCTGTATTTGGAGATGCCTCTCCCCATTTTCTATGGAGCAGGCTTGTCTCTAAGGCATCCTGCAGCTAAAGCTGGTGTTTGTGTAACCCCTATAACCCTTGTTGAGCGTAGGTGATGCCTCAGAGCATTTACATTCCGATTACAAAACTGTCCCGCCACTATTATTTAGTTGTTATTAGATTAGTTCTGTAGGCGAGGAAAGGGGGAAAAGCCTTCTTTGTAACATAGGAAACTTTTGCAACCATCTTGTTCTAGCATAAGTCAAAAAAAAAAAAAAAAAAAAAAAAGAGCCTCTACTGATGCTCTTAAACAGACATCTTGTTTCTTAATTCAACTGTATTCAGAAATGGCAATAGCATGTAAGAAGACATCGTGTTACTGACTGCCTAGAAGGACTTCAGCAGTCCTGAAGGTGTCCTGGAGTTTACCACCATTACTGATACCACTTTTCCTATTCCTTTGGGGTTTTTTAGCACGTATCACTCCCTGTTGCTAGAGCAACTGCGCTAAACTTCTCTGGCCTTATGGCAATAAAAATAAATAGGCAATACGAGTCAGGAGCAAGCTTTGCTCTCTTTAACTTGTCCTAGACCATCTGTATCTTTAGCTCTAGTGCAGCCTGTAGCCGTGGGGAACTAAAAATGGCACTGTCTCCTCGGCAGTATTATTGACCTTAAAACCACAGGTTAGAGGCCCTTGTTCAAGAGGAAAGATGAGGGAAAGAGACTGAGCATTGCTTGTAACAGCCTAGCTCTGTTTTAGCAGACTGCGTTGTACCAGTCTATAGACTGTTTACTTTGGTATAGAAGACTCTATAACAAAGGTTTGTCTAACTATAAAATAAAGCTATTTCCCTCAAGAAAACTCAAGCAGATGGTAAGTAAATTAACCTTCCTATTCTGCGACACTAATTTAGCCTTTTGAAATTATTTTCCTATTCTAGAGTAATACTTAAAGTCTAAAGTAGTCCAGATAACTTGAGATATGTACGTCTAATTATTCTGGATAATTCTAGCAATGACATCAAAATATTTTTCATTCAGTTTTAATTTTGAGGATTAATAGTAACAAAAATGCATTTTCAGTATTTACTGAAGCAATGGATATCTACTGATGCTGTGTACGTATGACTCACCACTCTCTCATTCTTACAAAAGGACGTTTCTTTTACCAGAAGGATACTTCAATCAATATTATGTAACGGTACTCAAAACGTACTGCTGTGTACTGTGCTGTCGCTATTTAAAAGCATTGTTGACTGCCTACATTCAATTAGAATTGAATGTACCTTTCACAAATGTTGGTGTCATTTTGAACTAATAGGGTTACTTTTGAAGAAAAATGCATTCTGTAGCTGCTCGTGCCTTAATAAAAGTATGCAATGTATTAAAGATGTTTCTTAAACATTTACTCAGAAGTACAAAAAAAAAAGTAGAACTATTAACGTTAGGCTAATTAGAAATCACCTCAGTTGTAACAGCTTAAAAGAAATACTTAATGACACCTGAAGTGTTCTTCTGAAAAATACTATTCTCAAAATAACAGTAATGGTTTGGGGAAGATTACATTAATATTAATTGTATGATTTAATAACCTATGACACGCTCACCAACAGAGCGCCGTAAGTACCATAACTTTAGCAGAGCAAATGCAGGTCGCCTTCATGAATGTAACGATTCAGATCTCTCTTAATGTTTGACATTTAAGCCCCAAGCCAGAACCTGATACAGTTTCATTTTTCAAATGCCTTTCCTGCTGTTCTGATTCATGTAGTAATGATTTCAGACACCCGTGACACACTGAAACGATACCCTATAATCCAGATGATGGCACAGACATTTTCCTTTTCCAATCTCCTCGTATCCTAGTTCTCTATCATGCTTATTTATTTATTTAAATTCCTATGTTGTTCTTATTTTTGAAGTTGCCTTCCCAAGCACTGTCCCCACTTTCCAGACACCTTTCCTCCTCTTGGTCACACATTGATCAAAAGATTCTCCAGGCTGTCACTAGTGACTGGTTTTCAAGGACTGTTGGTTTCTCACCTTCAAGCGTGCGCATCTTACCTCCTCCACCATTTCCAGACAGTTTTCTCTGTGACTTAGAAGAACTCAATTCTTTGGCATTAACAACATCCCAATCTGTAGCAATCTCCCCAGGTAATAGCATTCACCGAGTTAAGGATGACCACTTTATTCCAAACACAGAGATCTCTCTCAGCTCTCCTACAGCTCTTCCTCTGCCCTCTCTTGTGTCTACCTCTGTCTCATCTTCAGCCAGCTCATCTCATGACATAGCCTATAAGCATACCAGCAACAATACCAAACCAGGAAAAGATAAAGACTTAAGAGGTGTACTTGACTCTTCAGTTATCGAAGTACCTAGAGACTTGTCAGATACCACAAGAGAAGGTGAACATGTTGGCACTATCTGTAACATCCCTTCGCCACACGAAGGTGGCTCTGTCTCCAGAGTGCTAGCTGCAACTGCTGAAAACGAAGAGGAACTCTGTACTGCAGATCTGGCAGTTAATATAGGGGATCAGTCAAAGCCTCAAGAATCAGGTCTCTACAGAGGAGCACAAGACACACCAGAAGAACTGACAAGACTCTATATAGAGGAGGATCTGGGACATGACAACTTAGAATTCCCAATAGCGAGTGGAGGAGACTCCATGGTATGTTATGAAGGATACGCTTCACCAAATATTGATAAGGTATTTTAATTTCTGAAAAACCTGGCTTCTGTGTTCAGATAGCTTACTCAGTGTAATTATTCTCTGCCTTTTCTTGTATTTACATGTTTGTATTGTGCACAGGCACAGTTTTATACTATTGCATTGGATAAAAATTGTCAGTGTTAGGGGATAGTCCCTTCTCAGAAGCAGGCATATACACCATTGTAAGGTCTATGGTGTGCCAATTCTGCTGGTCCTTTCCCTTCTGACCTTGTTAGCTGCCATCGAGCTTCGGATGTGAAAAACCAGTGAACCGTTTTCCTCCCTGGCCCATTACATGCTGCCCCTTTTGAGCCAGAGGCCCCAGCAAGCAAATGCTATCAGAAGCCTTCAGAGGGAGGGACGTGCCTCCTGCAGAGACTGAGCGGTTTGTACTTCGCATGTGTCACTTTGCCAGCTGAGATATTTATAGTAGGGTCTGTTACGAGAATGTGACTAATAAGAACAGATCAGATTATGTTTGGCAGTTAAACAAATGCTTCCCCCTAAAGCCCTCCCCAGTTCCTCTTTGGGACAGTACAACACTGAATTATCCCAAATGTCTGCTAGCCATTAAACGCTACATATTGCTACACAGTTTGTGTGGTTTCTAGGCAAAGTTTTAGAACAGATCTTTTCTGTCCAGCACTTATTTCAACAGACTGTTCAGGCAGTTGCTTTGGCTAGCACATGCAAACATGTAAATCAGATACTTAGGACAATATGTTTTAGGCCAAATGTAAATTAGAAAGGTTTTGCAGGCTGCCTCTGCCCTTACTTGACCTGAAAAACACAGGAGAAAACTTGTAAGAATAGAGATGAAATCCACGGCCACAAACAGCAACTTGTTTTGATTTCTGAGGGAAGAATTTTCTTTCAGAATAGTAGACTGACTAAGAATAAAGTTAGCACCACATTTGTGACTGTTCAGGTTAGTTACATGACTCCTTATTGAGCATTTTATGTCCATGACAGCTAGTTTTATAGCACAATTACTTCTCATTTTTCTTAAACACTTAAGCCAGTTCTACTTTCTACGGGAACATTGGGAAACTCTGATCCTCCTTTCCACCTTTCTTCTAATGTTCCATTTCACTCTGCCAAGGCACCAGTTTCTCACTCTGTTCCTACAACATCCCTGTCTACTGCTTCCCTCTCACCTCCTCTCCCTCCTAAACCCTCACATCAGCAGGAGAGAGACTCACCAAAGTTAAAGGTAACTGCACCTCTTGAGTATGGATTGTGGCAAATCTTCATGTGTATTAAATAACTGCAAGGCTAACACTGAGTTTGATCTTTTCAGATGCGTTTCCTTTACTAATATTAAATAACATAGCACATGGAGTATTAAGATAAGCCTTCTTCAAATGAAACACAAGGTAAAACTATAACTGTTACAATACAATGAAATAGCTTAAGAAGATACCAGTGATAGGAAAGTAGAAAGCCTTCAACTCAATTTCAGGTCCATACCAGGACATCAGTAACTCATAACTGAAAGAAACAGACTCATATTCAAGTACGCAGAAACTAACATTTGTAGTTTAAAAGTGTTCTCCGTTTCAATCCAAAGCCTGGGAGAACAGTCATAAATTTCACAAAAAAGCACCACTGCAGAGGGTCATGTTCTAAATACCAGTTCTGTTAGTCAAGGACTGGACAAAGATTATTTCCTCTTCAAGACTAGGCTTTGTGTCGGCATTGCAGCTCTGCAGCAGAAAAATGAAACCTGGAAAGCCTGTTGCTCTAGATAGACAAAGTGTAGTTTAGACCCAAAGTCAGTTTCCAGTGCTGACTTCCAGAGAGTCCATTTGCTCATGAAAAGGAGAAAGTCATGTAAAAAGTTTGAGAAACTATCCTAGAAAGAGTGATCATTACATCTATGGCAAAAAAAAAAAAAAAAAGAAGCCTTTTTTTTTTTTTTTTTAAATCTACCACATCTTACAGCATGTGTCATGGAAAACCCAGACATAATGGACCTCAAGAAGTCTTAAGGTCCACCAGATCTGTTGGTTTTTTTCTGAAGTGGGGAAGAGACATAAGGTTTCTTTCCAGGGCATGAATCTGTCATGGGCTTAGGCATGCTTCACCTCAAAGAAGGGGTAAAACACAGTATTGCATTTGTTTCTGCAACTTTGAATAATTTATCAGTTGTACAGTGCTTTTTTTGATGGGTCCTTTTTTGCTTAGCCTAACCGACAAAATTCAGGAAATGCCTTATCAACACTGAAATTCTTTTTAGCTGACCCTGATATTCTTTGCTCTTGTTTGAGCAAGGCATGTTAATCTCAGCTGAAAATAAAACAGAGGGAATATCTGTTTTGAGAGTTAAAAGATCTGCTCCTGGGAACCTCCCAGACAGCGTCCTGCTCTTCCTTGGGCATGGCAGGAAGCAAGACACTACCTAACCACGGGAGATGACTCCAGCTTGCAGACGCAAGAGCCTGAGGACTGAGAAGAACTAGAGGTCTGGGGGCTTGTTATAGAGTTCTAGCTCTTAATTATTGTTTTCAAACCATGTCAGACCTGGATTATTTCTTAAGTCTAGGGAACATACGTCTTTATAAACTTAATCAGTGTAGACTTACCTATTTGAAAATTATTGAAATTATTAAGATACAGTCCTACTGACAACAGATTTTTTGCACAGTATTTCCAAAATGAGATAAAGATTTATTTCCTCCCAAGGGTAAGCAAACTTTTTTCAGTAGTCAACACTGACTACATTGCAAGGATAGGGAGTTGCATTAAAATAAGTGTAGCCAGGTTTTGGCTGTCATCATTTCTTGCTACGGTTCCTATCCTCTTCTGTTTGTGCATGTTGTCCATGATTAAAGTCTCCTCTCAACTGCTACAGCAGAAAGAACATGAGACGTTTCCAGGACTCAAATATCACAAGTGAAGGGAGATTCTTCAGAGAGTTCTTGAAAGTCTATACTGATACCTTCGTAATTTTTCTTAATGTAAAAATACATACACATGTGTATGTATATTTGGAATGTGACTCAAATCTAAAGCATGACCCGGGATTTGGGCAGCAGACTACAAGGAGCTATGGGTGGGAAGTGTCACTTTGCTCCATGTTGGTGGGAGGGATGTATCCTCCAAAGGAACATCTCTGAAGACACTTCCCAAGGAGGAATGCTGATGTTTGCCAGCCTCCTCGGCCTCCCTTGGTATCCTTTTTTTTGTTATTCACCCTCTCAGCTCCTAAGAGGGGGCTGTTCTTCTGTCTTGCCACATTCTACTGGCAAACAGTCACAAATACCAATGAAAAGGTTTCCAGTGTCAGCACTCCTCTCCTCTCACATTCCCCAGACTTACCCCTGCCCCTGAGAATTCGCATTTGCTGCGCACACACCCTTAGGAGCTGAATTCTGACAAATATTTAGCTGATTTATAGTGATGTTAACAAACAAGGGTTTTTTCCTTGAAATGCTTTCCATCAATATTCACTTGCTTTCAAAATGCAAATTTAAGGTCCGTGTTCTGTTTAACAGCAAGGAATTGCAACATCTGTCATTGGTATTTCTAGGATAGTATTTATGCTCTGTGCTGTTGAGCTTTTCTGTGTTATTAACTGAGCTACTTCAGTGGGTACAGCTGCAATAGCTCTGCTTACTCCAACTGCATACACTGTGCGTGATTCATCTTTTAACTCTAACGTGTAAGGGCATGTGCCGGAGCAGCAAACCCTTGGGAAAAAGATACAGTGGCAACAATGAAAATCCCATATGCTAATAGTACCATTATTTGCACCTCTAACAAACTTGCTTTCTGTTATCAAGAAAAGCATGTCCAGTTTGCATGTATGAGCGAAGCAACAAAAATCCCATGACGCTTCATTCTTAAACTCTCACTTGACACAGTTTTTGTGGTTTTTCTAGGCTAATTTAAAGAGAGAGATATTTGTTATGGGTAAACCTCCTCGTAGCCCAGTGATGACTAAGAGATCCTGCAGCTCACCTGTCAGAGGGCACAGCTATTCACACAGGGTATGGTACGGGCGCCCAGTGTGCAATAACAGCATTTCCATAGAAAAGGAGCTCAGTGTCTAGTCTTCCAGTACTTTGCTTTTGCCCAAGTGTCTCAACACTATCAGTATGTTGTGTTTTCTTCCTGTTGTGCTGCTGTGCTATGTCTGAGTAAAGCCAACAGGTCTGTGTGTGCCAACGCTTATTTTACAGATCCATTGGTGTATTGTACCTCTGCAGTACTGCATAGTATTTCCAGTGCTACAAAATGCAAGAGATCAAAGTTCTTTAGATTTAGCCTGGTTTTTTTCCTAAATCACTTCTCTTGTTTCAAAGCATTCCTAGTTTATTAAAATTACAGCTTCTAAGAGTCAAAAATTTATACTTCATTGCATGTATACAGGCTTTTGTATACAGGCTGAATTCTTGGTTTTGAATCCACGTCCTTCTTTTCAAAATGTTTTGTTGCTACTCTGTTGTGTTCACTCAACACTGCGCTCTTTATCCAAGCACTGTTATTCCAGGCTGTCCTACTCTTTAGCCTTTCCCTTCATATCTGTAATATAACAGTAACATAACTGTAACAATTTTACCCAGCCCGAAAGTCAGATTGTTTAGAGTTCACATGTGTTTGGCTCACAAAGGTGATCTAAATTATGAAAAAAAACAAATAACCTAGACTATAAGAGAGTAAGAATTTGTGGGCTATGTTTTACTTTCGGTTTAGGACTAAATTATTCCCTGCATTGGTTTCTTGATATTTGGCTCTTAAAACTGATAACAAGATGAACTGTTCTGCATGCTGTTGCTGCTGATTTTAGGTTATCATCTTTCTGGTGGTTCCCTTTTTAAAATTTGAATTTTAATTTAAGATATGCAGGGTTGTGTAACTTTCAAAGTCTTGGGTTTTTGGCAGGCCTCTGGTCACTACCAGGTATGAGGGGACAGCGCTTTTTTCA
Organism: Nipponia nippon; assembly: GCF_047370975.1. Taxonomy (NCBI): domain Eukaryota; kingdom Metazoa; phylum Chordata; class Aves; order Pelecaniformes; family Threskiornithidae; genus Nipponia; species Nipponia nippon. The sequence continues at coordinate 35,983,705 of NW_028262380.1, forward strand.
TCACTGAAGAGAGACAGTTCAATCATAGGAAGGCCGGGATTCTTGTAGTAGCGGACCAACACCATCCCAGAGAAAGCCTAAGTGGGAATAAGATCCCTAAAAAAGGGATTAAGCCCTATTTTAATTTTGCATGTTACTCCAAATGAATGGCGTGTAATCAAGAGGACTGCATTGGTCAATGTTTAGTGCATTTATGACTTTAATTCCAAAACTACAAGAGCGTGTACAATTGTACCCCTACATTGCATGTTCAGGCCTATACAGAACTATTATATGCAAGCACATATCAATCATGCGTGAAAGTCAGGTGTACAACTGGGACCACTGACTTGACTGCACGCTTTCTAAAGTTTTGGGGATTAGGTCCTACCATTTTTCCCAGGAAACAGGAGAGCGTAGTGAACTGAGTTGTAGTTGGAAACTAGAAATCCTAAGCACCAAGAGCTGCCCACGGGGTGATGCATTTCATGATCTCTCTAGAGCACAATTAGCCAGACCTTGCGACAGTCCCCATTCTAGCCAGCGCCACTGTGGGGGGGAGTGAGAGCTTAGGGAGAGAAAACGGGGAGGATTATGTCAGCTGGGGTACTGTTGAGGAACGCGTTCGGATAAAGAGCAAGCGAGCTCCAAGGTCCCCCTGTTCAGACATAGCAGAGATTACTTCACCCTAGTTTTCCCAGATTCTAATTCCATCTAAGTTTTCTCTGTAGCAATAACATAGAGTTAAAAATCTCCACTCACCTTGATTTTCTATCCTCTGTTTCTACAGTAGTTAACTAGCAAAAAAACATTTTAAAGCATTGAGGAATATGCAGAAACAGAAGATAATACTGACCTACCTAATTCCTTCCTGGCTCGGTATATGTTCAAAGCATTAAATCATTTGTAGTATTGTTTAGGACATAGACTTTGTTGTTTGCAAGAAATATCCTTAACCTCGGTTGAGTCCTCTTGCATCTCTGACTATCTTTGGCATTCAGCTCAGTTGCAGACCTGATGAAAGATTAGCAGAGAATAAGGTCAGATTCCAATCCAAGTACCAAGCAATCTGCCCAGTGGAATATTCTCTTCTTGCTTGACAAGCCAGTTACTGAAGGGGGGGGTTACCGAGAGCTGAAATGCCTAATTTGTAATCTTTCTTGTTGGATTCTTCAGTAAAAGTTATCTGTCTGTCTTTACACTGGCAGAGGAGAGTTAAATGAGGAAGAAAGAGTCAAAGAGTATAAACCATATTTTTTGGACATTGAAAACCTCTTTCCCACCTAGCTGTCATTAATATGAATAAGAGCTCTGTAATCTACCTGCCTGCATCTTTAGGCACCTTTTTAAAATTATACTCTACAGGCTGTAAAGATGAAATGGAGAATGTTCACAATATTTTCTGCATGTACACATACAAACATGATGAAAAGAAATTTAACTACTTCAGTTTCATCTGGAGATGGGGGGGGGGGGGCGCAGAGAAAAAAAACATAGTGCATTTTAACATTCAATCGATAGCATCAGGCTGTGGGTTGCTTACCACAGCCTTCTCTCATGGAAGACTGCATCATCCTCAAGAGTAAACTGAAGCAAGACGAACTGAAATAGTCAAACCTGGGAAAGAGAGAACCATGGAGCAGTAAGATAAATCCCATGGCTTCAAGATCAGGTTGCAGTTTACTCAATTCATGAAAGAAAGTGCTATGAGCGGTGTTTGATACCCACACTCCCAAAAGAGATACGGTTTCCAGACTTGTATCAGACTGTCAGTCTCTACAGCGCGACCATAGGGCGTCCTCAGTCAACAGAGGATATGATCACTGCTCACATCGAGGGCTCTCCGAAGCAGCTGCTCCTGTGCTGTTTCTGGCCCCAGCCAGATTCTAACTGGTATAAGTCAACGTCTTCCTAAGCAGGATATTGTTTCCATAGGAGGTTAATATGTTTCATTTCCATGGCATCCAGATTTATTCTATATTAGTGGTGGGTAATGCTCCATTAAGAAGGAAAGTAGTTCCTTTCATAAAGCTTTGCACTGGAAATACAAACTACTTTTTCCTCTGAAGTAAAAGTGTTAATTGTTATTTTCACACAATTACGTGCATTCTTTCAAAATTTCTTTCTTCGCCTCCCAACAGCCTGCATGGCTTTGTGCTCCCCCTTGAGATGAAACAGAATTAATTAAAGCATAGCATGTTATGCCTGCCAAGTTAGTACTCTGTGTGTGTTAATGTAAATTGGTATGTTGTTTGTCTATGAATATTCTAAGTTCTGCCATTATGTATAGGAGATTTTATTTCTGCTTATGTAAAAAATATGCTTCACCCAAGGAACGATAATGTTCATCAGTTGCATCTGATTTTTCTAATGCTATTTCTGTTTCACAGTGAAGAGGCAGCAGGGTTCTATTCCAAGTTTCTACTCCACTATAAATAGAATGGACTGTTGATAAACTTCACAGTTTTGTTTTGGTTTTTATTATGTCCTCCAAAAGTCAGATCTTTAAACCTGTCGAGATTCTGTGGCTTGCTATGTCTCTTAAGAATTTATTGCGAGTTGGGGGGTGTTTTACACAAGGTAGAATATGAACACTCAAGCAACTATGTATCATGCCCCTATCCAACTATTTGGACCTCAGACTGTACATCTTTATTACATTTCAAATCATTTCATTTCAGCCACAGCGCCCCGTGCTTGCTCATGAAAACATACACAGTGGGGGGGAACCGTAAGTATACTTCTTGTCTACTAAACCAAAACCTAACATTTAAGCAAGAGCCAGCACATCGTCAAATAATTTGTTAACCTGCCAAGTACAATTACGAAGGGATTTCGGAAATTTACAGATAACCACACGACGTAGGAAGATATCCAAGAAGGTCCCAGAGGGCAAAGCCTCAGTTGTTTAATTTACATCAGACTCAGACAGACGTGCCAACTTACAGTTCTCCATCACTTATACTTTTAAAATGGATCATAATTTCGTAAAAATAAAGTTTGACTTCTTTTATTCTCTCCATTTTTGCATCTCAGCAGAATGCCAATTAAAGATTTAACACTGATTCAACTCATCTGCTTTCCTGATTTGACACAAATTGTTCAGAAACAGTTCTGGATGTGAACAGAGAGAAAAAAATAACTGGATAACGTTGATCACAGGAACACAGGCTCACACTTTTTGGTGTAATTTACACGTGCAATTTAAAAATTAGATACAAGAAAGCCTTTAACTGAAGAGGAACCTAGATCTCAAGTCTCTTATTTTCACAAACAACGTAAGCACTTGGGATAAAACACGTAAAGGATGGAAGGCTGTTTCAGTGCCGATTGATTATTGAAATGCAAGTTCGGTGCAAGATTGTTGAGATCCCCCCCCAGCCTTGCGCTTGGGTCCTGCCTCAGCGGCCGTTGAAACCAGCAGCCGTTCTTCCGCTAACATCACAGCGCTTTGGCGCATGCCCCATTAGATGAATTCTCCTAAGTATAACTAAAGCTTAGCATCTATTTAGAAGTTTACCTGTTAGTCACTCAAAAAAATGGCAAGAGAGAAGAGAGGGGCAAAAAGTCACCAAATAACTGTACCGCAGTTCACATGTAACAAAAATTGGACATGTTGGTTTCAATCTCACTAAAACCATTTTTCTCAAGCTCCTATTGGTTTTGTTGAGCATACTGAAGCACCTAACTCTGTTTTGTAACCAATAATTAGATAATTAATTTTGTCCAGTATAGTTTAAGTAGTTCATGACTGAAGTTGCTTATTCCTAAAATTAAAAACAGAAATATGTTTAAATTGCCAACCAACCATTCTTTGTCTTGAATATGTATTCTCTTAGTGTTGTAAATGGTAGTAGAGTTTTCATATTTAAGAAATTCCTAGATTAGCAAAGAGAGAATTAAATGACTACAAAGGAGTTATTATAATGCATTATCTAGAAATTACTAAGATTAAATTTCTAAAGTACAGCGAGTGCTAACTGGGAAGTTCTTGTTAGTGTATTTGAGTGATTGGCTTGAATCCTATTCATGACAGGTTACATCTGCAGCTCCTGTACCTTTGGAAGCCGCATTAAATCAGTTTTGGAATATCATCATAGCTCTGCTTTCCTGGAATAACAACAAGCATGACAGAAAATGTTATTGCCATTTAATTTTTTGCACAGATTGTTCTTACTCCTGCTACACCAATTACCAGATGTAATTGCTCAAATAACCAGTCCCGTTCCATTTTGTTAGTATGATTAAAATATAAAATTAGATTTGAGGAGATAACTGTCAGTCATGAGAAATTAAGTTAAAATCCTTTTCTTTCTTGGAACAGTGTCTTTTTTGTTCCTCCAAACCAGCAATGTGAAAAATAAAGGTGGTTTATTCAGAAAGACCATCAGTACACTGAGCCTAGCACCAGTCTGTATGTAGGACTTTCAAATGGGGCTTTCAGGAGCAGGGTTTTTTTTTACTGAAATAAAGAAAGATCTCATTTAAGCTGTGGCAACTCTGCCTGAATGATACAGAGCTGATGGAAATATTCACTACCAACACAGCAAAGGGGAGTTATTTTGTTTTTACTGGGGGAAGCGTAGTGACATTAAGGTTTTAAAGCCAGTGAGCTGAAAAATAGACATGATTATGTTTTGTTTCAATATTTTGAAATTAAAACTATTTTCTTTGTACAATTTCTGCAGTTGTACCCTGCTCCTTTACACGCAGTCCGTCATAGCTGGGGCACAGATGGTTAGAAAAAAAGGCAGATTCTGACTCTGCAGGACTCGGGGGCTTTTGCAGCAATCTCCCCGTGGGCTGTCAGCCCGAGCACCTTCAGTTCCCCCTATTAAGAGTTTATTGCCATTCTTTCAATTCCAGGAAACACAATTAAAAGCTGTCCAGGAATGCAAGATGATAAATTTAGTAATCTCGTACCTCTTTCCATTTATCCACCTCAGATCCTTCTATCTGCAGCCCCTGGCCAGGGTGGAGGTACAAGTCAGCGTCTGAATACTGTTCGAGTTTCCATCCTTATGTCTCCTGATTCGATTGAAACCCTTCCCTCACTCTCAGACATTTTATACACACACACACACACACACATTATAGATAGATAGATAGATAGATAGACAGACAGATAGATAGCAGGGGCAGTTTTAACCAGGGAAGGGGTTACTGCTGCATGTTTCCAAATAGCAATTACTCTCCACCTTCCCCACAGAGGCAGGCACCTCTTTTACATGCAGAGCTCCTATAGTGCCAAGTCTCACCTCAGCAGTTGCTATGAGGCGCCCAGGGAGGTCCCCCAGTCACAGGGGCAGCGTGTGAGCCGCTCTGCTGGGCACCCTCCTCCCAAAGGGCACCAGGCCCCTTGCTCTGCTGGGGCAGAGAAGGCGCACACTAGGTTCAGCTTTCCGCACCTTAAAGGCAGAGCCCCGGTTTCCGGAGCTGACCATGGTGGGTTAAGGGGCCAGCGCACCTACAGACTCCCCTCTAGAAGTCCTCTGTTCTGGCGACTCAACTATAAAATAATGCTTTAAAAAAAAACAAAAAACCACAAAAAACAAACACCACCACCGACTAGAATTCTGTGTTCAAAGCAACTGATTAAATAAACTGGTTGAGGAGCCATCAGGCTTGCCTTGAGTCCTCAGTCTTTAGTGTCTGATGAGTTACCTTTCTGATGAAGTTTTATTTATTTACTATAATCCATACTTAGCCGTGAAGTCCACCAGGCCATATAAACCCTTTTCCCCTATACTTGCAAGAACCGTTACTTCTTAGTTAATGTTTAAACCAGGTCCTTTACTTGAGCAAAGGTGCAAAGAATTCTTACTTCTTTTTAAAATGCATCGTTTGTCCTATTTAAGGTTTCAGGCTCTATATAACTATACTCCTAGGAACGAAGATGAATTGGAGCTCAGAGAGGGAGATGTCATTGATGTGATGGAAAAATGTGATGATGGATGGTTTGTGGGTATGTTTTAATTTGGTTGCTTCCCCTCCCCCCCCACCCTTTGCTGCCCTCTTTGCTTGGTGTCTTTTAAACAAATTAATTTTGATATTCAGTGTAATAAACCCGAACCTGGCTTTATCAGGAGAAATCCCAAACAAAATCCACTGAAATTAGCGGGCTTGTGTCTTTTGGAACCGATGGACACAAATTGACATGTGCCTCCAGCTGGTTGTACAGCACTGTTGTCCTCCTCACTTGACACAAAATGCACTACCTATTACTGCTCTCTTCATAAAGACCGGGTAACAGAAAATTTACTCGCATGAATACATCTACAGCATCGACTGCTTGTAAGAACCAAGTATTGCTGAACAGAGATTTCATAACGAGGCCCAGATGAGGTGGCTTAACCATTCCATAAACTCTCATGCACCCAGTGGCTAACAATCATCTAACTAGTCCTCAGCATTTCAAAAATTCAATTTATTTCAATAGATTTGATGCTGTTAAATTATTTCTATGTACCAAGTCAAAATTTTAGCACAGATTTTAATCAGGCCTAACAATTTAATCACATATGCCTCTCTATTTGCTTTTTCCTTCCTGCAGTTACAATTTGTTAAAACTCACAACTCATAAATGAAATTCAAAATAACCTTTTGACGTTTATATTATAAAGAACTGTAGATATTTCTGTTTGTGCAGTATTAAACATAAAAATGTAAAGGCCATGCTTACATAGTGATCTCCTGTTGTTATTCCCATCTTTCATCTATTGCTTCTAATTTCAGGAACCTCGAGAAGAACCAAATTCTTTGGTACTTTCCCTGGAAACTATGTCAAGAGGCTGTGAATTATTTTTTTTTCCTACTTATTTATGCTGCATCTCTGCAACACATCTGCATAAAGCTGCTAGAAAACATGCTACGCTGGCCTTCTGTTTTCTTGCTTGCAGTCTCAAATAGAGGCCATCTAGTTCATCCTCATCCCATCCCACCCGCCAGACCGTTCCAGCAGTATTACAGCAACCACCGCGGTGTGAATGACTAAGCTTTGCTGAAACAAGAGGAATCGTTTCAACATTTAAGTACTCCCCGCTGTAGTCGTTTCACTCGAAACACAATAGGAAAAGCCTGATGACAGGTACACGGAGGCATTGCCATGGGGGGCGGGGAGGGGGAGAAACCGTTCTTGGTTTGGACATCAGTGGTACTATCACGAAGTCTGATGGGATTTTTTCAGCATGCATGTAATACAGGGGGAAGTTGCTGTTTACTATTTTTTAAAAAATTGTTTGAGTTCCCACATTCTTAGTAGCTTGGCAGCATTTGTTACTTTCACTTTGCCGTATCACAGGTTTGCCTATTGTACTGGTTTACAATGTATGACAAATAATAATTAGATTTGTTTGCCTGCACATGTATGTTGTAACATATGCACAGTGATTGTAAAATCTCAAGCAAGCATAGTGAAAAATGGAAGAACTGCAAGTGTTCTGAACGGGTGCAATGGTAGTGGCTACACCTTTTTTTCTTTTTTCCCTAATAAAGCTATAGTGTTTTCTGTTAAAAGGTAAGAAGTGCAAGAGGCATTAAAACCTCAGGAAAGAGGATTTAATGAAGAGACAGACAGTGATATAAGCAGAGACAATAATAACTTGCTGCTGATGTCTGGCATTAAATGGTGGTAATCAAAATGTTGTAATAGGAAGCAACACGAACTCTGAGAGGTTAGTGTTTTTACGTACCCCAGGAATTTTGAGAAGCAGGAAGTAAACGGTGTTAGTGCAAAGGGTCGTTGGGTTGGTTGTGGTTTTGGTTTTTTTTCCCCTAACATAGCCACCTGAAAAATATTCACAACTATCATGTACTGATTTATTTCACTATATATATATATATATATATATATGTACGTATGTTAATGAAACCTGAGTTACACATTCTTTTTAGGAATTTAGTACAGAAGAAAGAGTCACAAGTATTAAAACCGATACATTTTAGAGGTGGGTTTTTTTTTTTCCTGAATGAAACAAGTATTGGAAAACATACATTTTCCATAAGCAAAAGTAAGCATAAATAGCAAATGAAGTTAAGGCACAGGATGATAATGACTATGGCTTTATAAAAATTCAGATTTGGTTTCTTCAGCACCTTATAGATGGCAAAAGCTTCTATTGCATTTCTCATGGGTAAAGGATTGAAGTTATCAAAATGTATGTAGTCTCTGTAGTATTTTGTACATACGTGTGCTTTTTTGTACAGAGCCATTTGGTTGTTGATTTTTAAAAAAATTAAGTTCCTTATTTGATCTTTGCCCTCTTCGCATACGGAACATTTCAATGCATTTTTCTTTTCTTGCTCTATTTACCATAAGCACATCTGGAGAGTGCAATTCTGTAAGATAGCATTTTATGCAAAATTTTATTAATTAAAATATGGTTTACCAGCCAAATCTAAATGTACATATGTCTTTATTACTGAGAAATGTCATTAAGACAAAGGTAAAGAAACATCTTTGTGCGGCATACCTTTATTATTGCAGATTTCATGGCAAAAGCTTTATATTCAAAGGCTTTCGATTTTAAACTAGATCTGCATGCAGCTTTGCTGTGAGATGAATACCTATCTGATGCCATTTATGATTGAAGACTTAAATATCTGTTGCCTGTGATATTTAAAAAGTACTGTTTCTACTCTGTATCTGATTTCAGAAAAATACAGGTTTTTCATACCTGGCTTTCAGGTAACTGACTTTGAATTCCTACAAGCAAAAGGTCTCTGTGGTTTTTTTCTTGACTAGACTTCTAATAAATTTTGCTTGGAGTACACAACTGTTTCCCCCATCATTTCTCAAAGTACACGTAATGAGTCAGTGCTGTAAAGCACTTAACGCTTCGAGCTCATGTGCAAATAGTCAGTTTTGCCTTGCCACTTCCCTAAATCGCTTGCATCCAAAAGCACAACAAGGACTCCTCTGTAACGTGACAGCATAGAAGCAAGATTTAAGGAAAAGACAGATATTTGGGGAGCATCTTACATTTGGGATTCTGCCTGCAAAACTGAATTATCCCATACTGTTTCCCCCATCGTTTCCATCCCATCCCATGTCTCTGTCTGGCAAGGAACAACTGTTCAAAAAAAAAAAAAAAAAACCACCAACAAAAAAACCCAAAAAACCACAACGCAACAAGAAGCAAAGTAAGCAAGCAGAGCAGCGCTTTGGTCCTTCTTCTCCAAGCCACGCTGGCCGCCATTGCCAGGCCGCCCCCTCCCAAGCGCTGCGTGCGCTCCACTTCTACCACCGAAGAACGCAGCACAACAGCAACCTGCCTTTGGACAGGAATAACCTATTTCTTCAAGTCCGATTCATGCTTAGTTTTGTCTTTACAATAGCTGGGCCAGAAAACGCAAAACCTCTAAATAAATACACGAGTATGTAGCTTAAAATGTTAACTTTGTCTACAGGAAGGTTAAGACCAGGGACTGCTGTTAAAACTCCAACAGAGAAACTCCTTTGTCAGTATAAACATTGTCGGTGCTAGGAGTGCTTTCAGTTTGGACAAGGCCTGATTTAGTCAGTACTGCTATCACTGAGGTAAACGCGCCCTTCCAGTGCTCGGTGAGATTAAACCCACCGCATGCATCTCTTCTTACAGCCCTATAACCAAATACTGCAAGGTACAATCACACATTGTGTGGTTTGTCCTTTCTGTTTTCCGCGTGACCCAGTGTGGGGTCTGGGACATCACCGAAGCCCTGCTTTGTGCCGTATACCTGCAAGAGCTGCAACAAGTAGGAAGTACTGCGCTTTAATAGTCGTCTTCTATAACAGCTAGCCTAATAACATCAACTGGGTGGTGTAGTCTCACTAATATAAAAAAAAAAAAGCTGGATAGCTAAGGGTCTAAGGGGTGAAATAGCATCTTCTTTGTAAAGGGGATGAAAGAAGGGAAAAGACAGGTCATTGTAATATGAATAGCAAGTCATTGACACTTCAGGAAAAGCTGTAGCGTTAATGTTTTAGTCAAAAAGTAGAGAAATATTAAAATTCTAATCAGGTAAACGAAATATATTCAAATCGGCTAAGTCTGCTGAAATCCCACCTACACTATTTAAGGAACAGACAGAAGGATTTTTTGAGCTTCCTTGTATAATCCTTGTGTACTCCCCTAGGAATTCATGAAGGAGACCCCACAGGCCTAGGCAGTGCTTTGTCCTTAAAGCCAGAGGAAAAGAGACCTGGGAATTAGAGGCCAGCCAGTTTAATATCTAGGAAGAGACCAGAACAAATCAATTAAAAGCCTCAGATACATCATTTGCTAGAAAAATCTGAGTATCAAACCGATTTCCCTTTACCTTGTCAGGATACGTAGCACGCGTGCAGCTTGATTTCTGTCAGGATTTTCTTTTAATGCTGTGACATGGCGGCTGTGTTAGCAGACGGAGTAAAGCCTGTGCCAGTCTACATGAAATCAAGTTTGTTGCAGAGTTGTGCTACGTTACAGATAAATAGGTAACATAACCAGAGCGTCCCTAAAAAACCAGTAGATTCCACTGCCTACCCTGCAGCGAGCCGTGCGTTTGCTGTTGAGGCAAAGGCTTCTTCAAAGAAGAAACCCCACAAGACAACAAGCCAGGGAGACCAACTCATGAGCAGTTCAGGGTAACGATCTGCATCCCAAACGGAGCGCAGGGTCACCCCGGCAGGTTTAACATTCTGTCACCCGCACCAAAGCAAAGCATGTCGTCATTCTGCCGTGCCTGGTATTTACTAGTCGCCTTTGACATGCTGACAGGGAACACGAGGTGCTTCCTGTGCATTTGAAAAAGCAGCGCACAAGCCAATGGAAGGCAGAAACATGAAGTCAGTAGCTCTAGAAGGCCCTCAGGTCATCGCTAAGTATATTCCCTTACAGCATTCGCAGTTACATGGTGAAACCCTGCCTTTGCTCCAGTTCACAGCAAACGCCGTTGAAGTCAACGGATCCCACAGTACTGGTAATACAGTTTCTGCGTTAGCTTGAAAAGAAAATTGCACAAGAGAGAAGCACTGAAGCAACTGAATGTCCACTTTGGGTTGGTTTTATTACACTGAAAAGTATGAGTGCGGGTAGAGAACAACCACTTCTTAACTGCTCCCACTACACAGCACAGCAGATAGTTTCCTTCTCTAGTACCTAACTGGCAAGTTAGCTTAAAGTCAAATTATATATGGCTCCAAAGTTGCAAAAGCATATTGCGACAGTCAATAATTCAATTTTTAAACACGTTTATACAGCAGAACCCCTTATTACATCCAGGAAACATCAATCAGAACGAGATCTGAATCCACCCTTTTTACAGAGCAGGGAACTTGCCGGACCAACGTGTAGAAATTGGTACCTCATCCATACACAGTAAGCAGGGAAGATGAATTTAATAAGGCTTTCTTCTGCAACTCTACAGGTAATCAAATCAACATCATGCTATTTATTTGACTGGATACAAAAAATGCCGGTTTACTTTTATCCTTCCCCTGATGGCCAGATCGTTAAGTTCCTAAGTCCTAGCTAAAAACTATTATTCTCATCAATATAGTAAAGTCACATTCCTTTGAAAATTAAAAATACTTTTATATATATATGCAGAATATGACAGAAATCCACTGAAAGGGAAACAAAAGAATGAATGAATGAATTCCTGCTTGCGCTACCCTGAGTCAGATACTATTTAGGCCAAAGAAAGTGATCCTGGTGACATATCGGCTCTTGCTCACGTATTTTGTGTCACCTCTGAATAACAGAAGTTTCCAGGTTAATATGCAGTGATGAAACCAGGGAAGAGCCTGAACAATCCCGCAGGTACACAATTTTTAGTGTAATCCTGCTGGCTGGTTACGCTGTGCACCGTAGCTCTTCAGCAGCTCTGCACGCAAAACACCCAGTTTCATTTGAATCAATGGGAATCCCATATATAAAGCATTACAGAATTATGCCTTCGAAGTCATTGAGAAGGAGCAAAGCTCTGTGTTAACAGACTATTTAGTATTACCAGAAAGTAGAAAGCATTCTTACTAAAATGGCTCTAATGCCTATAACAACTATCCCATGGCAGTTTTTTGAGCAGCCTTAGTATAGTAACGTCACACCTAACTACAGATCACGTGCAGAGAGGGTTCCGCTTCAGCAGAACAGCATTACATCACAAGTGACACGGTAGGGGAAGAAGTGTTGACTGACAACCAGAAACGCGTTGCTAGGTTTATCCTCAGTACAGATACTCACATCTCAACGACTTACGTTTCTTGCTGCCAACACAAATAACAAACTTGGACGCCATTATTTCACCCCCCACATACATGCATAGCAAAGTAATCCTCCTACATTTTCCATCCATCAGAGAAGTCAGTAAACCACTTTAAATACCCCAAGAATAATGTAATTATTTATTTCTACCAGTGAAGAATTACCAGAGAGTTACACACAGTGAGTCTTGATACTCCCCTCCAAAAAGGGGGGGAGACGCTTCTCTGGCGCGAGCCACTGCTTCCCTTTGCAAGAGAGGGTCCTGTATTCTCGTGGGTCCACTTTGGGAGCCTAGCTCTAGCTCCAACTGATTTGAACAGTAGTTTGCTATTTAAATATCTTAAAGGATCCTTTAAGTCCTTTAAGACTTTTTTTGGCTGTCTTACATTAAAATAAAATGGAGGCATTTTATTTCAAGACCTTCTGCAAGTGCCACTTAAGAACCAAGGAAGTGGACTGTCGTATTAAAACAATAATCAGACCTTCAGTCATTTGCATCAAGATTTTTTTTCTTGACACAGTGAAGCATACAACTGAACCCAGCACTGCAGACAGGGAACGCTGAAGAGACAGAACATGTCGTTCTAAGTGGCTCATCGCACTGCTGCTGTCACCGTGATGTGCTAGATAAACCCCGAGCATGCAATGACCCAACTCATGCTTCCCCAGGTTAACGCTCCAAACTGTAACGTGAAACATGTACAAATACTGGCTGGCTCCAGTCCCACTGAAGGCTTTTCTTACACTACCACTGATTCATCTGTTATAGATAGGCATTTTTTCACATGTAACTGGAAATATTTGAACAGGTGAGAGTCAGCCCCTCCCTCCCTAGACCGTAAAAGAGAACAAATGAGTGTGTCCAGTACGCCTGAGGTAGTAGAGGGCAATACTTATAAGCCACTGAAGAGCTCTAGGAACTATTTATAGCTTCACTTCATCTGCTCCTGCAGCCGACTCCGAGGTACAAGGCACAAAGCGGCACCACACACAACCTGATGCAGAAAGTATGAAAGCCACATGCCAGCAAAACCACAGGGACACATCTGGGACACACAAACAACCCCTCTGCTAGCCACCAAGCCACACCTATGTTCTGAAGCGAGCAGACTGCTATAGAGGCGGGCAAATTTTTTGTACCTACCATTTAAGTCAAAAGGAGCTCTAAAGAAGAGCAGTCAGAGAAAGAAATTGGCCCAAGCCTACGTCAGCATCAGATAATAATTTCTGATGATCAGAGTTTTAATTACAAAACTGCTGGGTTTTAAGCTGTTACAGAAAACTGACTTTTCAGTAGCATGCATCACTGGTAAACGGTAGCATCCTGAAACTAGTGGTTACTCTCCAAGCCCTCTTTATTTTTTGCAATGCGCTATCTATTTCATTGCGTGGTTGTAAACAGTGCAGGCTTCGAGACAGGAATCGGCCTTCTGCAGCTTATTTGTACAGCACTCGTCTTAAAAGAACCTTGGTCCTTTAAGGTCTTAATCGCTTTAATACCTGGGGGGGGGGGGCATTACTAGATTAAAATAAATTGTGTCACTTACTTATATATTCACAGGCACATCCTGTACCTTAGATACAGGATCAGCAGATCAGCAGATGTTTCAGAAATACAGGTTAAGTTAGTGTTCCAACCCCACCCCACCCCCCTGAAAAAAAAAAAAAAACAAACAAAAAACAAACAAAAAACCAGAGAGGCAGGGTGATCACTGGTGGAGAAAGAGCAGTCCATTTGGGACATCAGAGGCAGGCGAGACCAGAATGCTGGAAACTGGATTTTTAGCCTATTTCACAGAGCCAGCCTTCTTCCTTCACCACACACACCCTGTGCTTCCACGAACGCTGTCTCCCCAGGAAAGCCTTAGAAAAGCAACCATTCAAGTCAGACCAGACTAGGAAGAGAAAAGAGCGAGACTGACAGGGGACGATACAAACTGCTATGGCAAGCTCATGGGAAGTCGAGCCATTTCTGAACACGTATGCTGGCTAACAGCTCCCACAGCACATGGCCGGTGCTGGTTAGAAGGTCCTGACTTTAAACATCCTCACATTCCCTCACCTGACGAGACTTTGGCAAGTTACTTTTAAGCTCTGGGAAGTGCAAGCCAGAAATTGCTAAAATGCAATGGACAGGCAAGAGAAAAACCTCAGCCTTCAGGGAGGCTTTTTTTGTGTTTCTGAATGGGTTTTTAGTTTCAGGTTTTTTGGTGGGTTTGGTTTTTTTTGTTTGGTTGGTTTTGAGGGGGATGGTGGTAAGGACTGTAAGCAAGACAGTTTCCAGATCTTTATCTCCAGAAAGATTATTGTTAGGAGAGGTTTACTCACATTCAAAGCATATACCATGATTTACCTGTCTTCACACTGTAGAGCGAGGATTATCCTTTGAAAAGCTGTGGAGGGATTACACTCAAATCCTGGCCTGGATTTCTACAGTACTAGGAAACTTCAAGAGCAAAAGTTCCCAGCCATGGTATAAGTTATTTTAACTCCCCACATGCTGGAGGATGGCAATAGCGGATGCATGAATACCAGTTTTAAGACTCTTTGTGTATATGCATATCTGACAGTTTTCACATCGACCGTTTCAGATCCAGTAATTACATGTCAATAAAACTAAGAAGTTTGTCCTAGTTAAGTTTGTGCTGTTTTGGTCCCTGCTGCAATTGTACCATTTCTCACAATACAGACAGCTTTTGCAACTGTTTTCTCAAACCTTCGCACTTAATCCTACATTCACTGAACAAACGCAAGCAGAAAATCCAATCAGGGCAAGCTGTGAAATGCATAATTATTTACTTCCATTCAGTATTTTCTTTCGCTGTTAAGAAACTAATCCATGGGCATGGACGAACTGACAGTGTCCTTTTAACAAGCAGAAAGAAATCAAACTTGTAACGCGGAAAATACTTAAAGCGTAAGCTAAATTTAAGCATTATGCCTGAGTGACTACAGTGTGCGTCAGGACCCTGGGATCCAGCTTTGTGGCTAGCTACATTCTGAAGCTGCTGATCTCTGGCTCAGGGCCCACCTCCTACTTAAAACAGAATACCATATTTGCCTTTCAGCTGTTCCCGTTTGTCATGACCCAATAAACATGGCTAACTCTGCCACAGCAACTGCTGTTAAAGTGCTAAACCCAAGCCACAAGGTGGAAGAAAAATAGATATTGAATATGGTACTTTATGGAACATAAGATGACAATTGTATATTAAAAGAAATTCTGATGCCTGTTTCTTAGAGAAAAGTACTCAGAAGGTTTGGTACTTGGACTACAAATGACTGTGGCCTTAGATGTGATCTCATCATTTGTTTGTGTATGAAGTCTCATCTCTTGGGAGACCACAAAATAGATCAAGGTATTGACCTGAAAGTTTGGCACATGCCTTGGAGAAACCCTGGATGGCTCTGTACTCCGAAAAATCTGTGTATTCTTTCACGCTAAAGGCAGAATAAAGTTTTTTTTTTTTTCCCCTTCCTTCTGAGCTTCCCAGACAGAGGTTTTGGGTCAGCAGACTAATACAAAACAATTGTAAATACCTATTACTAAAGGTATCTTTCTCTCATACGCACAAATGCACACAAACACACAGAGCAGTTGATGGAAAAACCTGCCAACTTCAGTGATACAGAATAAGCCACCATGGACCATACTCCAAGTCCTTATGGTCCTTCTATTGCCTACATGCCTCCAACAACCTGCAGCACGCCCAAGGGAAACACCAGGGACACACTCTCAGTGGCATTCATGCTGTTGGAGTACAGTGGTATATAAGCACTTTGCTCTGCTCAATCTGAAGAGCCCTATCAAAGAGCACTATTTTACAGCTGAGGATAAAGACATGGACTAAAAAGAACTGCTTAGAATGAAAACTGGGAGAAACTTCAGGCGGGATGGGCAGCTTTGTCTCCTGCCTTACTTCTGTCTTCCATAAAGGTACTTTGTAGATAGTAGTAGACTATTATTATCAGTTATTTACAATGGAAGGCATTCTCAGTAAGTCAAAAGTAGGATAATAATTTTAAAGTTATAGACAGGAAAAGAAAAAAAATCTGCTTTAAAGACTATCTAGAGGAAGGCTACAGCTTAGACCAGGAATAAAGCACAAATCACAGCCATACAAGCACGAGCATCTCCTTCTTTACCAAGAAATCGCTGTTCTTTTCTTGACAATTCAATTCAGATCTTTCTCCAGGTATAAACTTCCACTGACAAAAATAAACTAGAAGAAGGGAAAAAACATACACACACACAAGTGTTTCCATGGGGAGAGACATACTTACCACTACACACAGGATCTTGAGCTGACAGTTTTACCACTCCAAGAAGGGCAAGCTTTCTCTTATCATCCAGTAATGACTAGAAGAAAAGTTAATCTCTTCAAATAGCAGTTTTTGCTAAAGCAACACTGCTACTACCTCCTGCCTGACAGGTTTTTCTGGCCACACAAATTATACTATGGATCTGTCCATTTTGCAAAGTCTTGAACTTCGCAAAATTCTCTGAAATTTTTGTCACATCAAGTGCTACTGAATAAAATCAGCTCCTTCTCCAGTAGCAGCATAGGTAATCTCCACACAAACATTGCTTTTCCTGTAATTTACCTTTTATCTTGATTAGTTATGGAGTAGAAGGCAGCTAATTCTGCAGGGCTTGTAGTCACTCTGCATTAAAGATCACACTTCTACAATTAGAGCATATATTCCTATAAACTAACATAGCAGGGACATACCACGGCATTCTGTACCAGTTTTAGTCTCTGAATAGTGCGGATACAGTAATTCACATCCCATAACTTGGATAGCAATGACAAAATACGTGTCCAAAAAGAAAGGATGCAATGTCCAAGCAGAAGCTGACTGGGTCACATCTGAAACAGAATCAGCCAACAGCTTCTAAGGATCTAAAATTACTGCTATTTTCTGAATTACAAGTTAACATACCCCCTCAGAGGAGCTGATGTTACCTCCATCACTTCCACTGCCCATTTGCCTGATCCTCATCACCTTACTTCCTCCAGAAGGACTGCCTGATAGCCTCGCCTCTTCTGTGCATTGCCAATACTTGACATATCACGTAACCCAGCACAAGAAAAGATGGACAGTTAGCTACCGCTGGCATACTAAAAGCCCTTGTACATTTATTTTGGCCTACACAGACACAGGCACCCCTCCCATTTTCAGCCCATGTGCCCATGAAAAGCATAACGATAGCTGATGCTTTATGGTCTCTGCCCTCCCGAGATGTCTGGGGTGGAGAAACTACCCCAACTACTGCAAAGTGTCTCAGACAAGCAGTAATAAAGCCACCAAAAATCACTCCCATCCACTTCTACCAGTGCCCATAGGCAAGGCAGCAACATCTGCTTGTTAGTGGTATATGGGGGAATAAGCTGTCAGCTCACACATTCGTGCCTGTTTATAGCCACTACCAGAGAAAGGCTCATTTGTAAGAATCACCACCAGCCATTGAGAACAATCTTGTGCTAACGTTCACGTTCTACCCCTATGGTTTGGAAAGAACAGGAGACAAGTCTCTTGATCCCACTTGATCTCTTCACCATCCCTTTAATAAATACGATAAGCTTTTCTCCAGAAAAGACAAGGAGGTTAAAGTTTCCATGTAGCAAAAAAAAGAAGATTAAATGATAGCTAAATGCATACAATCACAGATGAATTCAAGAAATAGGACTAATTATTGTAGAGATACAAAATGAGACTTTGCTTTTATTAGCGGTATTGCTAGGTGTCTGAAGAGTTGTGTTATGGTTCTTGTAGATACATGTCATTACACACCTAACGAAGTACTTTAATTGTTTTCTGAATGCTGCTCTATAATATGTACCATGAAAGAATTTTCATAAATCTAACAATTCTATGCGTTATTTGTTCAGGTAATGTTGAATGGCAAGCACATCAGAGAGTTGTTTAACAGCCACCTTGCATTGGTTAAAACATTATGTAAGTCTCAGCATGCTAATTTATGAAGCGTACTGGACTTATCTCCTGGCACAGAGCCTTGTAACTTCATTCCAACTTTACTCTTTTGGAATGAGCTTATTCAGTTTCCAGTGCCAAAACGGGCTTTAACTTTAAACCAAATAAGGCATCAGCTTGCCCGATTTGGACACGACGTTTGACTGTTGCTATTAAAGGGAGCAGAACCCCACTGATGAGTGAATGAGCTGAAAAGAAGAACAACAACTTCCTCACGGTCAGCTTTAAGATTCTCCACCAGAACTTCTACAGGCTGTCAGAACAGAAGGGCAAACTTTTCCACACACAACAGGAAAGCACATCCTCTCAGAAAACACTCAACTCTCATAAAAGTAATTAAGCGTGAAACTTGAGAAGCGCAGCAATTAAGCATGAATTTTGAGAATTGCTTTGCAACTCACTTTTTGGCTAGGAACCATAATTAAAATATTAGCTGACATTACATCAGGCTCCCAAAGAAACCAATAAAGGATAAAAAATTCCTTCCCTAGTCACAACAATAATCTAACCCCTGTAAAATAGGCAAAAGCACGGTAGAAATACTATGACAGAAGCAACACTTCAGGTAACTAATGCACTAATCAGAATCTTAGCAACACAGATGGCAAGTCAATACATGCAAACAAGTTATAGGCATGAGTTTTCAAAACGAAGGTGAACAGTACTTCAGTGCCTTAATGTGACTTAAGCATCTCATTCCATTCAACATGCTCTTTAGATTTTTTGGAAACACCAGTCATTCCTTTATATATGCCCCCAACTCCTCCTTTACATTTTTTAAAAATCAAAAGGAAAACAAGAAAAATCAGTGCACAAATTTCATATAAGATGAAAACTCAAAAAAAACCCAAGCACATCTGTAACTGGTGAAACGAGTTTTTTGAAGTAGAAGATTCCAGTTTCTACTTGCAACTTGTTTAGAAGTTTATGAAACAGTTCTGAAATATACCACTTCAGTAAAAAAATTACTTTTCACTTATTTGCTTGTTGATTTAGATCAGGTCCTTAATGTAGGCTTTAAAAGGCTTTAAGACGCCTACTCCCCACTTGCTAACTAGGAAACTTCTTGGAGAAGGTGAGTAGGCTTGAGTCTTCAGTTTTTGCAGTATTTTCAGAACAAATTTATCATCCTTGAAAGATTAATGAAAGAAGAAAAAAAAAAAAAAGGAAAGAAAAACAAAAACAAAACACAAAAAAACCCCAAACACCAACACAGGACATTCCTGGCTTCCTGACCCTGCAGACAAAATTTCAGAAAATGCTTATCGGTTGCATTTTGAGCCTAAAGAGCAGGGAACAGTACCAGAGCTATATGAAAATGATAACTGAAAGTTTAAAAGGAGAGGACAGTTGAGCCAAATCACTGTTTCATAACAACCACAAAGCTGGGGCAGGCGGGGAAGGGTTGTAGGAATGTCCTTCTGCACCTCACGTGTATTTCCAGCCTAGAAATTTCTAACGCCTGGGAGAGGGCTACAGTACCAGAGCCCCACTCCTCCTTTCTTTGCTCGGTGCACGAGATGAATACCAGAGCTGCCTGTCATACCAGCTAGGAAAAGGAAAGAGGATTTCTCCTTTGCCAGGAAAATCTAAGCGTACTGCTAATTTATCAGACATCCACTAACCAAAAGCTGATACGAAAAGTTCACCAGGATCCAAGTTATTAACCATTCCTGCTCCCTGACTGTGCAATTAGGAAAAACTTCAAACTGTACATAAACAGTCATACCTTACTGCTTTGGGAAATTGTTTTAAAATAAGTAGTATTTATTATAAGATTTTCCATATACCCATGTGTTTTGAAATTGAAAGCAGGCTGTGCATAGGGAATACTCTGGCCTTTCACCTCTGGAGAGCCAGTTTAAGTACATGCTGTTCCACACGTGCAAGTGATTTTCAAGCTCCATTTGGTATCCTAAGCTGTTACTGTCTAAACTTCACAAACAGTGGCCTAGTCCAGTACAGTTTATCATGACAGAGACTAAGCTCTGAAATAGGACAGGAGATTTATGCCTTAGAATACACACTCTGGAGAGGTTTTTTTTGTTTCTGCCTCTACCAGGGTTTATTCTAGTTCTGCAGCCTACAACAGAGCACTCCATGAGTTTACAGAAGGATGAATTGGTGTTAAGCATTTGCTACTTATAACTTATTTTTCAACTCTCAGTCTGCCAAAGCGTCAGGAAAACAACATTGCCTTCCATCAAGGCAGGGACACACTGGAAGAGAAAATAGAAAACCGACATCCAGAATATTCTGACATGAGTTAGGAAGTGTGCCTTTCAGTAATGCCAGAGGAAAATGATGCCGTGCCGTGGGCACAGGGCTTTGATTGTCCAAAGCTAGTGAGGTGGCACAGCATGCAATGATGAATTTGTACACCACGCTACTACTCTGATACCTAATTTGTGCCCCCACCCCCCAAAATCTCAAAAACTTGAGTGATATGACGAAAGTTCACACAGCTTACCCTGCCCCTGGGTGAGTTTAAAAAAAAAAAAGAGTGGTTATACTCTTACAGATTGCATTGAGTAGAAAGATAACGTTTGGCACAAAAATCAAATGAAATACCAATCTAGAGAGCAAGAGCCTGCTTCAAACATTATGGTTAGTCATAGTACAAACCAAAACACTATATTACGGTTCTCAGAAGGCTACTTTATATATAAATTCATAGCACAGCCATTAAATCAAAGGATGTATATCTGCAGGTAAGAAAAGTTGTAACACCAATGGTCTTATAGTATAACAAAACAAGAAAAGCTATTGAAAGTAATTGTTCTCTTGTATGGAAGCTTCAATGGAACAAGAAAAAAAAAACAACTTAAAAAGTCATACATATTTACAAAAATCCATTTTCATAGCTAGAACTACTACGAAATCCAAAATGATGAGGAGAGCTACAGCTAAATACGTAGTTTGAAATCTGTACTGTCATTATCTTAGAAGACTCATCCTACTCGGTTTCATATTGTTTCATTACAATGAATCTTTAATTTCAAGATTTGCTTGCTGTCGCGGTTTAACCCCAGCCAGCAACTAAGCACCACACAGCCGCTCCCTCCCTCCCCCCCGGTGGGATGGGGGAGAGAATCAGAAGAGTAAAAGTGAGAAAACTCACGGGTTGAGATAAAGACAGTTTAATAGGTAAAGCAAAAGCCGCGTGCGCAAGCAAAGCAAAGCAAGGAATTCATTCACTACTTCCCGTCGGCAGGCAGGTGTTCAGCCATCCTCAGGAAAGCAGGGCTCCAACACGTGTAATGGCTACTTGGGAAGACAAACACCATCATGCCCAATGTCCCCCCCTTCCTTCTTCTTCCCCCAGCTTTAGACACTGAGCATGACATCATATGGTATGGCATAGCCCTTTGGCCAGTCTGGGTCAGCTGTCCTGGCTGTGCCCCCTCCCAGCTTCTTGTGTGCCAGGCAGAGCATGGGAAGCTGAAAAGTCCTTGACTGGTGTAAGCACTACTTAGCAACAACTAAAACATGAGTGTGTTATCAACATTATTCTCATCCTAAATCCAAACCACAGCACTATGCCAGCTACTAAGAAGAAAATTAACTCTATCCCAGCTGAAACCAGGACACTTACTTAGAAGCTACTCAGTATGTCTAGCAAAGCCTGCCCTAGGATGATATTCTTACATGTAAGTTGACTTAAAACCAGACAGAGGAAAAGAAAATAGCCTTTACTTTACTGATAGGAATATACCTTTATTAAGTGGATAAAAGGCTCTAGCCTCCATCCAGCTCAGCTGGTCGTCTTGGTCTGGTATGAAAAAACAGAAGGAGATTAAACAAAAAATGTATGCATGCTCTGTCAATGGGTGAAGTACTCTCTTAAAGGCAGTCACTGAAAAGAAACTAGGAAACAGCCTTATGTCACAAGCATCAATTCAGTATTGCCCTTAAAATCATATGGTTTTTTGAGAGTTTTAGGGGAAAAAAAAGTGTCAATAGACTCAAAGCTCAACCTGTGATACATCAATAAAACAGGATCTAGCAAGTGGTGTCTGGAACAACAGCACCTTGGAGAGCAAGTCACCCTTCCCGTAAACCAGGCAGAAAAAAAGAAATCTTTGATCCAGAGCTCGGTATCATGTAAGTATATGACTTCCACTGAAATTAAGAGCACTCACCTGCTTAGAAAAAGGTTAAGCCTGTCCTCCCCCTACATGTATCTGACAAGATTAGAAGGTACCCATGAACGGATCTCAGTGTAATAGAGACATGAACAAACTTTATGGACACTTAAGCAATCCCAAATTATTTTCACCAACTAATAGCTGCCCCTAAATGATCACCCCATTAGCAGGATTTGAAATTAAGGGGATTTCTAAAATAAATAAATAAATAAATGTAAGCCTACCTATTAAGATATAAGCCAATAACTTATCAACAGGAATTTCAAAGAAACCTCCCAAGTGAGCAAGTTATTATAGAAGTATCTGATTTCTGACACTGGAAACTCAAGAGTCTGATCATGGGTTTGACGTGATACGGAAATTCTTATATTTCTGAATCTTTTTCTATTGAAGTGCACTGAAGAATTCACTATCTGAGATAGCCAGTACTCAATGAAAAAGAAAATGCAAATTGCACATGAAGGAACTCTTTAAATGAATACATCTAATATGCTATGTGTTCCCAGCTACAAAAGACATCACAGGATTCACTAGGAAAAGAGGGGAGGAAAAAAGGGTACCAAACACAAAAGTGTTTTCACTCAAAACAGCTATCAGGGAGGAAGAGAAAAGGTAAGAAACTGCAGTACTACTAAGTGATAAATTGTGGCCCTGAACACACAATGCAATCCAGCAGGATGAACCACACAGAGCATCAATATATTGAAGGCATACAGTGAATCAACCTCAAAACATGTCAGAACATATCAGAGTATATACACTGCTCACAATCAGTATGAGGTTTTCTCCCTCAGCTCCAAAACATACAAAATACTTAAGCTACCAAGATTTATATACCCCTGAACTACATATCTGCCTTGCCTTATTTCTTTCAATGTGCCTATCTTCCTTCACATCCCTAACGCAAGCTATGCCCCTACAAGCTCATGACAACTGTCACACTGCAAGATCTTTGTGATATAGGTACGTTTTCTGATACTTTTCTTTGAAACAGTTACTACCATTTATTTTATTCCAATGAGGATGTCAGATGTACTCTAATGATACAGAAGGTCTTTGAAACATTCTGGACAAGAACACAAATACAAAAGCCCATGATGAACACTACTATCAAGCCACAAATAAAGGACAAACACCAGAAGAAAATTCTGAGGCTAACCTTCATAATGCTAACAAACAAACCAACCAGCCAACCCCACACCACTAAAAAACCACCACAACTCCCACCACTACTCAGAATATCTTACCGAGAAGGACTTCAATTACATAGACATTAGCAGCAGACACAGATAAAGGACATTCAACAAGTCAGAGTAAGAGGTTTTTATTTCGAGTTTTATTCTTTCCAAGCTCTCACTGACTTGCTGTTGACTCATTGGGGGGGAATAAAAATAAGGGGAAAAAAAAAAAGAAGAATTTAAAAATCCTGCCTGATGAGAGCTGTAGATACTATCCTAGAATAGGCCAAACTTTGGGCAAAGAAATGCTTGAAGAACGTTACCCATGCACATATTCACTTTGCTAACACCACATATAAAGAGAAATCTGTAACAACACGATATGAGAGTGAACACGTACACCATCACTGAAAAATTGTCCCTTTCTTTTTGAAGAAAATATAAGGGATATGGAAGTTAGAATAAAGCTGATCAAGCCGATGCAAGAAAACCAACAGGAATGCAAAATATTTCTCCACTAACATCAACAAGCAACAGAAGGTATCTGCAACTACCTTAAAAAAAAAAAAAAAAAAAAAGCTAAGATTTCTACAAAGGGAAGAGACATCATCAACTAATACTGCATTTCTTTTCCTCAGTATGAGAGACACGCATGACATCACTCCAGATTTTTCAAGCCATTAGAGCTGGTGCATGCCATGGTCTCAAGTGACTGTAGCCAAAACACTCAGCTGAAGGGCTGGAAGGACTTTGCAGTGCAATAAACTATTACATTACAAATAAGAAGAGATGTAAAACAAGAGCTTGAGAGGGACATCTCCTTATCGATATTTCTGTTTACATGAAACAGAATCGTGTACAAAGTTAGAACTATGCATTGCATAGTTGAAATAGGCACCAGCAACGTAATCAGCGTGAGATCAAATGAGCAACAGGGTTGCTTTAAGAAACCAGAAGGACAATGCATCCTGAAGCTTACTGATCGTCGAACTGAGGGGGACGCTGAAGCAGCAGATAAAGCTGATGTATTTGTTGTAAACTTTCCAGCATTCAGGCTTTATTTGTCCAAGTTTGATACTCCCCTCTGTGGGTGGAGAAGCTGAGGGACTGGCTGACGTCACCCAGAGAGCGCAGATAAAGTGCAGTGCCTGCAGCTGTGGGACGAGTAAAACTTCCTAAGAGGTACACAAGGTCGGCTGCCCTGTCCGGCAGGTGCTCTGCTGACAGCACCCTTCCTCCTACAGCTCAGCTCCTCACACAGACCTAAGGAAAAAAGAACAGTAACCAAGAAAAACCTGCCCAGAATGCCACAAAACGTTATTCTCCAAGGACCAGCACCCTGGGGATTCAGGCTCTCAGGAGGAATAGATTTTAACCAACCCTTAATCATAACCAGGGTATGTACTCTTTCTATTTATTACATTTATTAGTGATTGCAGATTTTTGCCCTTTACTTTTCTGGAGTTCAGAGATGCAGATGAAGCTGTGAGTAGATTAGCAAGTAGCCGCTAGTTCTGAGGAGAGCCAGCTGAATGCTAACAGTTTTTACAAGTTTCATGTGACGTGTTTCTGGGACTGCTTTATTGGTCTAAGAGACTTTAACTGCATTTCTACTTATGCCTCAAAAAAATTGAATTTAAGTGCCTTGGCAGCAGAAAAACTCTGGCATGATCTCCCCAGGCATTCAGATGAGAAAATTAGTTTTGAGCCTACTAAAGGCCAGACCCCACTTTTATCATTTTCACAACTAGCCTCTGTGATCACCGGGGGGAGAAGACTACTTGGCAGCAGCTCCTCATGTCTGGAAGTTTGTGCTTTGCAAACTCTGCCAACTTTTAATCTGACTCTCATTTAATTAAATCAAGTTCTGCTTATTGCCAGCAAAGGCAACAGCACCTGTTTTTACATATGTAAAGATTTTCACTTTCATGAATGTTAAATCCGTGATTTATTAGAAAGTTATCCAGTCCTGAACATGAAGGGGAGAGTTCTTTGGTGTTTTCTGCCATATTTAGAAACAAACAATTTACCTCACCCCCCAATAAAGGGCAAGAATCCGAGTCTTCATTTTTTCATGGATTTTGAGCTATTAATTGCAATTTATTTAAGAAACCAGTTAATGAATGGAACACACAAAGCACTGTCAGCTGCCCTGCATCTACAGACATAGACTCAAAAGACAGGATATGTATTTTGATAATTTGTATATTTTGAAAATTGTGTTCGATGCACATCAGACTAGAATTAGTTCTCCATATATTTTTGCTGCTTTTCAGAACCTCAGACACAGTGAGCCTGTGTTCCATGAGCCTCCAAAGCACCACTGCTTTTTTTTTTTTTTTAAAGCCCTGCACTATGACTCAATATATACACTATGCCTGGTATTAAATAAACGTCAAGAGCCTTGAAGGATGGATACCACTGGTGATGCCTTGCAGTAAACATGCTTCTAAACAAGAGTCTGTAGAAAGTTTAAGGACCAACCTTTCACATATTATACTAGTAAAAATTAATTTTATTTATTCATTTATTCCAGGTTTATATAAGCATAAAAGATTTTACTGATTTTAAGCAGAAGTAAACCAGAATGCTATTATTTGACTGTATGTAGCTTCACAACAAATACTCGTAGGACATAGCAAAACCTTTAGAGAAACAGAAGACAAAAACACTGAATAAAAAAGAAAAAAAAATCTCTGGATGTTTTGGGGCCTTCGTTACCTTTTATGGGCCTCCAAAAGACAAATAGTTTCCATTATCTCTAACGAAAAATATTTTAGCGGTGTCTGGTTTGTATTTTCTTTCTGTTTAGATTAAGTGCAATGAAGTTTAAAACTGCAATAACAAAGCATGTTACTATAAATGTAACTTTCTAAAGAATAAATGATTTTGCAATTGACTCATACCTACCAAATGCCTCACAAGACATAAGCCGTTGGTTTCTAGCATATTACAGAAATGCTCAAAATCACATTTCAAGTAGAGTTATGAAATAAAATACATATAGGGGAAAATGACGTGTTTAAATTTGCGTAGCTCAAGTTCAAGAATATTAATGGTAGATTTGTTTAAAATTAATATTTCTGTTGCCGGAGCATACATTTAGAAGAGTGCCTAAATAAGTATTCATGCAGTACCCTTTAAGAAGGAATGAATACTTTGCAAGATTCATATGCCTCGCTTTTTGGGGCCTAGGCGTTACTTTCATAAAGGGTATCACCAGCAGCCCATTCACATTTGGCTTAACTGTCCTGGCAAGAAAAAAAAATTATTAGCCATTAAAACAATAAATAGAAATTATTTTTAAACACATTTTGAATAAAATAATTGGACAGGTGTTAAATTTGATTGGATATAGCCCTTGTTCAACAAGAGAAAGCTTTTACCAGGACTTGTCAAGAGAGACAGACAACAGAAGAGATCATCATCCACCTGTCTAAAGAACAGATGTCATCTCAAAAGCCCATCTGCGATTTCCCAAGCAAGGCAATTCTCTTGACTGTTTCAAGCAAATGCAAAAACCACAGATCATGATCACTGGGAGGGTAGGAAGAACAGGAGGGGACTAAAAATAGACATATTCAGATTCTATTAGGGTTGGAAACAACAAATTAACTAGAAATAATGAAAACAGTTCTTAAAATCTTTGAAACTTTACATAGATGCAAAGAAATTACATCAAGGAAACTGATCAAAACCCTAGTCTTCATGAAACTGAATAACTTCAGTTTATTCTGACCAGAAGATAACATTTTGGGTTAAGTGTTTAGAGGAATGCAATCCTAGAATTTAAGTCATATTGAACAAAATATTACAGAAACAATTAAAACTTGTAGAGGTTGGAGGGAATGGTGAAATATTATCAACTCTAGATTTAAGTTCTATTTTAATATAAACCTTTACAGATCGCAATGCAAGTATTTATAGTAACTCAATTTTATGTTTAGCTACTCTGTCTGCAGACGTTCATAATTCTCTTCAGAAAACAGAGCCCGAAATATTTATGAAGGAGTGCCATGATGAGCTTCACAAGTCTATTAACAGATGCAGAGAGGTTTTCTTCAAAGTTTCATAGGAGACATTGCCCCTCATGTGCTTAAATAGTTATCTAGTCTCTGACAACATCTGAACGCTTGACACATATCCTTGCATTTATCCAAATCTGAGATACCTAGGATACAGGAGCAACAGGCATGCCATATAGACACATCCTGAAGAGCAAGGCAAACATTTTCCCAAAGCACCAGTAGAATCTACCTCATGCAGCAGGGGTGAGCAAGCAACAAACGCTACAGTCATAATATGATTCTAAGTGTTCACAATACACATTTAATGCATCACTAATAAGTTCTTTAAGAAACAGTATCACTTGCATTATCAAGGTACCCACAATATCAATATTATACCCATGATATGGTATGATCTTGCAATGCACAACCTGGTCCCTTTCTATAAAATGTAGGCTGCACTACTTTTGTCTGCCCCCCTTCCCCACAAGCAATAGTTAAGATTTGCCCCTGAAATACTGAGGAGAGAGAAGAGCTGGCACCTGGCCGTATTCCTCCTACCCCATCCTAGCAGCAGATCTCCAGCTCTTTCCATCAAACCCAGGAAGAGCAAATGAGGGAGAGGATTATACGAGGGCAGGTAGTTCTGCACCCCAGAAGGCCTGCGCAAGTAGAGCTCAGCACCCCCATCAAGGCATTAAGGCCCAACAGACACGTCCCAGAAGCCTCGCAGTAATCAACTGAGCTAAGGAATAGGAAATACAGACTCCTGCCCCTTTCCCTCCTTGCTCCCACCAAACGATGGTAACCCCATCCAACCATATAGCGGTATCACTGCAGCTGGTGACAATATGTTAAGAAAATCCAAGGGATTACACATTATTACCAGCAACACAGACTGGGTTTAGGTCCTGCTAGCAGCACAGCTGCAGCTGCTAGACAGATATGCTACTTTATAAGGCAGGATCATTATCTCGGTACACCGCTGAGGTATGCCACAGATACAGCAGATAATTTGCTGTGGCACGTAAAAAGCATATAAGGGTTATTCAAGCAAGCTTACTCTTGAGAGGGAACCAAGAATGGCTGGTTTTGCCCATTTTGGGTATTAGATCATCAACAGTTACACTCGAACGCTAGGACTTCTGCTGCGGTTTGTCATTCCACGCATGTCCGCAACATGCTAAGCAAAGTCAGGAGCCATTCCAGGTTAAAGGGAGAAGCATTATCACACCACTACCCTGGTCTTATTACAATAATGTAAGTGGTCGCAGTGTAGTTCATTTACACTTACAGATGTTGAAGTTTGAGAAACAGAATATTCTGGAGACTCCAGACTTAGAATTTATGAGCAAATTCCTCGATTCATCCTCAAACAGATTATTCAGGCACCTTAACACTTTGTTAAGCACACAATACAGGAGTCCATTCTTTTGGAGGGTGAGGGGGTGAAAGTCTCCAGCTAGCCACAAGTACCCATTTGGAAAGTTCGCCTGACTTGATAATAGCACATGCATTGCAGCTTGTTACAGTGAAATAAAACAAGTTTACAGGCTGGAATGCAGAAAAAAGCCCACAAAACAAACTCTAAGTTCTTTGAGCATTCAGACCCACCTAACAGAGATGGACAGCTGGAAAGAGGAGAGAATGACTCTATTTGGTTGATTTTTTGCCATTGTTTCACTACTAATACAGCACAACACATATCAGAAAGAATATTTCTATTTGACTGTTATGCTGATAGTTACTACTGTCACCTTCAGAGGCAACAAGTCTGCCAGGTTTACCATAGCTAGTGTTCAGAACATACTGGAGGTATACTGGGCAGCTTACTCTCTTCATCTCCTGGAAAACTGGGAAACATCAGAATTGAAGAACGTCTCCATAGCATGTTTTCCAGTCCTCCGTAGCACTTGATTACTTTTAATAATTGAGATAGCACTTGCTTTGGCTGTAGCAGAACCCATTGTGAGATAAATTCTCTCCAACAGCTTTTTTACTTCATACATGGCACAGATCAGAGAACTGCTCTTGCAAATAAGGCTATATTAGTATTTTTGTCCTTCACTTTTACTTAAAAATAAGCAGCTAGTGTTATTTTAGATGAACCAACCTGTCCCCTTTGTTCTGTCAAGAAGAGCTGAGTTCCAGAAGCTTATGTGCTACATCCATCAATTTCACACTGCTGTCTTGGTTATCAAAGGTCACCTAAAATGGCAATACACACCTAAGGGACCTAAATCCCACTCAGTGACCAAAGACCTGTTTAAATGGTGTGGTGGTATGAGAAGTCGTCCGTTTGCAAATAAACGCCTGCAATTCTAGAACAAGCTTTAGTAGCACCTAAGGTCATGGCCTCTCTACAGTAGTTACTTTAAAACAGAATTATGATGCATTGCAATTATTTTAACTATGATGTAGAAGATTATCAACAAGACCAAAAAAAAGCTAGCATAGAAAGACAAGCTTAGGGCTATTTCTATGAATGTCACTGACATCGCTACATTTCCATGAGGTATGAATTGCACCACACAGATCACTTTGAAGGATCAGCACCACTGTTAGTCAAATGCAATGGGACTCAAAGCTAAGCACTTTAAGGAGTTCAGGGCCTGGATTAGACATGAATAAAGAGAAAAATGTCATTTCAGTATTATTAGCATATTTATGATTATTTAGTGATACAACATGAGATGCCAGGCTAGCAGAAAACACACTAACTGCTGTATTTGTCCTTAAATGTGGTAAGACCACAAGTGGCTTTCTATATTATCCAGTCAATGGCACATCATGCACATAAACATTAAGTAGCACAATTTCTTAACAGTTCTATTCTTCTGCTATTGCCTGGAGTTGTAAGGGAAAAACTTAACTGTTTTTTTCAAGCAAATTACACAATGGCAGTTGAGACAGAAGATTCAAAGACAAGTTACAGTAACTACAGAAATCAGAGTGGAAACTATTTAATGCAGAAGTGTGAAGATAATTTCCATCTAATTTGAAGTTATGATGAATAAAGCATTTATATGGTGATCTGACAACAGAACTACAGAGGGCCTGGCAGGATTAAGAACTCACTTTTTTTGTAAGCAATCATATAGTTGTTTACAGGCCCACTCCCCGCCTCCCTCCCCAACCCAAGAGGAAATAGGGAAGTATGGGGAAGTTTATTTTCTCTATCAATTTTCAGGTATGCATGGTGCTTAAGCAGTTAAATTTTGTTTTTTTCCAGATTACACCTGGAAGCAAGGCTTCAGCTGCCAACCTGTGTCCTGGTGATGTTATTATAGCTATTGATGGGCTAAGCACAGAGAATATGACACACAACGATGCCCAGGAGAGAATTAAAGCAGCTGCACATCAGCTTTGTTTGAAAATAGAGAGGTATGTGTACCTGTCTGCTTACTTCTGAAAGAAGATACTACCCAACCAACTCATTATACAGTACAACTATTATATAGCGTAACTATTTTAAATAGTTTTAAGAATTTCACAAAACCTTTAAAATGACAAGCACGCAGACCTACCTCACCAACTTCAGATCAGGCAAGACTCCCCAGAAGACGTCTTCATGGGCACAAGAAGAATAGCTTCCCTCAGGCTACTCACCACATTTATTGAGCTGTGAACCGTACCACCTACTGCCTCTGCTGACTCCGCAAGTCCTATGTTTGCTGTCAGTAAACAAACAGTTCTTCATATTTTTGGGAAATGATAAAACCCTCAGCTAGCTCTCCTTTGTTCAGTTGCCTCTCTGCTCTAACGCTCTCCCAGCCACAGGTGCTTATCATTGCCTCCTGCTCCCAATCACAGACAAAGCTGCTAGTATATCCTCCCAGTTAAGGAAAGCAACATCATGTCAGACTCTTACAAGGGGTGACAAAGGAGGGGGTTTAAAGCCCACCTCTTTGGTCACAATGTATTAAACCAAATACAGGATTCTCAAAGCAATATTAAAAACAAAACAAAACTAGAAAACCCTCTCTTTCCTAAACTCCAGGAGTCCAGAAACTTTGCATTCATTTCTCTCAACTAAAGCCAGTAAGAGAAACAATCTGCATCTTCACATCTCCTAAATGAGTTTGCTCAGCCTTTAATCAGAATCACCTAGCACACTCTTTCGGGTGTCTCCAAGAATCAGATAACTCTGATTGTCCTGAGGCCCTCAAGGAGGCACAGCACTTTATTACAGCTGATCACAATACTCCTTTCCAAACACAGAAGGTTGGTTTTTTTTGGGGGAAGGAGCATTGTCTAACTGCTAGAGCACGTACCACAGTTAAGAAATTCTTGCAGTTAATTCCAGATTCTGTTACAGATTGATATGTGCCATTTAGCAACTCTCTTAGGAAGTAACTTTCAAAATATGATAAGTGTAATTGTGCCTATGAAATATGTGCACATTTTAAAATGCTAAATATTTGTATTTATATAACAAACTACTAGATTAACATTTAACATTAATATTACACTATTTTAAAATTAGCTGCCAAATTTCGCTTTGTCGATGAAGACAGAATTGTAACTGGTATTTGTATGTTTGTTATCTCTGCTTCAGTGACTGAAAGAATCACCTATGCAACTTCTATTTACAATTGCACATATACTTTGCGTACCTAGATTGCACTCCTCCTACATCGAAAAGCTAGCTTTGCATGGATATTGTGGTCATAAAAAAAGAAATTGATATTGCTCTAGTTCAGGATTATTACTAATATATTCACTTATTTGTGCAAAATAGTCTGAGGACTCAACATTCCTTCTATCAACTATTAAAAATACAAAACTGTAAAAAGTTTGGTCAGCTCAGGTCAGAAAAGCACTAATTTCCCTTTGCTTTTGGTAACTACTAACAAATTATTTCCCATTGTTCATATTACATGTAATTTTTTTAAAAGTAAATACACTTTTTATATATTGTTCACATATAGTACACATTATATATTGTTAAAGTATTTTCATGTCA
This sequence comes from Nipponia nippon, assembly GCF_047370975.1. NCBI lineage: Eukaryota > Metazoa > Chordata > Aves > Pelecaniformes > Threskiornithidae > Nipponia > Nipponia nippon. The sequence goes on from NW_028262380.1 coordinate 36,016,207, forward strand.
AAAACATTAAAAAAGCATAGAACAAACTGCAAATTTTCAAGCTGCATTATATTTTAGAGGGACATATACAACTCTATAGGAATTAGAGTTATTTAAATTCTGCCTTTCTTTCTTTCTAGGGCAGGAACTAAATTATGGTCCCCACAAGTTTCAGAAGACGGCAAAGCACATCCCTTCAAGATAAATTTGGAAGCTGAACCACAGGTATGAACTCTTAAAAGTTACCTAACCATTTCCATCTGCCTTTTTACACTCTAAATGATCTCCCTTGTGGTCATCAAAATTCTTTGAATAGCACTTCATCCATTATCTGCCAGTTTAAGCTAATACAAACCATCACGATTTTAACATGTATGAACATCATTTTATCTGACTGGATGTTTTTGGTTTTTCAGCTATAACTGAAACAAAACATTAACAAGTTACAACACATTCCCATTGTTCTTTAAAACTGTACGTATCACCATAGTTTTATTATGGAAAGAAAATATCTCTGTTTATTCTGATACCCTTTAAGTTGCTTTAACTCTTTTAGAGATTCTTCACCATATGAGGAAGTTCTTCAATCAGGAATAAACATCAAGTACCAAAAGTCATTGTGATGTAACAGTCAGTTAAGATCCATTAATACTGCGTCTCTTTACTTCCATACATTTTTATACCACACCACAGAACTGGAAGTTACAAATTTGTACAAAACCCATGTACTGATCAATAAGCAAACCTTTCACCACTTCTGGCCAGCAAAGTCTTGATCCTTGTACATGAGCAAAGCAAATCCAATCAACTAAAACCTTCCTCTCTCTTCAAACTTGCACCCAGTCCCTTGCACAAAGCTATGAGCCAAAGTCTCCATATTGTTAATAGTTAATTAGCTAGCAAGTGTCTACAGCTAGTGCTTTATTCCTTTGTCATTCCTCTTTAACCTACATGAACATTTGCTGTTCTCTCAAGAAGGGGGAGGGAAGAGCATTCTGCTGATCCTGGCCTTCCAGGATCAAAGCAAGTATGTCCAAGTATTTTTTCTGTGCTATCCCAGAAAAATGTAAGTGCAGATTCCATTTCAGTAAATTCTATGCAATAAATATTTCCACCAATTCTCTTTTCACGGAGACACTCCCTAACGTGAATATGGCATTTCAGTGTTCCAGTTCTCTCTCTTCTTTCCAATCTAAGTGATACAGCAGAGTTCATCAGAAATAACATATCCCCTTCAGCAGTAAGAGATAGCATAGTGAAGAAACAAAATTATTTTAAATGCATATTTTTGTGGAATAGCTAGGATGTACATAAAATAAATAGCAATGGAACAAATTCACTAAAAAAGTTAGAGTGACCATGTAGGCATGTATGACAGGCGAGTAATCCGTTTGCATGAAAGCTGCATTCCTAAAAAGGATAATTACTTAGCGAAATCTTGTGGTTTATTTTTAAGTGCTATTTGGCAGACTATTGAAAAGCAGTCTCCATTGGGCAATCAGAAAAACTATTTCTCCTAGATTAAATAGCCAACCTGTTCATTTTAGTATGTATCCCTCTTTCCTTCCTAGGAAAATCAGGAGTACTGAGTATACTTAATAAATAACAGGCCCCAGAAAAGTAGCAATGCTTGTAAAAATATATGCTAAACCATTCTAGGGATGATTTACATTTTAGATTAAATTCTTCCATCCAAGAACATCCATCACTCTGATCTCCCTGTGGAAAAAAATATCGCCTTTTTTTCTACAATTGCTGAAATTTTAAATTACATTTTACTGCATATTTAGTCACAACATGAGACCCAGCAACAATGTATAAGTATACTGTGTATACCAGTAGTGAAAACAGTACAACATCAAAGTTTCTTTAACCTCAGCTGACAAATTATTGCACAACTATAACCTGTGCTGTTTAGGTCATATTAGAGTTTACTGAAGTCCAACAATAAGTAAAGGCATTGAAGCCCAGACAAACGGAGAAAAATCCAAAAGCAGGATAGCATTCCTTCAAATGTAAAACGCTTCTATCCAAAAGTATTGTACACGTTGACTGGTGTGCAGAAATGGAAAATCATTGCATTCTATAAAAAGCATTTCCTCCATTTATGTAATAATGAAAATTACTCAAGAGGTCATAGATGTTATAAAGGTAGTCAGATTTTTTTTTTTGCTCTTGCCAGATAGACATTGTAAAGTTCACTAAGAAAGCTTCACAGAGGGACGTCAATAATTTAAAATACATTATAAGCCAACTAAAGAACAATAATAGATGCAGACTTACACAGCCTTCTTAGTAAGTATCTAATTTCTATTTGCAAGCTAATAAAAGATAGTTATAAATGAAAGTAGAACATATTTTAAATTGTTCAGCAATTTGGCCAAATATTTGGCCAAAGAATGTTTACTTTAGCTTAAATGAATGAAAATTATTCTACAGATGCTTGGAGATGCTTATGTGAAAACTGATAAGCAACTAAATACTGTGCCTACCTGCAGCTATGGAACAAGGAACCTTTACCACCGTAGAAAACTTTTGCAATAGGCTGAGCATCCCCAAAGAGTTATTTGGAGATTGATATAGGCAATTGTCATAGGACAATGAAAGCTCTCACTATTTTTTCCTCTGGGAAGAGGAAACTGAGGCAACAATTCTAGTAAATAACTTACAGCAATAAGTGGCTGACAGAGAGCCACTCTTGAAAGCTACACATTCCCACATAAAAAACAGCCACCTAATTTCATTAGTCTGAAGCAACCTATAGCGTGATGGATAAATAATAGAAAATAATAGGCTACTTGAAGTATTACTAATACGATCACATTGTATTCTGTATAAAAGCAATTTAGAACATAAGGTTCTCAAAGAATATAATTAGGAAGAGAAAATAAAACAATCTAAATGGCAAACTGTATCTTATAAAATTATTTTTTAAGTCCTTTCTGCTGTATTGTCAATGTAAAACAATACTATGACTTGTAAATTTTTTCTCAGTTATAATCCCTTTAACCTCATCTAAAATGAATTTGTTTCCATTACCACAATTTCTTGAATTGTTTGTATTTGGGCTTTTCTTTTTTGCTTCTATCTTTGCCTTTGCACATTTTGTTCAGTGTCACTAGACTTTTGGCCATGAAAAACATTATAGATTCCTGGGAGATATAAATATACTATACACATAGATATGTATAAAAACCTAAAAAAAAGAAACCCAAAATCTACTGTTCTAAAAAGTAAGTTTATAGTCTATTACCACTTATAATCAAGTTTTGAAACAATATAATTGTGCTAGTCTAGTTTTGAGGACCTACTCCTTCTTCCATAACAGCATTCAGAGATAAAGATTTTAGTCACATGATACCACCAAAATGTGAACATCTGTGTACTTTCATAGCAATTATCCCCAAGGAGTATCATCACATGGTCCATGTTGGATGCATTTTGACAGACTTTGGAGGCTACATTCATTCTATTCCTGATACTGATATCAATGCAAAATGTAGTTAGCCCTGCAAAAAGGACATTGGTCAGCTAGAAAAAAATTTAAGAAATGAAATACTGTAATTCTCGAATATTCCTGATTAGGAATTTCAACAACCTCCAGTTCTCATTTAGCTTTTGAACTAAAGGAGGACTTTTCACAGATTCAATGAGATCTAATAAACACAAGAGCTGGACTATTTTTGCTGCTGTATGTTCTGTCACTGACATTTTGTATGAATAGCTGAGTTAAAAAGAAAATGGGATTTAAGTCTAACTAACTGCAAATACTTGTTTCACAACTGTTATATTGTAAACATGCTACTATGGTGCCACATGTCTTCTGTGCTGTTCATTTGTCAACAAGAAATAAAAAAAGGAGATGAAATTACAATGTTCACGGTTGGTTTTGTTTGTTTTGTATCATACATAGATTTAAATCAATTTTAAATACTTTTACATTAATATCTTTCATTAAGTAGACATGATCCTAAATACTAGTAGATTATTTCCATTTACTAATACATTTTTTTAATTGCAACCCAGTTCTATCAAACAGAAACAAGGAATTGCAAGTAAAATCTTTGTGCTGATTTATCTGGTTGTCGCTTTCAGTAGCCTCTTACAGTGGAATGCTGCTAAACATTTTCATTTAATAAAACTGCTTTTTACTGTTTGCATTTTCTGGTTGCACATTCTATATAACCATGACTTTTCTTTAGGTCTGTTTCTAAAAATATTTCTGAAACTGTTGTTTTAAATGAAAACAAAAGGGCCAATTCACATTCAAGTTTTCATAATTTTTATAAATTATTCACCAAAACTTTGAACAGAGACTTGATATTGTCTGAGAAAGGAAATAATACTCTGAGGAATAAATAAAAATCTACAGATGTAAAAAACGTGTCCATGCTTATCTAATCTGCTCTTATTATCTTGATTTATTCTGTGGATTTGAGTATTCAAATACTTATTTTGTTTTTTGGTAATAGGTTGTATTTGTTCTAACTGGAAATTTTTCTAGCATTCCTAAAGTTTACAGTAATTTTAAAAAGGCATTTCTGCATAAGAAAAACTACTTCGTTCAGAGTTTTATTTAGCAGAACAAGGAAACTAGTTTGTACAGCTTGCAAGACAGAAGTGAAAGACCGCAATTGCACCTGAATAATTTTAAAGCTGAAGATGTTGGGTGTGTCACCATTAAAAATATGTGATAGCAAATACCAGACAGCGTAAACTGTACACAGTGATTAAGCCAAAAGCTCTGGTACCTAAGAAACGAGTTTCAACAATTTGAAATAAATCTCATTCACCAGTATCAGAACGTAGACTGTCTACAGGTCATATGACACAGTGGGATAGCAACATAAATACAGAAATGGTCTATAGTATTGTAGATGTATTCCTAGTACACCTATCACACTCAAAAACAAAGCCGAATCAGAGAACTGGCAAAGATTTCTAGGAAAATTGAAGTATTAATAACCTGTGCTATCTTCTTTAGAGACTGGAACTTGCAACGTTAAGAGACCAATTCAGATTGTAGAAACCTATTTGTTAGGAACAAGAGCTTTTTATTCCATATGGACAGAAGTTCAAGTGCTCTTGCAGTACTGTCTCCAAAGAGCACTGCAGGACATCAGCCAAAGGTGATGGACTACAACAGCAAAGTTCTTCACCCACTAGCTCAGAAGGAAAAAAAAAACCTCAGCAGATGACAGCACTATTTTTTCCAAAGTCTGTATTTCTGTGGATTAGGGATGGACCTGAGCAGGCAGGGACTCTTAAAAGAGACTGTACTCAATGTGCACAATACAAATAAGTGAATTTTCACACAGTCAACAGTCTTTATCATTCCTGGCCAATCACCACAGAATAACATTGTAAGTTATTTGAAAGGTTATCACAGATTTTGTTTCCAGATCTTATCCCTATGAATTCCACAACTGGAGGATTTTATCTGGGCCAACAGTAAACAAAATCGTATTCCAGAAATAAACAAACATAGGCAGAACGATTTCCAATTTACTCATTTCTGGGTTTTACCTATTTATGATGATTTCACATTATCTTTAAATTATACAGCATCACAATTTTTGATGCACAGGTATGCTTCAAAGTATGGAATAAATTCAGAAGAATGTCCTCAATCTGATGTACATTCAAGACTATTTCATTTAAAAGAAATGTTAAAAATTATGTGTTTTCTAGGCAAGACGTTTACAATAAAATCTTCGTACTTTTGTGAGTCCCTCCATCAGTACATGACAAAAAACCAGAAGCCAGAGATTGGCACTAAAGTAAAGCAATTAAGTTAACTATACATCAAATGTTTCTAGAAGAACGTAAACAGCGCAAAATCTAGAGAACAATACGACAGGTTACTATAATATTCATCCCTCCTGTTTCTTCTTAAAGTTGCATGCTATATACAAATGTGGAATGCCTTCTCTTTGCCCTGAGGCAGGAAAATAATAGTGTCTGAATGTGTATGGCTGAAGTAGCATATAGAAAATTCATGGAAAAATATAGTATGCTTGCACCACTTAAAAAATAACAAAGTCGCAAAAGTAAAAAATGCAGAGATTAACAATACTGATGTTGTCGGATTTACTCATTACTAGCTTTGGTGTGCATTGTAGCTTTGTGTATTTTGTCTGCCTATCATGTACAGGAATTCAAGCCTATTGGTACAGCTCACAACAGAAGGGCCCAGCCTTTTGTTGCAGCAGCAAATATTGATGACAAAAGACAGGTAGTGAGCTCCTCCTATAATTCACCAATTGGGCTGTATTCATCTGGCAATATTCAAGACGCACTTCATGGACAACTGAGGGGTCTCATTCCTAACTCATCGCAAAAGTGAGTACTGGTATTTACTTATAATACATGGTCATTTGTGGTATATCACTATATGTTCTGTTTTCAATTTAAAAGTCCAGCTCTTGCTGTTTTTTTTTCTGATAATCAGGAGTTTATTGATTATCCAAAAAAATGGTGATAAATGAAGCAATTTTTTCCAACACAGGAAACTATCCATTTGTTCCGTAGCAGCAACGCTGCAGGTTGCTAAAATTTGCCCTCTGTGTTGGGCTGCAATACTACCTACCATCCTTCTCTCTTATAACTGCACTTTACTCTGAATGTTTCTGAACACTAACGTTGATTATATTTTGAGTACCAGGAATGTACAAACGAAACACAATTACTTCACGGTTACAATTTTAAAACCTCGTTAGCTACCTTCTAACTAGAAATAAGTATTTATAGGCCAAATAAAGTTATTTTAACCCTCTTTTCTTTACAGGATATGAACTACTTTGAACACAGGCATAATATTCGGCCCAAACCTTTCATAGTCTCAGGCCGAAGCAGGTTATAAACTCTGAGTGCTGTGCTGGATTTGGATGCATGGTGTTATTTTTTAATGGATACTCACTATTCACATTAATACAGCATACTGATGCATTTGAAATTTGCTTATAGTAGTATACAGCCTAACACTGAAATAAAAATAAAAAAAAAAAAAAAAGAAATGGTTGACTTGCAGAGATCAGGCTTGAAATTCAAACTTCTATTTCCAAAAGAAAGCAGGTCCACGCTCCCATCTCAGTTATACTGATATGAGTCTGAAGGAACTGTATTCACGAACCTGATTCAGTTTACAGCATAGCACCATATATTGTATACTTATAAATCTCTGGCACTCTGAAATTCTGTCCAAATGCACATACATGTAATTTGTTAACCTGCTAAATAAAAGATAGCTAGTTACATAAGGTATCATCTAGGCTATTCAGAGATTTTAAGTTTGCTTTTTGGCAGATCTCTATTCAGAAGGCAACCTAATGCAGAGCTAAAATAGGAGAACTATCTGATGCCACAGACATGTAAAGCTCTAAAATGCAGAAAAGCGTACATATTTACATCCATCATTTTAGTGTAATATTCCTCTGTCATAACTGGGGATGAAATGCCTCACTATTATTTATATTATTAAATACAGAGGGAAAAAAGCAATGGAAACTCTGTGGCTAAAAATGCAAGGAAGCTCAAAAGTGCCTGAGTGATGCACTATATTGTGATGGTACCCTTTATCCCTTCTAGCAGTAGCAGTTTTTACCCGTGGACTTAGTGTTCTGCATTTCATTCTGAAAGTTTAAAGTGCTTTCAATTATACTAAAGTCTGACAAACTAGACCAGAAAAACAGGATGATAATTGATACCTGTGTACAAAGGATTATCAGTTTTGTGACATGTTAAATTTTTCAACGACCTGAGTGATAAAGAGGAGACTGTAGAAGATGGACAGAGTCCCATCCTTCTGTGAACAAGAACTATCAATGTAGAACACTGACGCAGCGGAGAAAAGGTGCCCATCTCTCCTTGCAGTCTGATGTTGATACAGGACAAATGACAAAACGGGCTGCCTCTAACTGTAGGCAGCACTTGCATACTGTACCTAAACTGACTTTCGGACCACTAGGCACCATTTACAGGTATCTAATTGGATTTATGGAGATTCAAATGAGTCTATCAAGAGCCTAATCTAATTCAGAAACCTCAATTACACAATATTTTCTGTGAAAATATTGAAGTAAATGGCCATTTTCCAGCATGTCAGATGGGGAAAAAGACCTGCAAAAATTAACCTGACGGTGATGCAACAAGGTTCAGAACTCTGGCTGGGCAAGGTCTCTCAGGTGTTCTAGCACTGGAGAAGTCTGTGTTCACAAACTGCAGAATCTCTGACAGAGGGTGTTACATCTGCAAAATCTGGGTTGTTACACTGTTTGTCTGCTACTCTTTCATCAGTTTGGCTCAAGATACATCCTCTGCTAAACACAGCAAAAACCAAACCTGTACACATCCCTTTAGGACAGAGAGCTGAGGCTAAATAGGACTTTGACTAAAAGAAAAGCTGATTCTGGCCTGTGGGTTGAGCTAACAGATTTGACATTAGCCATGATATTGGACTTTACTCTGGCAAAACTAACTGGAAATTATATTTAATATATGATTATATTTTATTTATACTTTATTTATAGTTTATTCTGTTTTAACATTACTTTGGCTGCTCTAGCAAGAGTTATGCTTTTTCTAGCCTTTTCCTGCTACTTTCCATTTACTAACACTATCAGCACTGACAAAACTTATTCTACTGCAGGATCGAAAGGTGGTCTTGATTCTTCTAAAAGAAAAGACTGCAAATTTATAAGTTGCCCTCGTGTGATTTTTTTTTTGGCTGGCTCATGCTAGGCGAGGATGCAGAACTGTGCTTTTGCTTTAAGGCTTGCCTACCATTTCTGGAATTAGGTTTCTTTTGATATGTTTTTGATGGTAGAGTATATACTTGCCTTTACATTTTTGAGAAAGTGGTCCTACACAAATTCCCTTCTGAATCAATGGGAGAATTTTGGGTATTCTTCTCCACCCAAGAGTAGCTACTGGGCAGAGTACTGTACTATCAAACTGGGAAACAGAGTATTCTTCCAGGTTTACGCAGAATCATTCAGCTTGGAAAGAACTAACCACAACCCTGATATGCAGGTTGAAGGAAAGAGATTAAGCATTTGTCATCTCATAGCTCTGAATATCACAAAAATGGTAGCCAATGAACTGTGGAAAGCCTGGGTTATGTGCTGTTACACAGCAACAGCAAAGAAATATCCCGTAACAAAGAAAGCCTCTGAGGTGCTATGGAGAAAAGACTGCGGTGTTCAAAATAGTGACACTGAAAAAGACTCTGGCCTTAACGTTCACATTATTTTACTAATCCTTTTCCAGAGATGTCAAATTGGGTGTGCAGTAACTTTACTTCAGTAATGTCAAGCAACATTAATATTTCTAAAAAACTGTACATCTTTTTTATTATATATAAATTATATGTAAAATCGACTTCAAAAGCAGTAAAATTAATTCTCTGAATACACATCCATTGTTCTGGTGAAGGACCACTTTACATTTTACTGGCAACACTGTAATTTAGAAATGCAAAAGTATGCCTGGCTAGTTTAGCATCTTTTCTTCTTCGAAATATTCCACAAATATTAAAAAAATGAAATATATTGTTAAATTAATTTTAAAAGATTAATAAATATCTTATTGTAGAATTTAAGGAAATCTAGGAAATGTCACACTTATTATTTTACACTACTTCATAGTCGTCTCTTCAACTGTGGACTAAGTTGGCTGTGAGGTACAGGACTGGAATGATGTGTCTAGGATTCCAGTACTGCAGGTGTTTATTCTGTCACTGACATGGACAACTCATGGACCCTTTGTATGCTACCCTTTTGTAGATGTTAAGAATTACTCATCTAGAACAAATTATTTTAGGGAGGCTTAATAAATCCTCAATAAAATCTAGCATTAAAAATGTAAAGTAATATTATATTCTGAATTAGTCAATCTATCAAAGAATTATTACTATCTTGAAAGAAAATGCATGCCAGAATTTTAAGGACTGCTTTATAACTGGCATTGATACTTTTTACAGGAAAATCGTTTTCAATGAGTACACATACTTTTGCTTTTCTCTACTTTCTATACTTTTGCTTTTCTATATCCGTTCTATTTCCGCTTTTCAGCCCTGTTAACATCACCGTATTCCTGTACTTTTGTCTTTATTCTCTATAATCTGACATGCATTGCACACTCTTCTGTAACCTGGCTATTAACACAGTGGATGCAGCACTCCTTCGGGGATTGACTGTGGCAGTGGACGCAGTACCCCCTCTTCAATTAGCACGGTTAGCTCTATCTGCCCTACCGAGCTGAAAGCGGTGTCTAAGATGGCCCCTAACATTCCCTTGGAAATGGAGCTTCCCGGTGTCAAGATTGTACACGCTCAGTTTAACACACCTATGCAGTTGTACTCAGATGACAATATCATGGAAACACTGCAAGGCCAAGTTTCTACAGCTCTGGGGGAAACACCTATAATAAGGTAATTAGAGCAGTATCTTTAATATTTATGAATATACGAATTTAGAATATACCAAAAATCATTAGCTTTAATAACATCCCACTGTTTCTATGAAAATGGGTAAAAGGGTTAGAGAGAACCTAAGTCATTTAAAGCCACTCAATATTTGCATTAAAAGATGAGTAATTTTCAATTTTTAACCCAAAGTATTAAAGGAGTCTTTCAGAATTTACAAAAAATATTTCATAGGAAATAATCTTATATTTGTAGTTAATAAATAAAACCTGATGATACTACCTGGACTATTAGCTGACTGACCACTCCAAATCAAGATTCTGATTCCCTCCAAAATTCAAAGCTTTTTATTATTATCATAATTATTTATTTAATAGCTTATTAATAAAACATTATTATTAACTCAAATTTATTTTAACTGTTGAAATTCAGGTTATGAAGCTTAGGAAATCTTGTAGATGTTTATAGTGTTCTAGATACTTAACTCCCATTCAGGACAACTCATTCAGTATGACTAGCTCTTGTCCAAAAAGAGCCAGAATTGACTTTGTAGGCCTACTAGTCCATCTCTGACTTATGAATTTTATCCATTGCAATGACTAAAAGTCAGATAGGAACCTTATGTATCTGGATAACAATGATGATTATACAATAAAAAGTTTTAAAGCACTATTCGTTTTTTTTCCAAGGGACAATTCATCATTCACGTTGCTTTATTTTTGCATAATAGTAACTTATTTTTCTGTTTTACAACAGTACTTAAGTTAATAATTCATAATATGTAGGGTGTAAACTAAAGCTAATTACTAATATTTTAAATAAGCAATAATCACTGGCACCAATGAGCCTTCTTCAGCACCTTGCAGAATTGGGCTGTTACTAACCATAAAAATCGTAAGTTCCCCCTTTCTGATGAAAAGAAAACTGTAGTTCATGAAGTCTTTGCAGGGGGATGTTACTCTACTGCATGAACAGTTATCCTCAATCACAACAAATAGAGAACAATAAAAGAAAAAATTGCTTTTTCTTTATTCTGAAATCATGGATTAAGCCCAGACTAATCAGATTTCAGAAATGCCTTTGGCATTCCTAGCTTGAGAACTGACTCTACGCAGGTTTGAAATGTCTTTTTTGTTGTGGGATTGGTTTTCACTATGTAGGCATTTAGAAATATTATCTCACACCTTTGTGTCTGTTTTTTTTGCCTTCTGAATGTAATTGTATTATCACTTGTTTGATGTTTAGAAATATTTTAGTAAAGAGGAGAGAATCAAGGGTTTAATTAGCCGTTGGTGAGAACTGTAAAAACTAAACTCCTATTCATTAAAAGCTTGTGACGAGAATGAAGCGGTAGTTTCTTCACCAGCTTAAAGACAGCTCAGAGAAATCTGTTGATTGATGAAGATGCAAACAATTAACATAAGCAACAGGGCTCACTGCCCAACTGCTGCTGCTCTTACTGTGCCATTTGACAGCTTAGATATTACCCTGGGAAACAAATCAAACCGTATAAAAAAAATCCAGTCTAATTCCATGTGGAATTAGTTGCTGATTTCCAGTGGAAACTTAACTAAGGTTTAACAGACAGTAGGAGGCCAGTTGTAACAGGAAATTTAAACTGGACATTTTTATATATATATATGTATATCAGTGAGATAACAGACTTCATCGAAGTAAATCTGGACCTTTCTAATTAGTCCCAGTAGCAGTTTGAAATTTACAGATGCCACACATTCAGTCTAATTCCTGCTAGTGCATATAGTCATCTACTCTTCTTCTCAACTACTTAAGATGTTAGTTATCATGATCAATTTAAAACACTCAGCACAGTTTAAAACAATGTGAAATATTCTTGGTAAAATCTTTGGCTCATGGGTCACTGGAAATTCAACCATGAACTGTTGTTTGGACAATCATTTACTTTATATTTTTATCATAAAATTGGCATTACAAAAAGTAAGCCACGTCCCATTCTAATTAAATTAAGAAACAGAATTTCCATTCATCAGTGTTCACCTTACAATGCTTCCTACTATGCAATACCTACTTCACTCTTTTTTGTCATCTCCATAAATTGAGTAAGTAACAATTATCTTAGCCAAATAATCACTATATTAACTACTGATCGAGCCAGCTTAGCAAAGAAAGAACACCTTCATGTCGTGATACTCTCCCAAAAGATTTGTTTGCTTAGGTTTGGCTGACCTTATGTAAAGATAGAAGCTGTGATTTTAATATTCTTGCAGCCAGCTGCTGTGAAAATGGAACTTCTGGATACCGTACCAAAGAGCACCTGGTAATACGGCAGTTGATTACAGGAATGCAAACTGCTTTGAGGTTAAACACAGGTACTGGCCTATTTCCAAATGCCGTTAGAGCCAGAACAGTAATTATGGAAATACTTTCATGAGTTTGTAGATTTATTTTTGTAACAATTGCCCAGATTTTTTCTTCTGCACTTTTTAGATCAAGAGGAGGCTATATAAAGCAATGCTACCTGGAAGAAAGAGTCTTTCAGTAGTTGTAGAAACACATTTTTGTGTTTCTTTATGTTTGGTTCCTGAATCATATTCTATGCCTGGTAGAGCTATTGCTTTAAAGTTATGTTTGTTAAACTGCTTTATCTGCTCTTCCTCCCTGTGATACAGTGATCCACCTCCCAACTCAGTGCCTCAGTCTGACGTGTACAAGATGCTGCATGCCAACCAGGAGGAGCCCAGTCAGCCTCGCCAGTCTGGCTCCTTTAAGGTGCTCCAGAATTTAGTCTCCGAGGAAGGTGGTTAATAATGACATATTCTACCTGTTCAAAGCATTTTTAAATGTTTGTGGGAAGGGGGAATCTGAGAAGAAAATATGAGAGATCAGGGCTATAGGAATTTCTGAAAGCCCAAGTTGTTCTGAATCTTACGGACAGCACACCAGCCTTCGAATGGTTTTCCCCCTTGCAGTCTCCTCAGTCTCCTGTGTGAATAAAATGGGGGGTGGGGGGGCGGGAGGGGTGTAATCACATTTTTCATAATCTCTTCTCAGATTTTAAGATTGTTAATGTACAAAGCTGACTTTAACCGAATGATAAAAACTTTTATGAGAGAGAACTTTTGGGACAAGCTGCATATAGTCATGACACCAAGAAAGAAAACACTCCTCCACATCCAAGAAAAGAGAAATTTAAACCAACTCCTGAAATAAGTTTCACCCATCCCCTCTTCATTCTAAATAAAAATTGAAGAGGACAATGTAATTTACAGTTGTATTTCCTTCAAATGAAGAAGTTTTGTAAATAACATTATTAAAGGTTGCAAGTTTATTATATTTACAGTAAGTGTAAAGAATAAAATACAACCAAAATTAACCTAAAAGGTAAGTATTTCAAATTTTAATTTTTATATCTCAATATTGGCCAGAGAAGGGATAAATTCCTCTAATTGTCTATATATATCATTGTGGGATTTTGTTGGCATCTTCTTGTATTTTGCTATAATTTTGTATTCATATCATGTTGCTCATCTTTCTGAATTTGTTGTATGATTAGTTATACAAATAAGAAGCTTTCCAACAATAGGTCTTGACTATGTTATGTCGCTACGTTAAAGCCAAATCCTCCTCCCTCTCCTGCTATACCCAAGACCTCCTATGAGAGAATCAGATGATGTCTATGAGACAGAGCACTATATATATAATCATTTTTGTACTTGCTTTTTGGCTACAGCTACACAATATTTTCTTGATTCCAGAGAGGTGCAATCTGGCCACTAAACTTGTACAGAGAAACTTCATTGTTTGTTGATATAAGTGAAAGCCTGTACATCCAGAAGTGTATTTACAGGAAAAGTATTTAACTGCATCAGATGCTTTTATATTAGCCTGTACATAACGGGATTGTTTTGGTTCTCAGATGGACGCCCCATGGGTACAAGAAGTGTGAAAGCACCTGTAACAAAGATACCTACTGCCATGCCTGGTGCCCAGAAAGTGCCTCTGTGTGACAAGTGTGGGAATGGGATTATGTAAGTTGTTTCTTTTTAGTTCTAGAAATCTCTAGTTCAAGCGTATGTCCTCCAACACCACTGCAGACTACAGGAATGCTTTCCAAGTGATGGTCTTGGTCTCCATCTGCACTAATAGAAAAATGTTTCTAGAGAACAGAGATATAAAAATATATCGTTCTAAATCCCAAATTATTAACCTGTACCTTAGACACTTTCGATACAGATTATTTCAGTTTTGACAACGTACCATCAAGGCTTTAATTAAGGTTTCTCATGACCTCTTGCAAGTCAATCATTAACACATACATTATGAAACCAGCAGTTACCTGTGATGCATTGTCTCGGGCTGTGAATTCTCAAAAGTTTCTTGGTAGTGTAAAGCATCCTTCTCCCAGCCCAGTGGGAGTATCCAGAAAGCTCTGTGGGCCTACCAGATTTCTATCTCAATGACATCACTAACTTCAGCAAAGAACATAGATGATGACGAGCTCAGAGAAGAACACAGTCACTGAGGAAAAGAAATGTGGTTTTTAAACTCATTTTGTCACCATTTTGATAGGTTAGACTGTACTTTCTGTGTTGTAACCGAGCTAACATGTTTCTTCAAACTCTAGTTTTCCAATGAACTATTGAACTATGTGATCAACTCTACAGCATTTTATGTCACTTACTCAAACTCAGCTTCCAACCTCAAATTATATAGTAGTTGGCAAAACCACCAGACAAACAACCTAAAAGCCTTAAGATAAATGTCATACTTTGTGTCATACTGTAGTTTCTTCTCACTTTAAATTCGTACGAATTAATTGTTTTTTTCTTTTAATTGTTTCCATATAGAGGAACAGTGGTGAAGGCACGTGACAAATACCGGCACCCAGAATGTTTTGTGTGCTCCGACTGCAATCTCAACCTGAAACAAAAAGGCTACTTCTTTGTGGAGGGCCAACTATACTGTGAAGCTCATGCACGAGCTCGCATGAGGCCACCGGAGGGATATGAAGCAGTTACCGTTTACCCAAAATGCTAGTCTTATGTTAGCGCACAAATATATGCATGCACACAAAAAGCCATTAGCAGCTTAGAACTGCAGTACAAGTGTCAGGACTTCTGTCTGATTCCAAAGTAGCAGCCTTTAAACCTTTTCTTGTGGGATTCGGGGAGGTGGAAGTCCCTATTAGCCAGCAGTAGCATATTATACCAGTAAAATTCTGCTAAAATGTTATCTTTGAAGTTGCCAATATAACTCAATGAAGTATAAACTAAAACAGCTGTACTGGAATAAAAAAAGTGAAACAGCTAAGGTGTTAAATTATTACTGCAGCATATACATAAGTGCTGTAACCAAGACATTATTTTTAACATAAATTAAGTATCTGTGCAAACACCGAAGCCAAAGTGTTACAGGCTGGGCCCTAACAAATGTAGGAACTCGACAGATCATTGGAAAAGCAGTTGTTCATGTCTGCTTCCACCATGTATTATTCAACTACCATTAATGTATGCCAAAAATAGATTTTGCTTACTTTGCTTGGAATTTGGGGTTACACCGACTTAATTTTCTGATGCAGCAACTGTGATAAGGAATAAATATCAAGTCATACAATAAAATGGCTAGTATAATAAAGACCGTTTAGTAAGAAGCAAAACAGAAGTTCTACCTTGTTTTAATGATTTGTAATGAAATCAGCTTTCACATCACTTAGCAGAAAATTGTTCTGAGGCATGGACATACATACATTGTTTTTTAGGGGAAAAAAAACCCAACACTAATAGGAACTCACTGCAAATTGAGAATGAAAGTAAATTTAAAAACCTTTCTGCAGAAAATGGTACTGGTTTTTTGCATCTTTATGTTTCAATTTCCATAACAGAAACAATGGAGAAATATCATCATAATATCCTTATCGCTGGTAAATTAAAACTTGGACAACTTTAAAAATATATGTTAATTAAAATATGCAAAGGAAAAATCTTTTTTAAAAAGCCTGGTGAAGTCCTAAGGGAAAAAAAAAGGCTGAAAGAATACCATTTTAAATAAATTTCTGAAAATTTTTAAGGGCTACATTGCTTTCATGTAGGTGCCAGCTACATATACACACCTGACTGACAAACTGAACCTTAGCATTTTCAAAAAATATCAACACAATTCATAAATTATTTATTGGGGTATTTTGAACCCACTTTAAAGTAGAAATATCTACAAAATTTTATATCAACTCTACAAGACTAGCAGAAATTAACAACTCAGTGGGAAACAATCTTGTATACTTTTCCCATTCTACAATACGAGAAGCTTAAAATGTAAGAAGAATATGGAATCAAAATAAGAAGCTGTACATACTTTATTTTATAAATTCAGATGAGTCCCAAAGCTTGAAATACAATGTCCACACATTCAAAGACTTTTCAAAATGTCTTAAAGTATTATTTCAGAATTTAAATGTTTTAAAAATGTGTGTGTCACTGCATTTATAATTTATGTCTGCATATCAAAAGCAGACATAAAAAAAAGTGTTGCACCCTTTTAAAGGTTAGTTCCTGAATTATTTTTGGGCACAAAACATAATTCTGCTCCTCATTATCATGGAGGCTATGTGTAGCATTGATATTTTTCCACTGATAAAGCCCATAAAATAAATCTGAAAATCTTTTTGAAAGTGAGAGTGCACATAATGTCTATTTTTACAAACCTAAAATGTCATCGGTATTTTAAAATATTTGCTTAATGTTCATTTGTTTGTGGAGTAACTGAAGGTAAAAATAAATCTACTACATATGATACAGATTCTGTATTTCTTTTCAACTGGTATGAAAAATGAGAAAGTGTGAGTGTCAAGTGACTTGACAATAATAGAAGTTTGGCATTTTCAGCCTCACAGAGGAGTATGCTTCAAATTTATCAAACCACTGGCAAGAATGAAACATAATTTTTGTTTTAGGTATT
This sequence comes from Nipponia nippon, assembly GCF_047370975.1. Lineage (NCBI taxonomy): Eukaryota > Metazoa > Chordata > Aves > Pelecaniformes > Threskiornithidae > Nipponia > Nipponia nippon. The sequence goes on from NW_028262380.1 coordinate 36,033,542, forward strand.
TGAGTATGTAACGTGGGCAAAATTAGCTTTCTAAAACTGAATGAGAGCATGTGCTTTCAAAACTGAAGACCCCAAACTTCCCTCTTTTTAACAGGCCAAACATATCAATTGTAAATGTGGGGAAACTCTCAGAAATGTAGATACAAGAACTGTTAGCGTAAAAGAAAGTCATAGAACATGATCCGATGCCAAAACTTTAGGGAAAGTTCAGTGGCATTGCATGATCACATGGTGCTATTTTGAGATGTTTGAGGTTGGACATGATTTTGATAGAATTAGAAGGTAAGCCTGTCTAATTGCAAGTACTGACCTATGTGAAAACCTTTACGCCAATACAACAGAAAGAAAATATTTTCAGTTAATGCAGATTCTAAAATCCTTGATCCTGATAGAGGAGAAAAATAGGAAATCTCATCCTACAGTCACTTCAGTCTGGAGGAATTGAATATAGAGATTTAAACGTGAGAGAAAGATAGAGCAATTCTCTCTATTGCATGCTCAAGGCCGAATTCTTTATTTCGGTAGGGTGTCAGTGGTTCCTGGCATTAATCCTTTACAAACTGTCCAGCCAAAGAACTATCCACTTTATCTTCTAGCTTAAGAATGGCATAGCCAGTAAACCATGATAGCTTAATGCTACTATGCCTCTCAGTTGTGTCCAGCTATTTTATATATATATTACAAGCTGAAGAGAGCCATGGCATTTATTTTTAGATGGAGAGAAAGATAGTAAGTGTGACTTCACATGCTTGTTATCTTGACTCTTCAGATGTTGATCAACAGGTGTGAAAAGCTTTCCTCAGCTATGCTACTGCTGCATAAAGAGCAGGGCTGTTCTGGGAGATGTTAAAAACTTGTATGAAACTGCAATTATCCAAATGAGTAAGCCAAGAATTGCATCTGAAAACACACAGATTGATTTATATGGTACTTTTGTATCAATTGTTCCAAGACAAATGCTTTTGGTCTTTTAAGTAATGCTGAAGTGTTGCCCACAATTTGAAGCTTAAAAAGTTCTCTAAAGTAGTTAAAAGAAACTATGTTGTTTCCATCAACTCAACAACTTTTTTCAGTTTTTCAACCTCATTTCATCCCTTAAAAAAATTAGACTAACACTTCTGTTCAGATCAGAAGTATGCTATTGAAAATAAACCCTCCGTCACTCCCACTTCTTGCATTTTGGTTCACATCACAGAACAGCTTCAGAGTGCACGAAGTGGTTTCCTTTACAATGAAATTCAACTAGAAGATGATCTCTGCGAGCATTGCTAACGCGCACCAACCATTAATGGGAATTCAGTCCATAGAATCAAACTAGAGCTAAATAGCCCCTCCCTGAAACACATACTAGGTAGATGCCATGTCCTCAATACCAACTGATCTGCTCCTACTGCGCCACGTTGCCTGCTAATACAGACATAGCTTGAAGCATTTCTTGCAACTTTCATAGAGAAAAAGTTTCTTAACAGAAATTAAATTACTGACTGTTTAAAACTAAAGATATATCCAGTCTCAGAATTTGGACCCGGCTTCAGATGTTCCAAAGCTCAGAGGCGTTTGATCAAGAATTTTGGTTCAAATTTCTATAAACCATATAAAAGGGAACAACTGTGCAGTCGGGTATAGATCTGACTTGCGTGTAAAACACATGCACTTGATATAACTTTATTTTGGGGGGAGGGTTTCACAAGGACAAGATTGTTATTTACGTAGTGGGTTTATGTATTTATAAATAAAATGGTAGGAAATAAAACATTTTTGTTGGCATATATCCAGCAAAATTTATCTCTAAAGGCAACCATGCTCTGCAGATTTGCCCTTTTGTGTTTCTTTTTTTTCCTGGTCTCATCCAAGCAAGCTATTCCGATAGCTTCTTTTGAAATTGTTAACAAGAAGCTTCCACAAGCAGATTATTCTTTTTTTCTTAATACATGAAGTTTTAAAATAAAATGCATACAACAAGCCTTCAGCATATGCTAAGCACCACCAACTAAAATCTTTGTCTCCACAGCATAGGCTCGATAAGTAATATTATCTACACAATGTCCAAGTTCACAGAGGATTTTGTTTCTATATATGGTAAAGCACACATTTGTTTTAGCATACTGAGCAAGTGTTTTTAGTTACACTCGGTCTACCTAATCCTCCCTCTCCCCACACCAGGGCATGATCCAAAGACCAGTAAAGCTTTTAGGACAGTCTTGAAAGATTGTATACTATATTACTCTGAAAAAAATGCTGTCTCTGGCACAGGCTAGGACAGTTGTCCAAAATAAAACTTTAAAAAAACACTGTTTCATACAGTCCATGTGCTGACAAAATTACAGCTGTGTTGGAGTGACAAATCCAGAAACACAGGAAGCGTAGAGCAGTTAAAGATTATTATTTATTACTCAGAAAACAAAATATTCAGTAAATACCAAGAGGATTCTGAGCAAGAGGAAAAAATCTCTTGCAAGCTTTTCACAGTCTTTGTTTTCCAGACACTGTTCATAAACAGATTTTTATAGATGTCTCATTCTCTGTATAATGATTTTTCTAAAAAAAAACCCCTTTGTATTATATTCTTGATTTAAGAGGTTTTTAATTATCCTGCTAAACCAGCAGCCTATAAAAAGTTAAATATTAATTCGATCAGGCACACCAGAGAGAGATGACTGGAACAATATGTTCAATGGCAAAAAAAAAAAAAAAAAAAAGAGAAAAAAGAAAAAAAAGTAATACATGCAGCCAAATTGTCAGCACACATTCACGCCAAAAACAAGTTTCAATATTACAACAAAGAACAATGTTGTTTATGATTTTACGCAAAACCTGTAGGGGGTCAGTAGCAACACCTTACACTCCTGCCACAAGGCATAGAAATATTCAGTCCATTTGCGTATAGAAAGGAATCTAAGTTTCCCAGCACCAGCTTTGCAGCCAGTGTAATTACAAGGCGCTTGCAGGTTGTGCAGATACACAAAGCACAGGCGCAGGTAGTTTTCTTTGAGCAAGAGTAATTCCCACAGAGAATCCATGATTGCACAAATCACAATCAGTCTTTTGGTCTACTTAACAGGTAAAATATCCTTTTCACATATTGAATATTCAGTTTGTGTATAGAACTCATTCGACTTATTAATTATAAATGAATGCTATCTACTTAGTAATCATATTTCTGACTGAAATTTCTCTAATTGGCAGTGTCACAAATAATTCTCACCACTGCTATACTTTGTGGAGATTGCACTCCTAATATTTTCACTTCTACAGTTTGCACATTCAAGAAAGTTGGGAGTCGGTTAAAACTGTCAAATATGAGATACTTAATTAAGACACTTTTATTCTGGCTTTCTAATATTTTCCATGAATTGCATCCCTTTCTGCTGTTTTACTTTTGCAAATTCCCTCAATTTCATTTTATTTTCACTGCAAGAACACCCCTACCTTCCAAACCCCAGTCACTTTTACAGAGAGCTCCTGTTCACTGCTCTAGATTTCTTGCACCTCTTTGAGCAAGCCAATTCAAAACTATACACAAGTAGGATGTATGAAGTGAAAAGTATAATTGTTTCAAAGTGAGATTCTTCCACTGTCTACCTTATCTCATTTTATTGTTTATAAGAAAAGCATATATTACAAGAACACTCAGAAGCAGAGATGGCCCAACTGTATCAGCCACTGTATAGAGAACAAGAAATAATTGGTAGCCCGCAGTTTAAAATTCAGACTAAGCAGATGAGGCAGTTACAGTATGGAAGGGAAAAGACACAATATGAAGGATAAAGGGCATGATAATTTATAAACATTTTGTTCTTTTGCTTTTTTTTCCACATAAGGTTGGTGGACTGAGGTTGAAATAAAGAAGCTGTAAGAATTACAAAGTGAGAGAGAAAGGCACAAATAACCATCCAGCACAAAGAAAGAACACACAGAGTAAAATGTGTAACAACTAGTCATACACCAAGACACCAGCAAGGTCTTTTATCAGCTGATCCACTTGCTGGCTGGCTCATAACAATTTCTCTCTTCCCTAAACTCAAATGAATTGGAAAAATGAGAGACCAGGTAAGGATCCTGCACTGTGTTAACAGGACTAGTTCTTTACACTACTGTTCGAGTATAAATTAATTTATGACTACACAATCTCAGGGATTTCAGGACATTCTTTGACCCTAATACAGGACTACAATTCTGAAAATGTTCACTTATTTATTCTCTAATTCATCTATCCTTTTCCATCTTCACTATGACTTGTTATGAGATTCTTCTCTATGAATACATATACCACACAGCTCTGTTAGTTGCCTTTTCTACATACTTCCTATTCACTGCTTATTGACAACCGGCCTTCCTGAATCAAGAGCTACTCTCACCTTTGACAGAGTATGAAAGTGTAGTGTTTCAGAAATGAAAGTAAGGATTAAGTAAGTAATAAAAGTAAGGACTGAGTAAAATATGCTTTACAGTGGTAGCATCTGGGCAAATAACGAGCTGTCAAATCAATCATGGTTCTACTGTGGCATGTAAGGAAAAAGGCAAAACCTTTGAGGCATTCAGATTGTAGCATTGCACTGGATCTCATTGCTGTTTGCCAAAAGGCTTTTCACAGCAATTAAATTTCCTGAAAACAACCCCTCCTCCTGAATGTTAAACGGGCTCAAACTCACGTTCTCACCACAATACAAAAGATAATATAGTAATCTGAAAGTAGGACAATCTCTTTTTTCCCCAAATTCCAAGGACAGACAAAAATGTTAAGCATCTAACCTTACATCCTAAGTACCAATAACAGAGGATACTGGATACACGGTAAAAATGCAGTAGAGTAGAAAAATATAATAGTTACACTCAGACAGATTCCTACATATAAAAGTGGGCAAGTTTGTCACAGTGGTGATAAAAGAATCCTCTTTTGAATTCATATCTTAAATGACTCTGCCCTTGATAGTTCAGACCTCCCTGAAAGACGTCAATTTATGTGAACTGACAGAACCAAACTGACACCTCCAAATATTTAATGTATTCTGTCTCTACAATCACCCTGTCAGATCCCAATGCCTCACATACTTCTGTACTTACTGCTATCATGTTGTAATAAACCTGTCTAGGTTGCACCTGTTCAAAGGTTCATGGAACATGTCCACTCATCGTCTCACAATAATCAAGAGGTGACAGCTGTCCCTGTAGCTGATTCTAACATTTCTATCATATTTAGGAACACAGACAAATTTAATTAGCTGTTGATATTTAGCCGACATTTCCCTAAGAAGATTCATGGGGCTATAAAGACCTGAGCCATACAGTCTCAAGATAGGTTGGCATCTGATACTGCAAGTTATAAAAACAACAGACTGTTTCCAGATCTCTCTCTCTCTCTTTTTTTTTTCTTTTTTTTAAATAAAAACAGTTAGCAAATGCTGTTGCTGACTCTTTCCGTGAAAGCTTTCTTTAAGGAAGAGACAATCAATGTCAAATACCAGTTAAGGAAAACACTAGTAGTCCTTAGCACTACTTGCACCCTCATATTAAAATAGCAATGCCTGTCATTTTTCTAAAGTTTTGCATTAGATGACGTTGAAGTGTTTTGTAAAATAAATCAGTACTTTTGCAATATTTTTAAGAGTGGGGAATGTATTCAGCATCAGTTTTTAAAAAGATAGCAGTTCTGATTTTATTCGAATTATTAGCCTCTAATCATACGTGCTCATTGGAATCATTAAAAAAAAAAGAAAGAAAAAGAAAAGCAGAATTCTCCTCAGATCTTCAAGAAGAAACCATTTACCTTCATCTTCAGCGAATGTCTCTTCCATCTTAAAATGACTACCTGTAAGAGGTAAGAGAAAGACTTAACTCATATCATAAGATGAAACACTGCTTCACATCACCAGCTATTAGCAACCTCTTCCAAAGGTTTCTTTTTCCTGCTTAGCTCAGCAACTCAAGACAAGGGCCAAGCAAACACAGGGGTTTTCCCAGGCAAAACATTCACTCAAAATATACCACTTCCCCTTCCCCCAAAGAAGAATGTTTCAATCCAATAGAGATTCACATTTTTCTAAGTATCAAAGAGTTTTAGATCTTCACATCTAAATGACTATAGTTGGAAGAGGCAAGAATTTGGTATGTAAAGGATGCTTACTTTCTGCTCCTCTGAGATGAGACGTAAAGACTTCTCCCATCCCTTCTTTCTATCTGCTCTTGTCTAGTAAATCCACCAAGGGAATCACTTCATGACAAACAACTGACTACTTTGTACATATATTTACCCAAAAAAAGACATTTTGAAATTTATCTTCCTCATTTATTGGAACTTGTTCTACAGTTTATATACTCTTCCTGAGGCCTGGAATAGGTACTCTTTGTCAGAAAAAAGTTATTTACTTTCTGTTTTCAAGATCACGTTTTACCTCCACATCCAATTCACCTACCCACAAAGCAGAAATTATTTTCCTGTGATGTGACCAAGCAATTACATACTTTCATCCCACAACTCTTTTTTTTTTTTCTTCACCAAACCCTCTAATATGACATTAGATTTCACATTCACGTGTTGTAGCACTTCCCAGCTTAAAAGGGATCCAGTGAGCAGCCCTCAGCTCTTAAGGCAAACAAAGGGGAATGAGGCAAGTAGGCCACCCTAGGTACTACACAAGCATAATGGCATCCACATGGTCCCATTCAGAAACTAATGCCAAAACCATCTTCTGGGGCACAAAGGGAACCTCCACCGCTTATACATAGAGAGTGCGACTGTGCAACAAGGGTTCTGCTGAGAGATTTCTCCCCTGTTCCTGCCTTGGTGGCCACAGAAGTCCTGGTCCAGCAAGCTCTCTGAAGAGCCTCCACGTCCCAAGTCATGGGAGAACAGGAGCAGCTGGGACATCTTGAAAGTTACCTTTGAAATATTCTTCATCGCACAAGGTGCTGTACATTGTTTCTTTATAGGTTTGTACTGTCCCTGTTTGCTGGCTTGAAGATGGTTTTTGCTCTTGTACATACCAACTGGTCACTGTGTTTGTTTGTTTATTTCCATTAAACGCAAGCCCAGCTCTTCCCTACAGTGTAACCGCTTGCATCATATCATCTCCTCCTTATAGTTTTTACTTTGCTTTGCCCCTGCATATTTCAGCAGATTTTCTTTTCTGTTTTCTTTCCCAAGATTGCAATCTGATAAATTACTGATAAACTTAATTTATCAAGCCTAGCAAATTCCAAAATATCATCTTTAAATTGAACTTTAGGCTTCTTCTACTAGACTCTTCCCCCAATTTTTACTCTCTGATCACCATTAAAATTTGAGCCCAAATCATGGATTCTATCCGCTCTTCCAAGTTAGCTCAACAGCCTGAAAATTGTTAAGAATGCTTCATAAATGTCTTCATATTTCAAATCTGTCATATAAAATTGATACCTTTTGGAAGTGTGTTGTTTTTTCTTTCCTCAAACACTACATTATTCCTCAAACTTAGTAACACAATCTCATAACTAATTGCCGTGTCCTTACTCAGGTAACTGCATGCTGCTAAACAAATCCTGTATCTCAGAATCCTGACTGCTCCTTTCCTCATTTTACTTGTCAGTGCTTCCTGAATGTCATCCACTCATTGCTATGTTTCTGGCAATTTTCAGATGCACTGAATTTTTAGCTGCCACTCTGTTTTACCTGCTCCTTGGGTTTCAGTTTCTTTTCCCTCCACATCTTTTGTGAAGATTTTTGGGTGGTTTTTAATAAGAAGCCTGTTGCGCTGGAGCTGAAATTTAGATGCGTCTTTATCTTAAAAACAGGTAACTAAAATATTAAGGAAAAGAGCTCATGAGAGAAGGAAGGACAGCTACATATATCTCCACTGACTGCTAACACAGAACTAACTCAAACTGGCTAAACCAATTCTTCGTTTGCAGCCAATTACCTAGTGGCCCACTGTTGTTTTCTGTGATTTCGTGCAGTGTTTAACTTCCTGGCACTTCTTTCTGCACTGGAAAATTTTCCTGTACGTTGCATAAGAAATCGAAAAAGAACATTCTGTTATTTTTCACTGTATTTCTTGCTGGAGCAATACAGACCTCTCACAGGTCAATTTCCAGACACGTGTTTATATAAAATGAAGCGCACAATATAGTTTATTTCTAAACAAAACAAGGTACTGGTCTTGTTTCAAATAAACATCTATATCAGAATTTTACAATGATCATATTGTTTTCAGGTCAAGACTTCCACACCCATTCTCCGTTTGTCTCAAAGGCTTTTTGTCCACCAGGCTTTCGTTGTTGTCCTTACTGTTCTTACTGGCTTTTCAGGAATCCTGGAAGATCACAAGGCGGACATACTAAGAACAGTCTTTGTAGCACACACACCCACTGATGGCACAAACAGGCAGCAGAATACCATGAAGAAGTTTCCAAGTAAATGTTCTTTTTCAGGGTAGATTTATAGTTTCATTATTTAGAACCTTTCTTTGGTCTTCGAACTGGTAGTATACCACAGGATTTACTCTCTCACTGACTGAGATTCACACACAGACTCCTGGTAAAACTAACTTGATGTGTTGTGTATGCCAATTCCTGCACCTATCAGTGGCAGAACTCACTGGTCTTAATGGTTCTGTCTTCACTGACAAAGAAGATGCAATATTCTGAGAAATTTCCACAATTTGGATGGCTTATACCAGAATCATGAAGGAGCCGAGCCTGAAAATTATTTTTACATTTATTCAAATGGTGAATTTTTCTTGCATCACTAGTTCATTCTTCTTCCTCTTGCACTGCTTGGCAGCAAAGCCTTCTGCTATCTTCCAGATCTTTCATAGTATGATGTGGCCTTTTACAACTTACAAATATTTTGTAAGTTATCTTCGAGGAAACAGCCAAATGTAAAAAACACTTGATTTGCTAGCATAGCTTAAGGACAAGCTGAAATGCCCAATTCAAAAATCAAAAACACTAACCGTTAAAAAGCTATTCCTGAAACTTTAAGGGCAAATTTCTCAATCAGTGACTCCTGGTAGAAGGTTCGGATTCTAGTTCATGGAAGAGTACTAAAGAAAAACCTCTGGAGACAACATTGTCACTAATATTAGAATAAGATCCAAAAAAACCTCAAAAATTGTAAGCAGGGGACAGATTACAGTGACAGATTTTATGTTCTATTAATTATGCATTGCAAACATAAGCCAAAACCTGTTTGTCCCCTTATGATGCCACAAAAATGAAAAAAATTTATTTCTGCATTGGAAAGTAAGTAGCTAAATATAAGATTTATGTTTGTTGGTGTTGCGTAATGCTGCTGGACTAATTCCAGCCACTAAACTCTTCAGCTGTCCCTCGACAGGTGTAAAACGGTTTCACTAACTTTGTACTTCTGCAAAAACACATTAGAACTATTTGGAGAGCCTGAAAACCTTGAATATTACAGCTATGCCATTCTTAAGGACTGAGAGTCATGATCCCAACTTAAGTCTTTTATCTACGTAATTGCAAACTATCTTTTCAAAATGATGTTCAAATGTACCACTATCAATGTCTTTGCTAGCCTGTGGAACTATAATCTTCTGATGCTATAAGCACATGTGTACTTTTAGCATAAGCACTGAATGACAAGTCCCATGACTGAATATTAAAAAACTCAAATTTCTTCAACATGTCCCACCACTAAACTAGTTAACCAATTATATTATAGATTTCATCCACTTTCTCTCTCCCTATTAAAAAAAAAAGTTAAAAGAAATAACTACACACAATTTGAATGTGAAATAAAAAGGTTGAGGTTGAATTTGTTCTTTCATCAACAAGTCCCACCAGATCTTTAGCTTTTATGCAATATTGGGTTTAAAAAAAAAATAGGTAACTTTCACCAATTAACTGTTATACAAGCTTTAACTTAAAATCCTGACACAGACCAGAATTAAAATAAAATTTAAAAAAAACCCACAAAACACCACACTTTACCTTTGGTAGTACTGCTTTCCAAAATAACATCAATGATGTATGTTAACAGTTGCTCTTGCGACCAGAAGTTTCCCATGTACCTCAGCCTTACAGGTGCTTTACGAGAAGCAATCAGCCTTAAAAACGGGTCTGTAATATTACAGACCTGATTCACCTGACGCCCCTAGTTACATGAGGTGTCTTTCAGTGAGTCTACTCACGCAAATACAAGTTATTCATAGCGAACGTCTGCTTTTGTACTTCAAGCACAGAAAACACTAACAGTGAATATTGTTCACATACATTTTAGGAGCTCCAAATATTTTGGCAGGGAAACTACTTTTTTTTTTTTTTTTTCCCTCTGGCAGAATGAAACTACACCCACGCAATCTGTTTAAATTTAAACAACGTACGGCAGAATATTACTTCTAAAATGTAAACGACAAGAACATGCATCACAGATGTGACTGAGCTATAGAGCAAGCCTGCTCAGAGTGACAACACGTGGAGGTGTGTGCAATAAAAAGTAAACCGACAAACAAACCACCACACACCCCCCCCAAACGCACTTGGCGCACAGGCACGCTCCCCTCAGGGCTGCCGGGCTGATCCTGGGCAGACAGCGGGGCCGGGCCCTCAGCGAGGGGCGGCAGGCCAAGCGGGCCGCCGCGCCGAAGGGGCTGGCGCGGCACGAAGGCCTCCCCGAGACACTCGCTTCCCGGCCTTCCTCCGCCACCCTGCGGGCTCTGCGGGCTCTCCGGGCCGCCGGGAGGGGGGGCTCACGGCCGGCTGGAAACGGAGCGCCGGGCGGCCCGGGCCGCCGGAGGGGAGAACGGCGTCGAGCAGCGCTGCCGCGCGGGGGCGGCCGGACTCGACACCGTTGGGGCGCGAGCGGCGGCTCGAGCGGGTCCCCTCCGCGCGGGCGGCGCCACCGCAGACTGTGATGTCATTGCCAGGGAAGGGGGCGGCACGTCTCGCTGCGCCAGCGCGGTGAGGGGACGGCCCGCTGCGCTGTCCCGCGTCGCCGTCCCGCGCTTCGGGGAGGCCTGGGACGGCGTGGCCGAAGCAGCCTCCTGGCGAGGAACTGGCGTGGGCGGGAGGAAACCAGTAGGGAGGGGCGCGGGGATGAAGGGCGCTCCCGCCTCCCCCGGGGGCCAGCCCCCGCGGCCGGCCGGCGCGGCGCCGGCGGGAGGCCCTCGAGGTAGGCGTTCGCCTCTTTCAAAGAGACAGCCGCTCCCGGCGGGAGCCTGGCTGCTCCCCAGGGACCTTCCAGGCACTAATTGTCCTGTAGGCGATCCTGCCCTGTGCCAGGAACTGCAGCAGGGCTCGGACAATCCAGAGCGGGAGAAACAAGCAATTACGTCCTTCCTCAGGCTGAACAGCAAAGCCGAATTCTCTCCGTTTTCCCTTGTTAGATCTGAAATCGCTCCTCTTGTGAACGTCAAGCTCTGCTAATTGTAGAAGTGTCTTTTTTGTTTGCAGATAATCACACAGTAGGAGCAGAAGACCCGGCTGACCCGCAAACATTGGAAGTAAGCTGATTTGATTCCGACTGCAGAGGGGAGCAGGATGACTGGGCGTAAAGAGTCTTAGCTAGCAGAATTCCCATAGGGTGTATTTATTTAAGTACGTGGATGTGCCTGGTGCCAAAACCCCACTGACGAACTGGCCTGCACCAGGCTTCCCCAGAGCAGCAAGAGCAGCTCAGGCTAGCTACTCATTACAGGCCTTATTTCAGGAGCTGCTCAGGTGAAGTGTTAATTCTTGGTATTCACAGACTTCTCTAAAGCTAGTCTCTTTTACATGGCTCAACAAAGTGAGGTGGTTAATATAAATACAGTGATTGTTTGATTGTTTCAATATACTTCTAACTATGCAGGGCTAGGACCGTACAATAGGAGCTGTCACTCTTCACTGATGTTTTTCAGTAAAAAATCAGACTTGCTGAAGTATTCTGAAATTGATAGCGTGACTTGCAAACTACAGTTTCCACTTGAATAATGACTAGCGAAGTCCGTTTGGGTTTTGGTTTTAGTATCAGTATAGTTGCATAACTCGGGTATATGATGTACAGGACTTCTCTGTCTGCCTCTTTGCTTCCTCTTTTATGTTTTGGGGAATTTTCTTCCAAAGCAGAATGCATAGAAAGGTAGACAAGTTTTGCTCTAGGCACATGCTCATTCCTTTAGCTGAGATTTTCACTGAGCTTCTGAATTCCTGTGACCTAAGAGTGATTCATTCAGAGAAAAATCCTTTGATCTATGTAAAGAATTTGCACTGTTTATGTTAAAGCATTTCTAAGTCGTTAAGAGCTTAGCCAATATTACTTCTGTTCATGCAGAATACTAGGGTTTCCCTTTACTAATCCTAGAGACAGTCCAACTTTCTTATGTTGTCCAACCAGCAGACTGCAGTCTAAACCAGAAAGATGATTTTTGGAACTGGAGTATGAATTCTAACAGAAGCCCACTTGGTCTCACTGCAAAGACTAAGATCCGACATAATGCCAGATGTGACAGTGCTTTCTGTAACGTGAGCAACTGTCTGTGAAGAGCTATGCTGAAATCCTTCCAATACCGCAAATAAGCTTCTAAATGGCTGCTGAACAGTGAAAGAAGCATTTGATGAACTCCTGTTGACTTAGGCTGGGTGAAAACAATCTTGGGACTGGAAAAGAAACATAATTTCATCTGAGAAAATATCCTAACTCATCTCAATATTTAAAACAAAAAAACCCCCTACCAACCAATTTTCTGATATTCTTTTATACATTTTAGATTCTTCAGCAACAGCTGGAATCATTTAAGACATTTCAGCAACAGACTCTGGAGGATATTAACACGGTAAAAGTAGAACACAAATGCTCTTAAAATACAAAAGCCTCCTGCTGCATTTTTAGACACTGCCATAGGTGTTTTAAGTAAGATCTATTCTTAGACTATTGTGTACATTAAATATACATTTAATCATCTGTCCATCTTAAAATAGCTGATAAGATAATCTCACTTCTAGGTTCTTGCTCTTTCTTAGTCACAGTATTATTTGCGGGCTTATAAAAACTACTTTAAAACCTCAGAAAAACAGAGGAAAAACAAAACTGAGTTAGGAAAAAAAAAAAAAGGAGGAGTAAATCCTTCTCTCATTTATATCACTGTAAACTCAAGGAAGCTTTGTTGTTTTCAAAGAAGTTAATTCCACATTATGTCACTGTCAGCAGAACCTGTTCTATTGTTGCAAACTGCCATGCTAAGCCACCTTTTCAGGAGCATTTTTCTGCCATCGTTTTATCTGGTTCTTTATATAAAAGCTAAATATCTGATGCTGGAAGGACATTTAGCGTTACATTTTGTTGGTTATAAACAATTCCATATTCCTACATGCCACTTTCTTCTGGTCTGTCCTTCCTAAGAGACAACTTCTTGAGTAATAGGATATTTTTGGAAAATGAAATATTTCTACACTTAAATTTTCTGTAAAGAATCTCAATCTTTTCCAGGTACAGTCTAAAATCTGTGAGATACTAAATAAAGATATATTTGAAATGAGAACTCCACTACGTAGTTCAGACAAGATTCTGATGACTTCCACACCAAGCGATGCATCTCTGGTATGTTTAACAATCTTTACCTACAAACAAGTTATTCTTCAGCTGGACCTTGGTTTTTGAGAGTGACATGGTTTTTTGGAAAATAACCCAAGGGGTATTCTGGATTTAAAAAAAAAATAAATAATAAATTATCTTCTTCCTGAGATTTTTCTGGGTAGCAGAACTTTAGCCATAATTACATATACTATTCCCTCCCACCCATTATGATTAAAACCCAGTTTCTCTTCTGCGCAGGTAAAACTGTAACCTGATCTTCCCCAAATTAATTTGGATTATCTTCAGTGGGCACGGAATGCAGTGCAAACCATTTAGGGAGACAGGGCAGAGAGTCAAGGAGAAAAGAGAGAGAAATGAGGACGGGGAATAAATTTTGTCCCTCTCCTATGAAATGCTGCATAATTCCTACTTTTTTTTTTTGTCCTTATTTCACAGGCACTGGGATAACAAAAACAATCAAAGACAAACTATAGTCTCCTTAAGTCATCTCTCCTCTGCTGGAAATATACTTAATCAACTTAAGACACTTCCTTGGTATTTTGTGCCTGCTCCAAAGCCCAGTACTGAATGAAATGGGGCCTACGATAATTGTTTACATTCTTTTAATGGGTAAATGGCATTGGCAGAGGTAAACTGTACAAGTTGTGATTGATAAGTGGCTTTGGTAACAATGTAGTTTTATGCTTCCAGTACTGCAATGTTTCACAATTTTTACAGCATGACAGTTTTTTGTACATTTGTTTTTAATTTTGTGGGGTAGCTTATGGAAAATCCTGAATCGCTGCCTTCTAAGAGAAAAGTTCATCATCATCAACAACCCTGTTCAGATGAGCATGTGGAAGCAAATTCCAATACTGGAAATTTCGTCAGTGATATAAATATTCCACACAGGATTTCACTTAAAACTAAAGCAACTGAAAAGGTTGACAATTCCAAAGATCTGTGTGGAAACAACAGGATACTTACAACAAAAACCGACCGTAAATATGGACATTTACTATCTGGCACTAATTTGGAGACAGAAGGGTTGAATGCTGCCCATGAGAAGGTCATTTTGAGTGAATCTAAACATCATATACCTTTTCCCAAATTTGGGAAAGAATTTCATAAAATAGACAATACCAACTATCCTACCAAGTTGCTGAAACAAGAATTTCCAAAGTCAGTCCGTAATGATTTGGATTTGTTAGCAAATAATACGGGAAAATCTGGCTTTTTATCCAGAGAAAAATTAACTAACTTAAAAGAAAGTGCAGAAATTGTGACCTCTTTAGAAGAATCACATATCGGTTTAGTTCCAGATAAAGGCCTACATTTTGATCAAGAATTTTATGAAGACTCCGAACGTGCCAATGTATGCGGTGGTTCTCCTACAACAGTAGACAGTGAAAAAGCAGAATCTCAAAGCAAAAATGTACATCAAGAATTCAGAACCAATTACAGCGAAGGTGACAGATTCCCGGTTAATTCTTTTTCCGAGATGGTGAAAGATAAGCTACTAATGCTTGATAACAAAGAGCAACTAAAAAAAGAAAAAGAACAACAACAGACTACTTTAAATCTAACGTTACTGAGACCAGGAAATCAGAAGTTCAGCGAAATCAAAGTAGCCTCTGAATATGATGGCAAAACTGAAGCATTGCAAAAGTCCCTGAAAAATTCTGAGCATTTGCAAAAAACAGTACATGATCTTCCGAATGAAAATTTAGCTCTCAAGAACAAAGTGGAACCTCTTACCCTTACCATACAGTCTTCGAAAGAAAAAATATCAAAATGTAATACGCAAATTAAGGATTTAGCTGAAGAAAAGAAAAGTGCGCAAATCCTGTTGGTTAAATCACAAGAAGATAACAAGGAATGTATTAAGGAAGCAAAGAACTTCCTAAGGAAATGTAAAGAACTCCAAAACCAGAAAAACATCCTTGAGGAAGAGAGGAATCAACTCCATAATGGAAACCAACATTCAATACAGACACAACATGATTTTCAAATTAGGAACCAGAAAGAAGAAAAGGTGACTGCCGTTACCTGTGAAAGAAAGAGGCTCAGTGCAACCCAAAAGTTCTTACAAAAGGAATGCTTCAAGTTACAAGAAACAAATAAAAAACTTAAGATGGAAATATCCCAGCTTACAAAAGAAAATAGTTCCCTAGAGCAAGAGCTTGAAAGAAATCGGAATGAAATGCAACGAACAAAAGAAAAAGAAACCACAGCGAAATCTGAACTGGAAACTCATCTTCAGTTAATGCAAACTCTGGAAGCCAAAAAACTTAACCTTGAAATGACCCTGCAGGAATGTTCTGATACTAAGCAGATCCTGCAGAAGGACTTTGAGAAAATCCAATCAGATAAAGCTTATACAGAAAAGAAACTCATGACTGAACTCAGAAATGCAAAAGCAGATATTGATCTTTTAAAGTCTAACTTGACCAGTGTAATCAGAGAATGCGAGAGGTTATCAACAGTAGTAACAAACGTCACAGAGGAAAATCAGTTACTTAAGAACAAACTGCAGGAACGTAGACAAGACGCTTCCAAATACGAAGGCGACATTAGAAAATTGACCGAAGACTGCTTACTATTAGAAAATCTCCTGTGGAGTACCGACATGAGAGAGATGTATTACAGGTTGAATTCAGCCACTTGCATGAGGATTATATTTATCTCCAATGCCAAGTTACATCTCTAGTCTGTGGCAAAGGAAGCCTGGTTACCAGGTACTATGGTACTCATACCTTGCAATATAACTGTTGCTCTGAATATTCCACCAGAATTTGTACAGAAATTTCTGTTCTAAGTATAAAGCCTTGAAACACGATTTCCAAGGTATGAGCTTTATTCTGCAATATCTTATTAGCTGAATTTCTTTTCCAGGCAATTCCTGATAACCTACAAGTCTATTGCTTCAAATAAATTGTAATAAACCATTTTCTTTTGCAAAACATTTACAATTCTGATGTCCAGTCATTTCCATGTTCTTGTTATGTTCTAAAAAGAACTGCCTGATTTTTTGATACTTGGCTGAATTTCACAGATTCAGAAAAGCAGGTCCTTATACAATGTAAGTAGTATAAAGAACTTTAATGAAACTGTGACAGTTTACAGGAGAGAGAATTCTGTCCCTAGGATTTCAGAGTCAGAAGGAAATCTTAACGACCTTTTAGCTGAACAGCTTAGTACATGCCACATTTCACATGTTATTTCTGCAAGAAGTCCTAAATTAAGTTTGATCTATGTTTACATATGGTTTAGATGACATCTAATTCTTGTCTATGTTTAATCAACACAAGGTGCCCTTTATCTCTTTATATTAGATACTGACTTAGAAAGCTTATTAGTTAAACATGAATTTTAAGATTTTCAGTGTAAACATTTTCAGAGAGCAGGGTCATAGCTACAAAAGACGCAAAAATCATCCTCTTGGATATAATCACTGCACAAATACTCTGATTTTCTCAGCCAAGGGACCATGGGGAGGAAGAATTTCTCAAAAATACTGCATGTAATACTCTGTGAGGTTGAAGCTACCTGTATGCAGTATCTCTGCAACACTATTATTAGCACTATTTTTTTAGGAACTTCTTTTTTTACTCACTCCTTAGTAAATAAATCCATGAAAGTAAAACCATGTAATTAGTTATTCGTGTTTCCAGAACAGACTTAGAAGTAATTATTTATCTTCACTTTCCTATTAGTACAACACTAGGTGTACAAGCTTCTGGCCAGTAAAAGGCATGATCTCTTCAGAGACATAAAAGTAATCCAATTCTTCCTATTTCTCCAGTAATTAATAAAGACTGATTGCAGCAAATCATCAATTATTTATCTGGTTCGTAATACAAGACTGTAAAGGTAACAAAGCATGTTTTTGTATCATGACTGATACACATAGTAGGCTAAAAACTACATTAAAGATCTAAGTCTAGTTCTTAATGCTTTTTCCTGTAAAAAATGTTTAAAACATACAAAAGGGTTTGTTGTGGTTTTTTGCTGGAGATAGGCAAAAGTATTATGCCACAATTTTGCATTGCACACCCAAAGTCAATAAGGACATTAAAGTGGTGAATACTTGGGCTATCGAGTAGATGGTCATGTCTTTTATTGCATTTAACACTTGCATAAACATGAAGTTGCTTCAGATTGTAACTATTAAATTGTGGTCAGAATCAGTTATAAAGGTGACTGGCTGTATCTATACTATAAGAAAGGAAAGCTCTTATTATGAAGACAATGTAGGTAATGTCTAATGTCCTCCTTACATTAGGTAACTGGGTAACCAAATCTAAGGAAGTCCTAAATTCCACCATTACAGTCAAAGGTACTGCCAAGAAGCCAAGGGACAAAATTATCATTTGTATTAAAACAGCATACTGAGGCCCTAGCTAAAATTGGGTGTCAGCTCCTTAGGACCACGCATTTTCTAGTGCGGACTTAACAGGTGAAGTTATTGGCTCCCAGGATGAGCACATGAGGCTAGTCCACATACACTAACATCTTCTCAAACAAGCTGGATTGTTTTTTTTAATTAAGCTCTATACATTTTAATCAGCTTTCAGTATTTCCATCTTGTTACTGAATGAAAAGATTATTGAAATACAGAAAATAGAAGAGGAGGAATTGCAGAAAGAAAAGAGACAGAAGGACATAAAGAAAAACCTCATAGTGGTCTTCATCAGCTATACTACATCAGAACAGCAGTTAGGAGGAAGTAAAGTACAGTTCAGTCTACCTAGGAACACTGTGTCTGCAGACCTCACAAGTGAACAATATGGAAAATGTTCCTGATGATACTAAAGGTACCTAAGGTCTGCACCAGTACCATTATCTAATACAAGGTATAAACAAAGAAAGAATGAATTCTGTTATACATCTTTGGATAGAGAAAACATCGAAATTCTTGTATAAATTAATATCTTAAAATATTGTTGGGTCCTGTTGATCTCAAGGCAACGGTTTTTATGCTTCAACACATGCTGGAAGACCTGACCAACAGTTCTTGGTTTAATTTTTCTTTTCATTGATGCCAAGAAATGTGAGATCCAGTCTGGAATTTCTTTAAAAAACTATTATCTTGTGAAGAGCAGGAAGGTTACCATTTCATGAATATTGTACAGTAGTACGATAAATCTGTAATAAAAACTAATAAAGAAATTTTTTCTTCGTGTAAAAATTTGGATAAATAAATGATGAGTATTTAAAATTTTTATAATAAATTAGCTTTGATTTACATGAACAAATTTCTTGGACCACATATAAAAAACCTGACAAAAATAATTAAGATGGAGGTAAGGTGTACATTTAGGATCACAGTTCAATCTGAGAAGCAGCTAGTTTGAAAGACGGATCAGATTTGTTAGGAACCTTTCATGTACGCAAAGTGAAATTAAGCTGCTCTTGGGGAATATGGCAGCACTTACGGTTGTCAGGAAATTCAGGAAGAGCGGTAAATAGACGCTGGTATGTAGAGATGACTCCTCCCTTCATACCAGCCTGCCTGTGGTCTGGTTTTGAACAACGCTTGATATTGGTCATTTTGAGAAGGTCATAAAAATATATAATTTTTAGTTTTGAAGACAGCTCTTACACAAAATTATAGTTGAAAGAAAGTACAAGTTGTAATTTTACTAAAGGGAAACAATGACCTTAGTTTCCCTGTGGGCCACATGTGAGTAACTTGGTTAATACATACACTGACAGTCACTTTAAATACATGCCCTTTCTTCTACTGCAATATATAGTCAATTTGCAACTCAAATTACTCATTAGAGAGTATGTTTTCTAAAAGTACATTTCAAAAGTCCTGTTAAGCAATAAGATGAAAATTTATATAAGAATACAACCTTGGACTTAATGATCTTAAATTATTTATTATAGCTTTATACTTAGAAACAAAAGATTGCATTCTCAATAATTAAACAGATTGGATTGCCCTATATACTTGAATTCCACTTTTCACATTTATTCACTTTGTTAACATTTTACAGAGTCTATAAAGTGTACCCTTCATTTCACCTTTTGTACCTAATAAGATGTCAGCTGTGCAGTCTTGTAGTTCTTTACATTTAATGATCTGAAATGTAAATTAAGAGAAACTTATCAGATTTTTGTAGAATAACACTGTACAAATTACAAGAGTTTTTGTAAAAATGAAAAACTGTGGTACATCCAGTCCTGTAATTAGATTTAATGACTTGAATACTCGTGAAGTCAAATTTATTTCAATAGAGCTCTGCGTGAGAGCAAGAATCTACACTAGCAAATCCAATCATAGGATTATGGTCCAAATATCAGAAGATAAGCTTTCCATTGGAAAGTACATAAAGTAATAATTACAAAAGTAATTCAGTGGGGAAGCAGGTGATTTGAAAAATGTCTTACCACGTTTCTTAAAATCTATGAGCTATGAGCTTCATACTTATAAAAAATTCAGTTCACAATTCTCCTTCTATTAAACCTAGATATAATGAACGAAAAATAAATACATTCTTTAAAATTCTTAGGATGGAAATAATAGTGGAGAATTCAAAATACTAGTTTTAATTTCTCTCTGTGGAATTCCTGTTGGATATGTGAAATTTTTCTCTTTACAAATATTTTTAATGAGTCCATCCTAACTGTATCTGTGAGCACATAGTGATACTTCACAACCAGTGCCCCCCTTTCAATTTTGAAACCTACTTCACATACAGTTAGGGTTCTTTTCCAATAAAAACATTTCATTTGGGAACATGAATTTTTATTCTGTTGATAAAACAGTAATACAATTACACTGATAAGAAGGCTACTCAGACCAATATACTATTCTTTTTCCCTTTTACTAGTTTAAAAACACCAGTGCATACGTGGAAAGTTGTACTTTCTTACATTAGTGTTGGTAATTACCACGCTTTTTTGGCGTACCAAAAAGTTACTTTCAATTCTTTCTTACTTTCCATTGGTAATGAAAAGCAATGTGGAGTAATACGCAGCTTCTGGTTCTGCCTTGTCAGGGTAAATAAAAATGTCAGACTATCCCTGCAACTTAAAAAGTGATTATGCAAATGCCAATACATGGTGAAATGAAGTCAATAGAACAGCAATGGGTGAATAAGGGAGGTGTATTTCTTAGCCTTCACATATGATATGCCAAAGACAAATCACAAATGTGAAGCAGATTCCCCTACAACAGTTTTTCAAATTTTAATCAAGTATTTCTAAAATATTTCATGTTACTCATGGAATATGCAAAATAATATGCTTAACTGTTCTATATGCAATCTTGGAAGTTTGCATTTGGAAGTGATTTCTCTAAAGAACACAGTCTTGATTTTTTGCTTGAATTACAACAGAGCCAAAACCAGAAAATAAATTTGTTTAAATATAAGGGTTATAGCTTAGCAAGATAAAAAACAAAAGAATTATGTGCTTATCTACCCACATACAGACACTGTGTACTATAAATCTCTTCTAACATTGCACTGTGACATGTTTGTAGTTAGGAATCCAATTCGAGTGCCATTGTTTCAAAGCTTCACAGGCTTAGATTACCTAGGATTATGTCTGCCAGCAGAGGGAGCCAATTTTATTCCATAAACATAAGGGAAAAGAAAAACAGATTTTGTTTTTAACAGGAACATTCCTGGTCTTTTTACATTTATCAAGTCAGAAAAGAATAAAAAATTATAATTTTCAGTAACATCTGTACAGCATGATTTTGAAGGTCTCTATGATAACATATAGCCTTATAAAGTAACCTGAATTTACAGAAGAGAGTAGGAATAAATTTTGAAAGCCAAGTTCCTTATACATTTCTTATCCTTTTGTTAATAATTCGTTCCTTCATTTATTCAATTATTTTAGACAGTAATAACCAGCTGTGCTAATGACTTTTGGTAGACAGCATACATGAAACATGAACTCAAATTAAAGGAGCTTACCTTGTGACATTTAAAGTTATTATGCTTGTAACAGGTCTGCTTTTTGGTCCAGGAGGAGGATGAAAAATCTGTCGTTCTTTATTAGTTGTGACAGCCTTAGATTTTTTAATTACATAAGGGTCAGCGGAGTGGCTTGGGTAAGGATCAAATGTGCCTCCTTTCATGCCCCCTGACTGAAAAAAAAAAAAAAACCAACACAACTTCTCAAAGTTTCAGTGCTTTCTGACATACAAGATTGAATATAGCATTGGCTTTTCCTGAAACATTATGTCCACTAGAACTACAAGAGTGGCAAATTTTAGTTAAAAAACATGCAGAGACCTGATTAATTCTTTGCAATCCCCACAGTCTGCTGAGGCTGCATTCCTGCAAGCGTAGGAGTAAGCGATTCAGTCAACAATAAAGCAATTTTTCCTGTAAGAATTTATATAGCAGAGAGGGAAAGTGTGCAGTAGCTTGGGAAGTACACATAATTTAAATATACAGGGAAAGCATATATGGTGTGAAGGATGGGGAGCCTGGAGCAGGATCACCAGCATTGTTAAGCAGATGAGGTTCTGACTTTCTAGCAGCTAACATCTCTGAACAAATTTCCATTCTGAAAGATCTCAGCTGCCTCATCTATGAGGCCAAACATCCAACACAGTTATTCATGTGTAAGCATTTTTGCTGTCTCTTTCTGAATAGTTCTATCCTCCTTGCTATCATCATCTTCCTCAGATGAATCAATGTCAGTGAAATAAGTTGAGGACATAATAATAGGAAAATAGTGGTTAGCAGAGCACAGAATCAAATGACTGACAATCGAACTCCAAAATGAAGAGATGAAAAGTGACAGATTAAGGGGTGTTACTGTATGAGGTACCTGGAGTCATTTGAGAGAGAGATTTATGCATCTTAAATCCATTCCAAAGTGAAATTGAAGTTTAGCCTAAGGTGAACGGCATAAATTTAGTATTGCATCTCAAAAAAATACATCAAGATGGAATGCTTTATGGAATGGAAATATATCCATCTAGATGTTAAGGAATAATGACAAAGCAACTGGAAGTCATGAACTATGTTCCTAATATAGCCTTCATACTAACTCCAGGCTTTATTTCTTATGCCCTCCAAGCCCTTCCACGTATGTTTATTCCCATCCTTTTCCTCCTCTTCTCCTAATGACTGAAGAGTTGGCAAATTCTAAAGCGGATTCCAAATCTGTGTCTGCTGATGGACAAGCAACTCCTGAGTTTATTCTGCAGCCTCTCCCTGAGCAGAGGGACTAACCTGAGGTTTTCTGCTCCTTCCACCTATCTATTCCCATGACACTTCTAGGAATTATCTTTTAGATGTTTGTCTATACAGGCTGAGAGTAATTATCAGGTTCAAAACTGGTATGAGTGGCTGACAGAGTCCAAAATAGGAGAGCATTTCATTTTGCTACAGTAATCTAGTCTTACTGTCATTTATTGCATAACCTCTGCTTTGTATCTTTTTATGGTGTATGCAGTCAATTAACTGTATGTTAACAGCACTATACAGATTTTAAAGAGAAACACTTTTTAGGTTACTTGAAACTGGTTAGCAGTTGTTGGATCAAAAAAGATTTCATTGATTTGTAAATTGAAAACAATGTAAATGGAATAATATATTTTGTAGGAAAAATAAGAAATTAATAGAAAAACCAAACATTATGTATCATAAGCAAAGCTTTTAATAGGAAATATCTGAATATTTATCTTTTGCCTCCAGTAGCTATAAGACAAACTAACCTTTTTAGCAGGAGAACTTGGTTTGAAAGGTGGTGCAATTGGCTTCTCTGCAGGTGGTTTCTTCACAGGTGGCAAAGGTTTGTCATTAAAATAGGGATTCATGTCAAAATACTCCTGGGGATATAGATTTAACTTGAAAGGCCCTCCTTTAACCAACCGTTTATGTTCCTCTTGTGCTTTCTGTAAAACAAATATTTTGAAAGGATTTTGAGGATTTTTACTGTATGTTATTCTAAGAGAAAAATGGAAAGCATTTAAATTTAGTCTTGGAGAACATTCACTCTAACTTTCTTTGCTCTTGTCTTATGATCGAGGTATTTTATATACCCACCACATATAACAGAACATAGATTCACTGACCAGGAAGCACAATAATCACTATGAAGGTATAGTAGGAAAACGTCAGGAAAAGCACTGTGCATTTAAGATGTGTCTAACAGCATTGTATACCTGTATCTTGGGCATACATGCTTGAAAATTCTGCCTGCATGCATCCCAGCTGCTCACACTTGTGAACCCTGGCCACTACATTTCCCAGATTCTGAGCACCTTACTAAGCTGAGCTTCCCTAGGAATTGGTTCTTTGTACCATGGGAGATGTTGACTATTCTTCCCAGATTCCGTTTTAAAATAAAATAGGTTAAAACATTCTGAACAATTAAAAGACAAGCATAAACTGTACCATCAATAATATAGTATCACCTAGTAATTCATGCCAATGTCTCAGAGCAAATTCCCTTTTTTCTATCCAGTG
Source organism: Nipponia nippon (assembly GCF_047370975.1). NCBI lineage: Eukaryota > Metazoa > Chordata > Aves > Pelecaniformes > Threskiornithidae > Nipponia > Nipponia nippon. The sequence goes on from NW_028262380.1 coordinate 36,057,482, forward strand.
GAAACAATCCCACCTCCCTCTTTTCTCTGTTGTTCTCATTTTCTGCACCGGATGCTTAGTTTTGGCTCTGAATTTGTCTCAACTGCAGTTAGCCAAATTGTTTCTTCTAATCTTGTTCTTACCCTAGACCAAAAAATGTCCTCCTGCAGCTGTTTTTCACTACATATGATGAAAATATATAGAACAACTAAAATCATTGCAAGCAAATTTATGAGTTTTCTTAGATTTATGAACTTATATGAAAAAAGGAACAGGTTTTTTAATATAGTATCTAGGATAATGAGGTCCCATTCTTCTGACATCAACATAGAAATATTATTGTTCTTGCTGTTGGCATTGTTTGGTCATTACTGCATTGTAGCTTAAGGTCTCCAAATAAAAAATGAAGGTCAAATCCTGAATGGTAGAACTTGTGTGAGATACTGCCAGATGTCTCAAAGAAAAACTAATAAACGAACAATACCTAAACCTTTTTTATGCAGGTTGGTCATTAATTTGTTTTCCTTCCTCTGCTTTGTAAATAAACATTAGTGATTTCAAACTAAAGGAGACACCACAGGGCACAAAAAGTTCATGTAAATTGTAATAAATAATCCTAACACTAACATACAACAAAGACCAATATTTTTACCTTTGCATTTATTCTTTCTACTTCATACCCATCAGGTTCATGCGGATATTGTTCACCTATGGTAAGGTTTGCATAACTGTAAAAACAAAATGAATTGCTTAGGTATTCAAAACTCGAGAAACATTTAATAAAATACTCTGCAAGAAGCAATGTTGTGAAGTTACCCATATCCAGTTCCTTTCTTTCCTGGATTAGTATAAAGATTCTTTCCAGGAGGAATGTATCTTTCTTTGGCTTTCAGTTGTGGACTGAAATATGCATATGAACCTCCTATGGTTCCATAATAGCTGCCAAGCCCACATCTAAAAATAGCAAACGAACACATTAATTAATGTTTTGCAAATATTTCAGGCTTTCCATATCTAGCATGCTAAAACGACAGTAAGTAGAAAACCCAAATAATATATACATCTCAAGAGTTAAATATAAAACCAGATCAGATCCACTGTCCATGGTTCTACTACTACAGCAATGCCGTGCACAGTGTTGTGGACAAAAAAGAAACAAGATGGCAGCAGAGATTAAGTTTTAAGGTGTCTTAATAATATAAATATGCTTAATAGAGGTTGTTTTAATTTTGCACCAACAAGGTGAAGTAACGCTGGTAGAGACAGATTCACAAACAGAGACCTGGAGGAATAGGTTAAACAGACTTGATGCTTGATGACAAAAGGACAGTCTTTCCCACAAGTTTACAGAGAACAGTAAGTTAGCATTGGTATGATAATGGAGTGGCAGGCAAAGTGGGGTACTTGTCTGACAGGTTTTTTTTCTGGGAGATGTTAGGACTAGTTAACTGTCTTGTCACAGAAGGAAAGTAAAAGGAGGTACAGCTCATTTAGGAGAAATATCTCTGCCTACAAAGCTGCAAGAATTCACAAAGACTGTTTTTAAAGACAACTTGAAAATCAGTATTTGCTGACAACCGTATCTCAAAGTACACAATCATACAGCTGCTAAAGGAGAAAAGGACAGAGACAAACTAATGAAAAGCTGAATGGCAATTTGGTCCACTAAGCTGCATCTACAGTGGTCCAAAAAACCCCCAACAACCAACCCTCTGTCCCCACACCCCAAAAACCCAAAACAAAACAGAAAAAAAATAAACAGGGGCTACTGTGTGAGATCTGTCAACTACTCCAGATAGCCAAGGCAATCTGCTTTGCCTGTACTGTCTGCAATTATTGTGGAGAGGGAGTAAAGTGTCTCAATGAGTTCCTACTTAAAAGGGCCATTAATGAATACTGACAGGTTTAGGATGCCAAGGTAACATTCGTCATCTTTGCATAGAAGGCTAACCTGCCTGTTCATTACCCTCCCTTTATTTAGGGACTTCATAAACTCATACATAGAAAAAAACTGACAGTGCACAGACAACCTTTATCTTGGTATTTCCTAGTTCTTAAGTGCTTTATTTCATATTCTGTGTGTAGGCTTTTTATATGCCAGTAACAAAATAACAGAGAACAGTCATATGAAGAAAAGAAATGCCCAGGCTTCAGTCACATCTTCAGAATATAACATCTTTGCAACCTTTCCATTTGCAGCCAACAACAAATGTGGCTCCAATGTAAACGAAAGATTCCCAAGAGCTGCTTATCATTCAGGCAGCCAAGAATAACAAGTCAATGAACAGCAACAGAGCTCTGCCCTGGTTCCTTAGTTACAACAGGAGTCAGTTTTGGATATAAGAAATGTATAATCGCTCACCATAGTTGCTTCAGGATTCCGTTAAAAGACAACCTAACCACTTTCCCAGCCTCTGCCAGTACAGGTTTAGGGGAAGATAAAGACAATAAAGAACCTGTCCTAAAGTTCATATCTAGAAGAATTCAAAAGTCTTACAACAAGAATAAGAGCATGAGCTGCTGCACCCACAGCCAACAAGTGCATTTGTGGAGGCAGTACATGGAAGAGAGCATATCAGCAGTTCTTCGTTGTAAGCAAGACTCCCACTGTTGGACTCGGAACCCAGAAAGTAAGTGAACAGGACTCTCATTGACTGACATGAATTTGAAATCAGTGCCTAGGTGTTTCTAACAGTTAAACCCTTATAAATAATTGGGTTGCTATAAAGTCAAGTTGTAATTGAAAGAAAGTTGTGAACACATTGTCTGTCCCATCAGAAATAGCACACGTATACCCAACAGAAAGCCTACACACCATGTCTTACATTCCTATTAAAAGCTAAGATGTTCCTGTAACATAAAACAGAACATAGCTAATCCTTGCATCCTAAAATATATATACATGAAATAAACAAGACGTTACTCTGCAAACTTTCCAAAAGCAAAGCTGAAGAAAGATATGACTAAATAAAACCATGAGACCGTAAGAACTAGGCCCTGTACACAGACTGAATCCTCCTGTTTCTTATTGTAGCAAGAAGAACAAAACAAGATTGCATAGTTATAAATGAGTAACGAGGCTCTATCTGTTTTTTTACATGTGAATAACAACAGTTACGTGACACCAACTGCATTGGTGTCATTCTGTCATGCAATTAATGTTGTGCAAATAGCAAAGATGCATTTATTTTCATATTCTGCATATATGCCTCAGCTATGTAACATCTTCTGATCATCCTATAGGATAATTGGTATTTTTTCTAGCAAAAAGATAATGAATATGGATTTGCTGAGAGGAAAACGTTGCACCTGGATAATGGCGCCTTTTCCTACTGTTTATGCAATATATATGCCATCTCTATTTTGGGATGCTCAGAACTGGGAGGGAGAAGATACTGTATCTGACAAGTTCCAACAGATTTCCTCCTGAATTAAAATGAAATATTAATTTGTCAATTATCCACACCCTTTCCCCATAGCCATTTTCATTGAAAATAAAAACCTAAAGGGTAATAAAACTGCTTACAGCAAAAAACAGTAGTTGAGAGCAAGCATCAGGACCTGATTTCTACCTGTGTTCAGCCTTCCCTGTACCGCTGCTCAAAATTCTTTGCTCAGTACTAAGACTACATTGTGTAAAACAACTATTGTACTCTTATTACAGGTTTTATAAAAAATAATCTGTGAAAATCATCTTTCGTGTACAGAAAAGAAAAAAGGTCAATTTAAAAGATTTTCACAACACTTACGGCCATTTGTCTCCATTACTGGGAAGGAAAGCTTTGCCCAAATTTTTCTTTGATTCTGCCAATCTGTAGCGTCTCCTTAGCTGAACAGGGTTTGAGTAGGCTTCACCATCAAAAATCCTCACAAACTGGGGCTCAAAATAACCTGCCTGCAGAGCTGACAACGTTTTGGTCCCCCCAGGTAACATCTGTCTGTTCTTGCTTGCAGCTTCATTAAAAGGGCCTTTAAAAAAAGCAAGCACTGTAAATAACTGTTCAGTGTTAGTGCTTCTCTTAGCCTACATTAAAAAACTAAGGTCTGGATCTGGGTGGCTCAAAGAATATAATACAGAGCATTTAACTTGTAAATCATACATATAATGGTTGCATCTTGAAGACAACACTATGAGAAGGTATTCATAGCACCTAGTTCTAGTTTTCTAACCCCTACACTTGCTTTACAGGCAGTGGAGAGAGATTGGTTACTCCAGACTAGAACTCAGAGCTAGAGCTGATGCCTATTTATATACTACGAGTAATACTTCCGAGGAGCATCTCTCTCTCCCACTGATTACAGGTTGGGTAGAATAGCTTAAGTGCCTCCAGCTGGGTTTTGAATCCCCAGCAGCTCCGTGTGGCAGAACTGTATCAGCTGGGGTTCTGATGGACATGTTCATCACTGACACAACAACACAGCAGAAATGTCTGTATTGAGAAGCCAGGATTATTTTTCTTTATCACTTCAAAGCAGCTATTAAGGGTTAACCTCTGTAACCTTACTAATTACAAAAATTACCTTTCTCAATGAGTATTCCCATTAAACAAAAAGGAGAATATTCTTTAAAAAGACAGGATGGGGAGTCTCACACACCTGAGTCAGATCAGAACAGAAAAAAAATTGCAACACTAATTTAAAAATAATGACAACATAATTGTCAATAACGGAAAACCTGCTGAAAGAGCACACAAAAAACACTATTGTTTTTCACAAAAGCAGGAGAATACTGGTAACTTGCAGATAATTAATATTAAAAATAAATGTATACACTAAAAGATTTTATCAGCCTATTTTGCATACATATTTTTCAGTTCTACTGGATTTTTTCTTTCTGCGATATATTCATTCCTACATATCAAGCCTTTCTTTTAATAATACAGACCCAAGCAAAGAATATGCATGAAAAAGCAGTTCCCTCTAACAAAAAAAAACCCCAAAACATTAGAAAATAGCGATTCTGAAAGTAGATGGATACTAGAGGTGGTCCCTATCACTAAATAGTGATTAGAATTAAATGTACTTACGCATATAATGTGATAGATATTTATCTCCAATGGTAACATAACCCATTTCACTGAAGAGGCCAATCCTCTCCATATCACTTTTCCCTTCCGCAGGCATGGCTGGATCTGTGTGACAGTGCACTGCACTAAAAGGGCTGAAGTATCTTTGTTTATTTGTTCTACTGCAAAAGTCTATGAACAGTCCACACCTGTAAACCAGAAGTTTATTTAAGTAAAATACAAGAAGTTTTGGTTAAAAATATTAGCAATAAATGTAATCTGAAGAAAGCAATCTACAATATGATTGACAGCTTTTGTGCTTATAGGACAAACGGACTATGTAGGATTTAGACACCATCCTCTGTTACACAAATTCAAAACATGAGCGGAGAGAGAAAATCAAATGCATTTGTAATACAACTGGAGCAACTCTTACGGAATTCACATAAGTTTGGGTCAGAAATTTATAATCAGTATCTTCAGAGTACTAAGATGAGAGGTTTTGGTGGCATTAACAGCTAGTAATAAAACATGCTGAGCGGCCTCCTCCTTCATCTTGTGGGTTATCTCTAGCAATGGTTTTCTGTGACCTTCTAATAATGGTATAGAAGGTCAGTGTATAGACAGATCTGGGGTAAAACATAAAAGTGGAATTTTGGAAGCCCTCTAACTAATCCAAGACCTAGTCATGGTAAATATCTCCAATTTCTTCTTGGTTTTAATGCAAATGATTTAAAGTAAATGTTAGTTTTTCCTCATCATCACCCTCATTGGAGCCTGACAGAACTAAGGAAAATGCCTAGTCAACAAGTATAAGGGCTTGAAAAGAGAGCAGGCTTAGCACTAGGATTACCAGGGATCTGATTCCCAGAGTGAAAGCTATTTCTTGAAAGTAATGAAATATAAGAATTATCCAAAAAATCAAGGATATGCAAATAGCTGAAGTATCTGCATCCATACAGCTTGAAAGAGAGCAGAGAAGTTAAGACATTAGGGTGGAAGACAGATTAAAGACAATGTAGATCAAGTCCCATGTTGGTATTAACTATGGGGGCAAAGGCAAGATGGAAGATAGGAATGAAAATAACTCAGAGAGCAGAAAACTCTGAGAGGTTAATATCACCCATTAGCCGTATCTGGCATGTGGGTGCAGAGTAGAAAAGCAGCAGCAGCACAGCAGTGGAAATCTATATAATAATATAGATTTTATACATTCTATTATAAAAAATAATATGCTGGAACACTGTGTACGATGGAAGGGCTAGCCACATTTTGCTTAAACTCACTCAGCACACAAGAGGGACAGCATGCAGAAGTTTTAAAAAGTTTGAAGCAAATTTGTTTTGCAACGTGGGGCGGTTCACACAGTGTAGAATGCACCATCGCTTCATCGGTAAACTCAGTACCGTTCTTTGACTATTGGTAGATCTAGACATTGGGTAAGGAACCAAAGGGCAGGCGACGGCAAATAGCACTGACAGAAGAGATGACAGAAAAGTGACCCTTGGAAACAAACTTAAGGCGTCGCTGTTATGAAGCTGGTTGGCATTACTGGTGAGGAGGATAGGAATAATTTCTCGAAAATGAACAGGTCTGGAATTAAATTCTACAGTGTAAAGCAAAGATCGTTGATCAAGGGATTAACGGGAAGGATTTTTGGACCACAGCAGTTCGCTGCGACTGAGGAGATGTAACGAGGTGGACGAGCCCGGCCTTGAAGCAGCAGCATTGCGAGGCAGCAGGCGGGCAAGCACGATCCAGGAGCGTCTCCCAGGGAATTGGTAGGAAAGGTGAGGAAATACCAATATTTTGCCACAGAGCGCTGATACCGCATAAACTGGATGAAGTACAGCTACGGCTGGTTGCCCAAGCTAAAGAAAGCTCAACTCCACGCGCGACACCACAGCGCGCCGGCCCACCGGCAGGGCACCAAGAAACCGGCCGGTGAAACCCAGAGGGAACCGAGCGGCACCGCGGCACCTACTTGCCGGAGCCGGCACCTCACTCGGATGGGACCGCCGCCGACAGCAGCGAGAGGCGGCCCGGCGGCGGGGGGAGGCCGGCGGCGGGGGGCGCCCACGGCCGCCGCTCGCCCTCTGTTGGTGCCGGTTGCTCCGGAGGCGGGAAAGTCCAACAGGCAGAGCGGGCCAGTCTCGCCTATCCCCCCGCCCCCCGGCTCCCTGCAGTGGTACGGCCCAGGGCGATGGCGGCTGCGCAGCACCGCACTGCGGGGGAGGTGGGGCATCGTCCACCGTTTCTGCCGGGGGGGAGCGGACAAGCTCTCTCCCCGCCTCTCCAGCTTGCGCCTGCGCGGGGGGATGCGACGCAGAGGGACGTGGTGAGTCCGCCCGCCCCGGGGAGCGGCGGCTGGGGGGGCTCGTCCTCAGCGGGGAGGGGGGGCTCCCGCTCGGGCTGGGCTAGCAGCGGGGCCGGGGGCTTGCCCTACAGCCCCCGCCTCGGCCGTCGTCCCCCCCCCCCCGAAACGGCCGCGGGGGAGCGGTCTGAGGCGCTGCCCGGTCCTGTGGCGAGCGGGGCGGGCTAGTGCCCGCTGCCCGCCTGCCCGCTGCCGGCTGGGTGCTCCGCGGCGGCGCTCGGGCCCCCAGGGGCTCCTCGGGGGGAAGGTGTCGAGGCCCCCGGGGCAGCTCAGGGTGCGAGGCCCTTTCTGCAGGGCCCGGGTTGTGTCGGGCCGGGCAGCGGCAGCTCCCGCGCCCCCCCTTCGCCCGCCCCTCGCGGCAGCCGTTCCCTGCCGCCCCCGGGACCCCGGGGGTCTCGGCCTGCGCGGCTGTCGGCGGGCGTTCGTCGGGAGACCTCATCGTCCGTGATGAGCCGCTGTCAAAAGGCCGAATCCTCTCTTACTCCTTTTGCAGAGCTCTCCTTTTCAGTCGTGAGCGTTATTGTTGCCTTGTAATAATTCAAATAAAAAACATCTTTCACGTCAGCCCAGGCAAACTTCTTTTCACATGCTGGTGCTTGTGGATCCCACACTCCAAGGCCTTTTTAACCGTGTTATCTAAAATAGTTCAGGATTATGCACTAGACATTTCAATCTTGCCTTTTTTTTGTTTCTTGGAGCAAATTTTAGCACTCCAGAATCGGAGAAACCCAAAAACCCTTCGTCCAGAGCTAAAAGCGTAGATGCTTATATTTCTATCAGGCGTGCATATTTTTTTAATATGTTTCTGCTTAGAATACTCTTAATGGAAAGAAAATGAGTCCTATGTTTTGATTATTTTATTTCATGAATAATGATAGCATTGCACCTGCAAGTTTCCCATACATTGTAAGCGAGCAGGTATGCGATAAGTCTTTCCAAAGGGTCTTAGTGTAATTATTCTTGCAGGTGTTTGGTGGGTTTTTTTTTTAGAGCAATTAAGGCTGTGAAGCATTTCTTTTTGTGGACTGTTAGACTGAGCAATACCCACACTCTTCTGGGCTGCCGCCTTTTGTTCCTCTCTGTACTGGCACAACTGTTTTAGTAGTGGTATGTTGAACTTGGCTGGGAGTTGATCTGGCTGAAAAAGTCGTCTCTCAATAAAAGGGTGGTTTTCCATCTGGATGAGTTCTCTGATGAATTTCATGTTAAAATGTCTGCAACATGAACAGTTGCAGGGACACAGAGCAGGGACTTCAGAAGGGTCAAAAACCAGCTGGGTGGTCTCTGTGTAGGCAGAAGCAGCTCTTCTGCCAAACGTGAAACAGCCTGGGTTCTAGAGGTTGTATTTCCCCCTTCCCCCCCCCTTTTTTTTTTCCTTCTCCTTTCCCTGAAGCTGTGATTTCCTAACCAAGATGAATGCACACTTACAGATGTGCGTAGTTAACCTTTCTGCTCCACTGCTCAGAGCAGTCCTTGGTTTGCTTGAACTGGAAGAAGACGCATAAGAGAAACACATTTGGATTGAAACAATGAGAAACAATGATATTTTACCCAAAATATTTCTAAATGGTAAAAGTACAGAATTAAGACTTTCTTGTTTAGGTAGGAAATGTGTTTTAAGGACTGTTTGTAGCAGCACTCCTGTAACTGAGGTACTGGCTCTGGCAACTATGCGCTGCTGTGCTGCTCCGTTCCCTGTTTATTCACTGGCCTTTCGTACAGCAGCTGCAGTAATTACGGGTGTGCTTGCACACTGTGACATAATAACAGTCAATTGTAACTCGAGAGAAAGCATGTTGAAATAACTATTCATTTTCATTTCCTCTCTTTTTCTCCTTAGGTAATTCTAGAAGCTATGGACATACTCTTTAGAATAAGAGGAGGCTTGGATCTTGCATTTCAGCTAGCAACTACTGATGGTGTGTCTATAAGACTATAATAGATTTCTTAATAAAAGGTTATTTATATAAATGTTAATTAACTAGCCATGGTGTTTGTTTTCTTGGCGTTTCACCAGATGTTAAGTGCGTCTTCCCAAACCTGTAAATATTAAGTACAAAAAATGTTATTCTTATCTCCATTAATTTTCTGACAGTCTTTTTCCATCATGTGTTTTTTATTTTAATTTGAAGTAAAGTTTAAATGCCATTTTTAGATTGTTTTATTCACATATTTTTCCTACTTATGGATATGGTATTGGGATCACTTTTCAGTTTGAATCCAAAGTTGACCCTGAAATTCCAAACAGAGAATAACTTGATGAAAATGAATTCCTTATAACAGTATTATATTAATAATACAGTTTTGAGATTATGGTCCAGTCTTTCTAGAGAATTAGAGGAAATGAACAAGCTAACTAGTTACTATACTGAATTTAGGTGGGATTGGCTACTGCAATTCTGTGTGGAATTGGGGCTAGACCATATGGTGTTAAGAGGCTCCTCTAGTCCCACGTTCTTATAGTAATGTGACTTTCACTTCAGAAAGTCTGCTCAAAAGCTGCCCGTGGCTATTGAGTATCATAGGGGGGAGTGGGGAAGGAGGGTGTCTTTAACTCAGCTGTAGCTCATTCTGCATTTTAAAAGGATGTGTCTTTACTAGAAGCTCTGAATTCAGTGCTAGTGAACCTTGGAAAGGCGCTTTGGCTCATTACAGTTCATGATGTGGAATAGCAGTTTTGAATAGGTTGGCCTTATGCATAGCGACTTTTTGTGAATTGCATCCTTAAAGGAAGGCTATTTATTTGACTTTGTTTACAGTGTAGTGAATTTTAACCACAGTGAAGCAGTGATGCTGAGATTGTCCAAGTGCAGCATAATATTCTACAGAGAAATAGTTAGTATGTGAATATGGCAGACCACTCTTTTGAAGGCAGTGAGGTTTTTCTTTTGGAGGAGATCTAGCTAAATATGTTGGGGTTTGTTTAATTTTTCTAATACTGTAGCTTTTATAGACTTCTAGTGCAAAAGTCAACTAATAGTGGCCAAATCTAATTTAATGTGTTAAAGAAATACAGTTTGGCATGGTCTTTGATAGCTTGTTAGGCTTTGTATAGCTTGTTGCATTCTAAGTAATGGTTGTTAACCTCCTTGGTGAGGAAAGCAATGCTGGAAATGTGCAAAAGTTGCTCTGTCATATCCAGTATTGGTTCAGGTTGTAAGGAGTGGGTGAAACTTAAAAAGACAAGTCAAGCCCTGAAAGATGGACCTCTATACCAGTAATAATGATTCAGGCTGACCAGGGTGTGGCTTACAGTTGCAGGTGTACATTGGCCAAAATTTGGTCTGCAGCTAGGCTGTAGGCCCTGCTTTTCCAAAAAATTAGTACGTTTTTGGTTTGTATTTCTGGATAATGATATGAAGTCAGAAACATGTGACTCAGATTGAATCTTTCCAGTATTTACTCAAAAGACTAAGCATAACCATATGTAGAAGTTTGTCTGTACACAGAAGCTTGTTTGCAACTGTAGGCTTGGTTAAGTTACTGCTGTGAGAATTGACTATGGTATAGGTTATTCTTCTGTAATTCATTCAGCTCTTTGTATTTGACAGCATCTGAGAGAAACAATACACTTTTGTTCAGGCAGGTGTGAGTGTGAATGTTTGAGACAGACCTGCTAAGTGAAATCTTATCTCATTTTTTGTTTACGTGGCCATTTTTCTGATCATAACAGCACTTATGTTTTTATTCCAAGTCAAAACATATCTTTTTTTAAAATGTATGCCCAGCAGCTGTAACAAAAGTGACGGAATTCTCTAGGCTTATTGTGTTTGTTTTGTATCCTTATTGTGTTTCAGAAGCATCAACAAAAAAGGCATTAGGATATGTTTTCAGTGATCTTGCAAACAAACTGTCCTCAGATGTTCTTGTATTAAGAATTTGCCACAGTTCAGTCTATGTATGGCCTAACAACGGTATGAACACTGTTCCAGAGCTGACTGATGATTCTGCTTGTAAGGAGATAAGACGATTTATACAGTGAGTATATTTAAAAATATATAATGTTTTTAATAGATTAACTTCATATTACAGAAACTTCTCTTTCTGTTGACACTTCAGATTTGATCAAGATGATGAGACCAAACGAAAGCTTGGCAAAAAAAAGGATAAAAAGTTACAAGATACGGTATGTGCCTCACCACACTAATAAATTATATCAGACAACCTATCACTTAAAAATTTTTAGATCTGCCCTCTGTAGGCTTTTCAAATAGACATTGACATGACTTAAAAGAATCCTTTTAAAGTCACTGAGACTCGGTATGAATGCAGAGATCCATTTGCAGTAGATCAGCGCATAAAAGTTTGTCTTTAACATTACTAGCTTCTTGTAAACCCAGCTATTTCATTACTGAGTTTGATATGAAATATCTACAATCTTACTTTTGCCTTCTTGGTGCATGTGTTGTTGGAAATGTACTATTGGTGCCTGTATTCTCTGCAGCAGCAGATAGTCAATATAGACCTCATGTTGGAAATGACATCTTCATTGGCTGCTTTGGCTCCAGTCATTGAAAGGGAAAATAAGGAACACCACTACGTTAATATGACGTTACCAGTTGATGTTGTTGTATCTGTTTCTCCAGAAGAAACGTGGGGACAGTAAGTGTTATCCTGAACTTGGAATTTTTCAGCTTTAGTTCTGCTTTTTCTTGAAATAATGAAGTAAAGCTATGATATCATATATCATTAATCAGTTTAATGAAGTAGCATATGGTATTTCTGTAATGGAATTTAACTGTGTAAATAATAAAAGCTCCTGTAGACAGCTGTTACCTTTAATAAGCTTGAGACACAATCCTTCTGCTATCTACAAAAAATTCAGTTTATCAATGTCTGATAGATTTGATAACTCGTAACCGTTGCTTAGCCAGGAATTGAGAAAGTCAGGAAGATGTTCTAAAAATTCTTGTATGTACATGCGTGTGTATAAAAGTGAGAGCTGGAGTGTATTTGATGAGTCTTTGTAATCTGAGTACTACATGAGGGGCTGCAGCTGGGTGGGTGCAGGCGAAAAACATTAAAGTCCTCCTCTATTTTTTCGTTGCATTTTTTCCATAGGATTTGACTCTGAAGGATGCTAAATGGGGTGGATAGAAATGAAAAAAAAAAAACCCTATATATTCATATATGTAACTTTTATTTTGGCAAGTGCTCATAATGGTTGTATTTCTGATACGAGTCCAGGGTACCTGCAGTTTGGAGGGTTGAATCGCTCGGGAGTAGCTTCTGTATGCAGGCATGCTTTGAGTAAAGCATAATGAGGTTCTGTCTTTCTCTGTGGGAGTGGAAGCATGGAAGTAGTAAGTTCATCAGACCAGGTGCAAATATGCATATAAGTATTGTATAACTATCAGAGCTATGAGAGAAAATAATCCACTGTCACCGTTCTACTTCTTAATTATTCTCCCTTTTACTTTGCAGGGTACAAAATCTCCTGGTGAAAGCAATTCACAGGCAATTAACTGACATGGAAAGATGTATCATGAAATACGTGAAGGGAACATCAATTGTTGTACCAGAGCAATTTCATTTCATGTTACCAGGAAAAAATCATCTTGTAACAATCTCGTATCCTACAGGTATTTCAGATGATCAGTTGGAAAGTTACAGAAAGGTAAAGCCAACCAATACTAATAGAACCTGATTTCTTAAGTATATTATTATTATTATTATTATTATTATTATTACTGAAGTAGTGGCAAAGCTTTTCATTTAGCCAACGTAGAATACATACGAACAGATACTGCTCTTTCTTTAGTTTATTTTTATTATAACTGAAGCAGTATAGTGAACGTGGAAGCTTGATTTATTAGAAGCAATTCTATAAAATGTATCAGATCTCATTTTTGTAAGGGAACAATAGAAACTTTAAAACTACATAGGATTTGTCTTAGGTTTTATCTAAATTATACTTCTGGTACTGTATTCTTTGAATTTCTCCATTTCCATCGTAGAATATCAGATTACTTGTAGCATGTTATTACTTTCAGGCTTTAGCATGTGTCCTGAAAGGGTCAGGGTTGGGTTTTTTTTTGTTTGGTTTGGTTTCTTGGGGTTGTGCGTTGTTGGGTTTTTTGTTTGGTTTGGGGGGGAGGCTGCTTTTTGTGGCTCAGAGCTGACCAGCCTTAGCTAGCTTTTGCTTGTTTTTTGCCTTCTGGGTTGGCACATGTAGTAAAAGCAATATGGATGCGGTGGAAAAATGTTCTGATGTGGCAGTCCTTTTGGATTGAGACGCGTACCTGGGAGATACCAGTTCAGATCACACAGTTACACGTACCGAGAGTTACACGTGCTCTTCTGCTGCCTTAGAGGGGTAGAAGGCATGGGGATTTTTCATTTTCGTCTTCTGTGTGAAGCATTACTGGGTATCTAAAACCCAATCTATTTTGATACAAAAATTCACAGATGCTGCTTCTCCCAGTCCGAGTCTCCCCGAGGGGGAAACGGAATATTCAGAGTCCCTGAAATAAAACTCAAGACCAACAAAGTTACTATTAAGCAGGTATCCTTTATTGCAGCTCTGGGGAATCTCCACCATAAGTGCTCCAACGAGTTAATGAACTTCTGGAGAATGTATATTATACAATCATACATATTCATAGGATTTCTGGGAATTCATTTACATAAACATGAGATTTCCAGGGACTTATTAACATACGTAAATATCCGATCCGCATGCGCAGTCATCTCCCGTGGTGGTCTTCATGTGGTCTTTGGGGGTCTTCAGATGAAGGCTCGTAGTAATCTTCACTGCGTTCGCCGATTGACCCTCGCTTCTGCGCAAACTCAGTCCTAGGATCGCGTAAACGGTGTCCTTCAATGTTGCTGTCATTCTTCTGTGACTTCCTATCTTCATGGTTCTGTGTGTCTGTTCTCCCAAGGCCGAGTTGTCTGTAACGAGATTATCCCGGAGCCCCCCGTATCTTAGAGCTGTTCTAGCTACTCCCTAAATCACATCAGACCGTCCTCTTGTCTAATAAGGTATTCACAACATCCTTAAATCACAACAGGATGTCGTCTTATCTAATTGAGTAACTAAGGTATTACATCTTTCTTACTCTTGTGGGTTTTAACCCTTTCAATTCCTTGCATTTGCAGAGGCCTCAGGCACGGGTGGCACATGAGTCTGTCCTGCTCTCTGACTGCTCTTCGCTTTTATCCACCGATTGCTCAGTGTTACTGTAGCTAATGTAGTTGGGTTCAGTGTTAGGCTATCTGTGTAAAATGTATTACCTGTGTTGCACACGTTATCCTAGATGATCTCGTCCTTCCTTTCACTCTTAAGCTCTGTGAAATAAGACAATATATCTCTAAATGCGGTTGCTGTGTTGTAAGCAGTGCTTAAAAGATACAAAAATGGACTGAATCTGTTTAAACCATAAGCTTGGTATCTTTACTTTGTCTCAGTATGTGGTATTTGTATGTCTTCAGTATTAGTTAAGATCATAATTCAGAGTGTGTATATCTACGCTGCTACATAGGTAGAACTGTAACCCTCTTCTGTTATGGTGTATTTTACCCTACTTTCATGAGACACTTGTCACTTATGATATCCTCAGTGGGGCTCCAGCGGCAGGTGTTGTGTAACAGGACTGCGTAAAATAGGGGGCCCTTTAGATAGGAGGTGAGCTTCCTTTGAGAGGTGAGATCTAGCAGCAAACATACCTGCTGAATATTAATATATTAAAATCTGATTAATTAAACTTACTGAACTCTGCTCTTAAAATTTTTCATGTGTCTGTTGTTACTTATAGTGTGGTGTTTCTCTTAATCCAAAATTTGAATTGCGGTCTTTATTTTTATTCTAACTTGTATGTAGGAATTACATGAGTTATTCAATCTGCCTTGTGACAGACCATATTTCAAGAGAGCAAATGCTTATCGTTTTCCAGATGAACCATATAAAGATGGATACCTCAGAAATCCACATTTACATCTTAATTCACCTGGTACAGAGTCTGGTACGGTAAGTTTAAACTGAAACATTTGTAAGAAGTATTTTTTACTTTTCTTTAGATTTGCTGTTTAAAAAAAAAAGTAATTTAGACGGTCAGTATTGTATAGGTGAGAGAAAGTGAAGGAACAGACTTGGCCTTTTAAGCAAAAGGGCTTCTTTGCACAACATGGCATTGCTTTAGCTATGTTTGTCCCAAAGAAATCGCGTTTTCTTGGAAAAGAATGTACACACTTCTAGCATGTACTTTAAAAGTTTCTCAGAACCAGGGCAAGAAACTAAAACTGTGAACAGAGGCGTTTAGGAGACAAAAACAGGAGGAGCAATCGTGTATGAATAACAAACCTTCAATTCTTCCAAAGATTTGCAGTCCCCGACCGAAAGCTTTTACAGTGCAAGTGACATAGGCATACCACTTCTCTGAAAACTGATGCGAGTGTGATCAGATTCATTTGTATTATCTCTTTCTGTGCAGGTTTACTTAGTACATGGTGTATATAGTTATCACCACTATAT
This sequence comes from Nipponia nippon, assembly GCF_047370975.1. Lineage (NCBI taxonomy): Eukaryota > Metazoa > Chordata > Aves > Pelecaniformes > Threskiornithidae > Nipponia > Nipponia nippon. The sequence goes on from NW_028262380.1 coordinate 36,073,314, forward strand.
GCAGGATCGGTTTGATGACAGTGGTTGGGGCTGTGCCTATCGGTCTTTGCAGACAATCTGTTCTTGGTTCAAGCACCAAGGTTACATTGATGCACCTATACCAACACACAAGGAAATTCAACAGGTACCAAACATTTAAGCAGATTAATTATTTTATGCATATTTGTCTAGAAAAGTTTATCTAGATTATTTTTAAAATATCAAATTAATATATTTTAGACTTCAGATTTCTGTGATATTTCTAATTTATCTCTTAAATTGAGCTATAGTCGTTCTGAATTATTATTTTTAACAAGTTTTATTACAGTAGATCTGTCTCCAAATGTTTCAGTGTCGGGTGACATTATCTGTACAAATAAGACTCATTAAAATAGTCTTCTAAATATTTCCTTGGACTGATGTTCTATTAGAAGCTCAGGTTATGACATTTTCCGTTTTTGCCAAATGAAAGAAAACAAAGAACCCAGTGTGTCATATTAAAATCAGTTTTAAAAACGACTTTTGTATTCAGTGACAGCTGGGTTAGTCCCCAGATGCTATGCATTGATTTACTGCTTGCTTTTGCTACTTTGCCTTTGAGAGTAGGGGGCTTTTCCTGGCTTTTGAACTCTCCTTCACTTCTTTTTCTGTTGTGAATTCAAATGCATACCTGAACATGTTCGTTTCTGTGAACAGCACTGAAGGAAGACTGTAGGCTCGGGTAGCTAATATTGTATGCCTAGCAAGAAATACTGCAATGATCTTCAGTCTTCTAAAAATAGTTTTGTGTTGTATTTATTTACTGAACGTTTTTAGCAAAGTTCGATTCAGTCCATAAAACAACTTTTATCATACCTAAAAGGGACGTGAGCACTGAAGTTAAAACTGCATTTCCTGAACATTTCTCAGTCCACACCTAAACCTAACAGCAACTGAAGTCCGTGCGCTCCTGTAGTGTTTTGAGACACCTAGAAGAGGGCAGTAGCCTTCAGGAGACTTTGTGGGCTTTGTATCCTGAGCGGAAAAGGCCCCCCTCAAGCACTGCATGTAACGTATAAGCCTCAGAATGGAGAAGAGTTTAAAATAAAGCACAGCCCTCAGTGTATTTCAGCGGCCTCTTCCTCAGAGCACTGTTTTATGGATCCTTTTCTGAGATGCTTTGGATGGGGATGCAGGTACTTCAGTCTGTGAAGTGGATTCTGCAGCGCAAACGATGCGCTCCAGTGCTAGACAGCTCGGTGCTCGCCATCCCAGCTTGAAGTCCGCCTGTGGACCTGGGGTTATATTCTGGGCTTACAGGCACTGTCGGTATGAGTGACAGTTCCCAAACAGAACCGCAGTGAATGAATTCAATACCCATTTGCCTGCTTTTGACCAGCTAGGGTCAAAACACATTCCCATATATATACAAACCAACTTTGTTCACAGAAAGTGGTAGAATTGCCTGCTAAGCGTTGTTGATGTTTGTTTTTCTTCTTCATCATGATGTTACAAAGGCACTGGTTGATGCTGGAGACAAACCTGCAGCGTTTGTTGGGTCACGGCAGTGGATTGGTTCAATTGAGGTACAGCTTGTTTTGAATCAGCTTTTTGGAATAACATCAAAAATACTATTTGTCAGGTAAGAATCATATCTGTTTAATAGCTCAGTAATTATTAAAAGACTGAATGCCATAAAATGCAAATTATGATTACAATACATGAGATAATAGGGATAATAAAAGAGGTAATAAATCTTTTAAGAGTTCCTTGTTCATAAACCCTGTATTCCTGCCTCTGGGTCTGCTGCGGTAAGTGCTTACAAATGAAGATATTGCTAAACTTCTTGTGGGCTCGGGGTTCCAGTTTACAGTTGCTATAAATTGCTTAAAGACATGCAAACTGGTGTGGAATTCAGCCTGTTCCTTTGCACCACAAACATAATTTTTGAGGCAGGCACGCGGTCCGGCAGTCATCATGACCTGAACGCACACTAACAGTAAATGATTACTTCGTCCGCGGAGCGGACATTCAGGATTGAGGCAAATTGCTGAGCAGCCTGGAAATACTGTTCTCTTTTCTGGATTTGTGTGACAGATAAAACAAGGGATTTGTTTCCATTCTGACATTCTCATACACAATGAAGATTCCTAGAAATATGTTTGGGAGAAAAAGAATAACGTTCAGCATTTATCAGAAGTAAAATTACTTGGATTTTTGCCATTTAGGCAGCACTAAGCAGACTAACAAATCCCTGAATGTTTTGTGATAAATACAATAATGAAATAAAGAATATAGACTAATTTAGCAGTATGAAAATTCTAGTCAAGTAAAATACTACTCATGAGTTATGTTTATTTAGACTAAATTCTACTGTGGATATTCTAAAAGAGCGTGTGATGTTGGTGATTCTTAACAGTAGGAAAATAGTTCAGGTCTTCAATATTTTGTAGAGCTTTGTACAGCCAATTTTAATGGTTTTTGTTCCAGAGCTTATATTTGCAGACGGTCCACCTGTTATTTATAGCAGCTGTGACAGGCCGTGCCAGTATGAAGGTTTTTATTCCTGCACATAAGAATATCATATAGATTCCTTTGTGAACTGGGTTGAATCGCTCATAGTGCTGCTACAAGGGAACACCAATGTTCTTCAGGATTATGAAAAGCCAGCATCGCTGCCACGCTGAGAAGTGTCATGCATCTTTTTCAGCTGGTCACTGGCAGTGGATAGCATTTTTGTTGGGGGCTTATTTCCAGCTAGCACCTCTAACTCTTCATAGAAATAAGACTTCACAGCTGCACCAGCAACACTAGTACTGAATCCATTATAGTAAATGCAGCATTTCCCAGAGTTCCAGTTTCGTATGCTGTCTGCATTTCATCCATCTCTCCAGGAACTTGAGAAGCAGGCCCACAGGCTTTCTTTGGGTTTTCAAAAGGTTAACCACTATATGGAGAAATCTAAAGATAAGATATTAAAAATACCTGTATTAATTTCCTTGCCTAGCTTCTGTCACCACTTTTGGGAGTACTGTCGGTTTTCTAAGGGGAGTATGAGTCTCCGTCAGACACGTCTTCAGCTCCGAATCCTGAAGCGCGTGCATGTATTGTGTGTGCGCACCTTTCTCTTCCACGTAGACTTCTCTTGTCTGTGGCTGGTCCCCATAGTTGAAAAGGAAAGCGGGGAGATTGTAACAAAACTAAGTTCAGTGTTGCTTTGGACAGATTACTAATGTTATTTGAGATTTGATATTTTTTTTAAACCCAACTTGGTTATAAGTACTGCAATTGCTTGTGCAATTACAGTGGAAACCTATCTTAAGAGGCGTCATTATAAACACCTTTATCAACACCTTATTTTTGTTACATTTCTGATGAAGGTCTGTTACTTCGGACTCCCCCTTGCTGACAGATGTAGCCAGCCTGTGTTTCAGCCACTTGGAGGGAGCCACTGGGGCTTACCAGCTGTCCCCACTGTGGGAGGCAAGCAGCAGACGTGTTACAGAAGCTGGCTGACTCCCGGTGCTCCAGTGGCAGCTGGGCTTGCGGCAGGTTCATTGGTCCAAGCAGAATCTCTAAGTTGCATTAAAAATTTGTTTCCCAATTGTCCCAGGATGTTTACACAGAAAAACTCCAAGCCACTTTCAAACCAGTTACCTGTGCAGTTAACCAGTATAATGGATAATTAGAGAATTAAGCCTAGTGAGGATGACAAATCGATTGTTGTTTTTCTTACCTAGCCAGGGTTCTGAACTAGCGTTGCAGGGAAGAGAGCTTGCTAATCATTTCAAGACTGAAGGAACTCCAGTTATGATTGGTAAGTGCTCGAGTATGGGAGAATGCCAATGAAAGTGTGTGGACTCCCTATGCTAAATTTCATTCGGTTAGAACTCATTCAGTTTACTGTACAAGAGTTAATCAAAACTCTAGGTGAATTAAAAATCATGCTTTTCCCAAGGGAGCCTGGAAAACGGTACAGTTTAGTCTGGCTGGTATCTTTTCACTCAGTATTTCTCCCAGGCTCAGTATTAAACCTGGTAACAAAAGTCAATCCTAACGGTGTTCTTAAAAACTGCTGTTAAACTCAGAACTCAAGAGCTGACTTCTGCTCTCTAGAGGAGCAGAGGTTCATACAGTTCCCCAAAACTTCCCATCACAGAAGAGCAGTGTTTATCTGGCTTTGAAAAGGTTATTATCCAAATTCTTTTTAAGACCAGTTTTAATAAGCTGAAATGTTGGTAACATAAGAAATGTCATTCATAAGAACGCCATAACTTTAATTGAGTTATTTCCAAGACAGCTGCGGTTTAGAAAATGAAGAATATTGAAAATACCATTTTCAGCTTTAATAAAATCTTAATTTTAGCAATTTTCGCAATCTGCATTTGGCACTCCATAAAGATAGTGTCACTTTCTCAAATTAGAGGTGCCAGAAGTCCAGATTTTGGTATGAAATATTCTTGGCCTTTCAGCATCCTTTTTGTCTGCATTTCAAGAATTTAGAATCCTATGTTGAAAAATCTTTTAGTCTGTGACTTATCCTTCCCTGTAATGCTCTCTTGTGGATTGGTTTAATTTTTGTTGTTGTTGTTGTTGGGGGGGGCAGAGGTTGGCTTTTTGGGGTGGGTTTTAGGTTTGGGTGGGGTTTTTTTTGCTTGTGTTCTTTTGGGATTTTTGCAATTCCTGTCTGTTGTGCGGAGTCATTACAGCAGTATCCCAAGGACGTAAACTCCTCATGCTATCTGAAAGAAACATGCAGGAGTCGACCTGTGGCCAGCACATCAAAGTATGCCCTTTCCCTGTTTGCAGCCTAGAGAAAAGGGAGTCAGCAATCGCTATTCTGCCCCTAATATCCATTGATGGAACTTAGTAGAAAACAGCAAATAACCCTTATCCAGAAATTCTGATTTCTGTTCCAATTTTAGTCCTTTTACAACCGGCAAGTTTTCCAGATTCCTTTTCTACAGTTAAGTTTCTTAAAGAAAAAGTGAGCAAAACAGATGTTTGAAATATTCTTGACTTCATCGGGTGGAAGTGCTGAGGATTCAACCTGCCTTGCTGTCAGGGAAGAAATTTCGAAAGTAAATTCTCTAGTTGTAGTAAGTGAAGTAAAATAAGTAACCTTCCCTAGTTGTAGTAGAGATACGTTCTTTAATAATCTGAAGAATTTTATGTAGGACAGCTTCAGAATCATTTTGATAACCAAGCTAATCGGTTAATAGAAAGTGTTGATGTACTTTTATTTTAGGCTTGCACATTTATCCAATCTCAGTGAAAAATTTTTAGCAATTTCTGTTCCTCCTGTTTTAGGTGGAGGTGTTCTGGCTCACACGATATTAGGAGTGGCTTGGAATGAGATTACAGGGCACATAAAATATTTGATTTTAGACCCGCATTACACTGGAGGAGAAGATCTGCATGTTATTTTGGAAAAGGTGAGGCTTGATGCATATGCACATATATATACACACACGTATGTATTATGTACATATATTTTGGCATTATACAAATAACGTACAGCCAAATACAAACTGGCCGTTCCGTGGCTCCTCCATTCTGTATGGAGGAAGTGCTGATCCCGGTTAACCTGCATGTATGCTACTTATTCTTAGTTTCTGAAACTTAGTGTCTTTGGAGCAGATGTATTGGGTCAGCAACTACATAAAGTTATTAAGAGTACAAAGAAATGTTCTTTACTTCCTCTGCATTAAACCACCTCCCCTTTTACCCAGTAGTATATACAATAAATGTGTTTGGTATTTTGAATGGAACAGAAAAAGCTATTCAGCCTGTAAAATGCTGTTACTGAAGCAGAGAAGATAACCATTTATTCAAAATTTTTTAAAAAATCCAACACTAGGCATTCTCAAATCAGGCCTTGAACTAAGGTTAAAGGGCAGGTACTGAGCTGTTTTGAAAATCTGGGAAAACTTTAAAGAACTAGAAGGTATGCAATATTATTTCCTTATTTAAAGCTACTAAAAGGGATGACGTAGCATATTACAAAACAGTAAACATAGTGTCAGAAACTTAAACTGTGAAAGTGGTTAAATCATCCTATAAGTGTTAAGTAATCAGTTTCTCTTCTGTTCTTCATATCAAGTTGCAAATAGCAACTTTTATTTCATATCTTTATTTAACACCCTTGGGTTGGACCCAACTAGGAAAGCTGTTGAAGAAACATTTTGCTAGCCCCATAATGATCAAAGTTTGAAGTGAATACAGAAAGAAGCAATTTCCAAAGAACGTGTAGAACCAAAGGCTGTTACAGCTCCAAGGTGTTCAGGAGGATAAAATACATGCAGAAGCCCCTTTTCTCATCAAAAGTGGCAGGGGAGGGGAGGAAAGGAACTGAGGTGGACTGTAAGTTTGTCGCTCTTTTCTTCAAAAACACCTCATATAATTATGTGGTACTCTGCAAACTTAAGAGCTTCGTTAGACTGTTTTTCTGCTAGATGATGACGAACAGCACACCTTCTGATGTGAAGAGCTCTGTTTGGCTTTGAAATATCAGCCATTACCAAGGCAGGCAAGGGTTCTTCAAGACGAGAGAAATGGCAACGGTGAGAAGTGCAGAGCTTCAGGATAATATTAGTCTGTCTGTAGCAGCAGAAGGTAGTGGGACGGGGGGGGAAGAAAGAGATGCTACTTTTCAGGAACTGAGCTGGGGTGGGGAGGGAGGAGGGGGGAGAGACTGTAAAGTGCTTTCCATCAATGTGTTTCCAGGCAGGTGAAGAACTTTCTGAAAATTGTGTGTCATTGCATTCTACAGATATTTCAAAAGAATTCATACAGCTTAGATTAAAATTAGTAAAATAAAATAGAACCAATAGTAGTAGATAAGAAAAACAGAATTTGTGGTAGAGTTAAACACTATCTTGCTTTTCCTGGACAGGGCTGGTGTGGATGGAAGGGCCCAGACTTTTGGAACAAGGACACCTATTATAATCTGTGTCTACCTCAACGACCAAAAACTATTTAAATTCCAAGTTTATGCTGGGATATGCTAAGCCAGAATACGAGCTGATCTAGATATAACTGTCTTGTTAATTATCAGAATAATGCTTTAAGTCAATCAAAACCCTGTTGAAATAGAAATGTTGCTTGAGTAATTTAAATTAAGAAATATTTTTTTTAAATGAAACCTAAAAATAAGAGTTATCTGCTGTGAAGTGTATTTCTTACAAATACATTTATTAAGTAACTAATACTCTTTTCTTTTGGCTAGGACAACTTTATGTTTATATAGCATTTTTTATTATGCTAAAATCTTTACAGATTTTATTTTATGGAATTTTTTCTTGCCAAAAAGATGAACTGTCCTCTACCTTTTAGGTTCCATATAGCCAGCTGTCTTGTGCACTATGAATCTGTTCAAAGGCATCGTTTGCTACTGGTACTGTTGGTAACAGCATTCTAGAAGAGGAATGGGAGAAAAATGGCTATATGTAGTGGATTTTATGAACTTTGTTCTCATATTTACACAGAAAAAATGTGAGAGAATTAATTGTTATATGCTCATTTATTTATAGCTGTATGAATACAACTATTCTAGGAAAAAAAAAAAAGTCTTCTGTAAGAAGTAAAAATAAACGAGCTTTCCTCCTTCTCAGAAGGAGACAATGTACCAGCGTACATCTGGCTGCTCAATGGACAGTCCAGTCATGTTTCTTCAGGCTTCGGCTTCCCCTTGATTTCATTTTGGGATTACAAGACATCTGTCATATGAACAAACAAGAATAAGTCTGTATCTAATGCCATCAAAACATTAGGATACACCTGTGGTGCTAGTAACAATGCTGTCTTTGTGAGCTACTCCATCAGTACAAGTACCGACCATTTCGGTTTTTATTTCCCCCATGTTAAAGTAGCTTTTTCAGTGGCATTCCTCATACACTATCCACTTTTTTTATAAGACCATAACCTTAAACACCTGTGCAAGTTGATCCTTACTAGCAGGCTTCTAAATCCAACTGCTACGTATCTAACACCAATTTACTTAAATGCCAAAAGCATTAAAAAAAATGAAAAATATTGTATTGTAGTAAGCCAAGGGTATTACACACCATCTGATCTTCTCCTCTTCCTGCTTATGGATCTGCTGGTTTCACTTTCTTGTTTCTGTGCAGCTGGATCCTCTCTCAGCAAGCCCCGTTTGTCGCTTAGCGAGTAGCCAGACCCTCCTCTCAGTTTCATTGTCTGAGTGTGCTGAATTGTCGTGAGGAACTTGGCACATTCCAGAAAGCCATAAGCTAGCGCCAGGTCCGCTGCTGTTTGTCCACTGTTGTTGCACAAGCTGAAACACAGAATTAACAACAACCATTCAATTAAATTGGAATATATATTATGGGTGAGCACTGGTCAAGATTAGTTTAATGGTAACTTTAGACAGAATTACAGAGAATCAATACCAAGAAGGCTTGTCAAGGGTAGCATGGGAATCCGCTGATACAGAAGGCTGGTATTAAATGCAGCAAGGAATAATTATTTTAAAATAAAATCGTCACCGGACTGTGACTGGCTTAGTGTATCAGAAAGGCAAGAGGAAGGTGAGCACAGCTTTAATCAGAATGGGAATCTAACAAGGAGAACTTACAGTCAGGAACGTTCTCTTAGCAGTTACTACGGAGGTCTTTAACATGGAAGTAAACAACAGCATATGCTCTATGCTACTTTGGTGTTTATGGCAGTTTTTAATACTCCTCTTAAGACTACAGTCATGCTGTATTTACAGTCTTAGCATGCGCACTCTGAGCAAGAAAAAGTACTGTGTAAAATACACGTATGCTTTGATACCGTTACTGAGGTGACTAAATGTCGTTCAACTTACTCAATTTTGGCATCGCCAGCAACAAGGAGAGCAAGACATTCCAAGCTCCCAACTTTTGCTGCTTTATGAATCGGGGCTTCTCCAAGGCAATCCTAAAAACACAATTTACACATAGCAGTCATTTGAAGGAAGGGGAATAGGATGAAGCCATCTTGTTCTCCAACATGACTGTGATGGAGTGTTACTCTGTGTACCAGCTTCTTGTGAGCTGAGAGAGAGATTAAAGGAATATAGCTAGCAAAGCGTACTCTGTGACTGCCATTGCATGTTTAGTGTATTCATCACGGCGAAGCAGAAATACTGTCCCATGCAATAGTCAGTGTTTAACCTTTACCTTCTAAAAGATTATTTACACAGAATACACTTTGTACACTGATTAACAGCATCTTTCAGCATCGTTCAGGGATTCCTGTGAGCAACAACTTGCTGCTACCAGCTCAGAGGTATAAGCAAATTAAACTTCGCAGCTAGAGGAAAAATCCTTATGTTTACTGGAAGTAGAGGTAAAATTGCAGGGGAAGAAGGAATACCCATTTCTGTAAGAGAACTAAGGGGTTTTTTTACATTGCATGCAGCACTGTAAGTGTAAAAATTGCATTATAGGTAGCAAATGAAATAGCTAATGCAATATATGATTTCTGGTTCATACTAGAATAAAGTTACTCTAAAATAAGCAACCCCAGATACCTCATGCAATACAACTGTGCACATAAAACCCCTCTTAAATAAAAAATATGTAAATAATATAAATTGGATTTACTGACATGCCAGATTAGAAGTGGGAGAAACAAAACAAACAACTGTATTTTTACCTGTTGGTTCAAATTCGCTCCTGTCTGCAGTTGCCAAAGTAGGAAAAAAGCTTCACCGCCACAAGCAGCCAAGTGAGCTGGAGACTGACCAAAGGCATCTGCAGGTGCGTTCACACCGGTTCCTGCCTCAAACAGATTGCTGAAACTACCAGACTAAAATAAACAAGATAGTAAAAAAAAAAAAAAAAAAAAAGTGTAAAATGTTATTGGCAGTCTCAGCCACAGAAAGTTTTAAGAACACTGTATCATAGCAGAAAACAACCCCCTCGCAAATCATCGGACCTTTATGTTCCATGAGACTGCCCTTTTACAAAAAAGCAATCCAAGCATGGCTTTTTTGGCTTTTAGTCTCTTAACCAGAAATGCTGACGGACATCGCCAGCGCCCCAAAATATCTAGCAGCAACTCCAGGCAAACTGCACTTCATACAGCCCCGTGGCTGGGCTCCCGGCACGACGGGAACAACAGACCCACCCTCCCCAGACCTCACCTCTGAAGTGCAATCCGGCACCAGCATCGCCTCCCTTTTGCTGAGCGCGCCTGGCTCTCACGGCTCCGGGGTGGCCGAGGCGGCGGCGCCCGGCAAGAAGCTCTCCCTCCCGTCCACCCCGCCTCGCCGGCCCTAGCAGGAGGGGAACCCCTGGCTGCAGCCCCCGCCCACCGCCGGCAGCCGGCCGCGGCACGTACGCAAACGGGGGCGCAGGGGCGGAAAGCCGCCCGGCCGGCCTCCCCCGGGGCGCTGGGGGGCCGGCGGCAGGGCCCGCCCCGCCCCGCCCGGGCTGGCGGCGCGGTGCCGGGAAGCGGGCGGGCGGCGGGCGGGGCGGCCATGGCGCGCGGGGCGGCCCGGCACGTCCCTCACACACTCGCGGCGCGGGGCGGCGGCCGCGGGAGCGCGGGGCGGGAAAGGCGGGCGGCGGGGGCCGGCGGCGAGAGGGCGCGCCCAGAAACTGCTGCGGCCCTGTCACCGCGGCTCCGCCGAAACCCAGGGGCGCCTCGCTCACCGCGGGCGCAGCAGCCCTCTTGCTTGCTTGATTTGCTCTTGCCGAGCGCAACCTCCAGCGTGGGTCTGCTAACGGACCGGAACGCTGGTCTGGAAAAACAACGTCGAGGCAGACTTGGATCTAGGACAGAAAAAAATAACAGCGAGGATTAACTTAGAATTCTTCCCCCAAAAGCTTCCCCGCTACCTTCCTGCCGGAGCCCTGGCACCGGGTGAAGGAGAGCGAGCAGGTGCCAAGGTCAGCCGCCTGCGAGCCCAAGGCTCCGGCTCGGCGCGTGTGTTCCAGCAAGCCCATCGCCAGTCCGAGCGGGGCTGGGCCTGGCGGCGGTGGCGGAGGTCGGGACAGCCGCCCACTGCATCTCTGTTCAAAACATTTGCAAAACCTGAATCTTCATTTTCCCCTCCCTGAGCACTGAATATCCCAGAGAGGGTCAGACGTACCATGTGGGCCAAGGTCACCAACAGAATTTCCACCTACAGACCGGTCTGTGCTGGAAACCAGCACCAGCCGCAGCCACGCTCACAGGCAGTTACCATCAAAAAGAATTACTTGACATCTATTTTGAACATGGCGACAGTGACGTTTCATGGCGAAACCTGCTTTCCCCCGCAGAGCTTTAGCAGTCAGTGTCCACGCTTGCTGGGGGAAGAGGTGCACGCTCTGCTCACGTGCAGAGGAACCGCAGTCCCCATCACTGACTGCTTTGCGTTTTAAAGAACAACTGCATTAACTTCTTCCTGCATGGACACAGTCTTTCCTCAGATTATGTTTAAAAGCAACTGCCTGTCCCTTCCATGCTATAAAATCCAATTTAACAGAGGATTCAATTACCACTAATCATGCTTCACAGTTAAAAGCCTGCAGAGAAGTGAAGAGCATCTTAACCCAGTGTCCAAGGTCTACAATTCTGTTTCCTTACCACTGCAGCATTTCCTTCTGTGTCAGATGCCTACGTGTCTGTTATGGAAGTTACTCATAATCACTACCATCACTTAAAAAAAAAAAAAAGGAAATCAAAAGTCATGTGTTTAAAAAAAAAAATGCATGGTTTTGATAAACAGAGTTAAGGGAAAAGAAGCCTAACAGTGTTCCTTTAGGGGATATATAGTTCTGAAATAAACGCACAAACATTATGACAATTACCTCCTGCTTCTCCCTTGGGAAAGCAAATATAAATCATTTAAAAGTAGTGGAATATGAACATATACAGTATCATTCTTAAAGGGGCAGAAATCCAGGTAAAGAGGCAGCGTATCAATTCAGCAGAATTATTTAGTAAGTGACAGTTCTCACTGCTCCTTTCATACAGAAAGAAATACACCTGTGTAATTACCACATGGGTTTTTTTTTCCTAGGCAGCTAGCCAAGCAAATTAGTTAATAAACAAATAAAACCCCTGCACTTCTACCTATGCATTGTTAGGGATGAAATACCCCTGCATAGATGCCAGAAAGCCACAGTCATTGTTTACGCAACTATACAGACTCTTCTGAAAACACACATATCCAGGAGTAGCTTAAGACTAAATAGTCTTGGATCGCCCAAGAGGTTTTTTTTAAAGACCTTCCCTCCCCTACATTACCTCAGCAATTCATAGGTTTCAAGCTCTACCCAAGGAATCCCATTTTTCCAGCCTAACCACCTACACAAACTCCTGCATCCTGCCAGCCGCAACGCTCGTCGAATTCTTGCTATTAATTAGTTCTTGAGCTTGGTGTCACATTTTGCTCATCTCATTAGTGCCTGCAAAACTCTTCTGCCCGTGAATAACTGATACACGTATTGGTTATAAACACAGATGCCACAATTTTGATCTAGTTTGTATGGCCCAGCCCAAGTGCCAGTTAAGGACAAGGCTTCCAGGCTACAGCTGTTCTGGAACATAACTCGCTACAAATTCCTCTGCGCTCCATATCTCAGACCACACATCTTGCATAGGTATCAAGAAAATGGAATTGGAAAAACTGGTCCTAATAAATGTGTGTAAGCAATCGGATAAACCGAGGCGTGCTGTTGAATCTCACACCCTTCAGCATCAAAAGCAGCAACGCGGCCCGGTGTTAATTGCCTTTGCTGAAGGGTATCGTTGCTTTCATAGGCTGTTCTTCACTCTGCCTGTTAAATCAAGTAATAATTCACTGACGCTTTACAAAAAGTCTACTTTCCTGTAGACTTCTTAGGCTGCATCATCTACGCAAAATGAATCAGGATGAGTTTTAGGAGTTTTTTGGCACTTAAAGTCAGTTGGGACTGTTGGAAAACATCATGCGGAGCCCACAGGTTTAACCACACAAATCCACGAGCATTACTCTTCTGTTTTGACCGTTGCCTCTGTTCCTGTTGCTACAGAAACAGATTGCACTGCCAGAAATGGAACGATGATAATCATCTGAAAAAAAAAAAAAAAAAGAGAGAAAGAAAAAAAAAAAAGCTGGGAATGCAGCTAAAGATTATTTTAAAAGCACTCTCGCAGCATTTTGGTATTGTATCCCTTTTTGTAAGAGAGACAGCCAGAAGCTATCAACAGAAGTGGAAACAATAACCTGCATTTCAGGAGAAATCAGCTTCAAACAGCATTTTCCCTCAGTTATCCTTTGAAGTTTTGTAGTATCTATATGGGGAAAACAAACTACATTACAACATACAGTTTCTGATCACTGGAAGTAGTGAAGTCCCATTTGCTAGACCGAAGTTTCATGGCCTATTGCCCTTTTAACTGAATTGCCTTCGGGGTTTCTGTTATTTTTGCCTATAATCGCTTTCTGCGGAGCATTTTGGGCTTCTGTGTTTAATTTGCAACAGGACTGGCAGGTAGTGGGAACGATGCGGTGGATGCCCGAACCGCAGCCTGTCCTATCCCGTCACGTATATTCACGTTGTTTGGCACCGGCCAACAGCTAGGAACGTTACCTCCACAGACCCCTGGCCTACATGACACTGTCACTCTCCTTTCCTTCGGAAAATGGACCAAAACCCAAAGGGAAAATGCCAACGTTACTTTCCCCACCTTCCTTCTGCTGCCTTGTCGAAGGCCGCGGCACCCCCAGGCCCAGCCATGGAGCGGTGCTTGATGCCGCCTCAGTCCGGGCTGGGCTGCGCGGGGCTCTGGGACAGCGAGGGGGACGACCGCCAACCGCCGCCGGCCAACCGCCAACCGCCGCCGGCCAACCGCCGCCCCCCGCCGGCTGTTCCCGAGTCACCGTTACCCGGCGGAGCCGGCGGGGCGGGCCCGGGCTCCCGCCGCCTGTCAGGCTCGGCCCTCGCCCCCTCCCGGCTGCGGGCCGCCCGGGAGGCCGCTGGCCGCCGGGGCGGGATGAATCTGCGCAGCGACCCGCTGCGCCGGGCCGCCAGCGCCCAGCCAGCCTCCGGGGGGCCAGGTAGGGAGCCGGCCTGCGGAGCCGACCCCCCGCCCCTCAGCGGGGCCCCGCGGGCCGGGCGGGAGCCGGGCCGGTGAGCTCCCCCAGCCCCGCTGCTTCCCGGCGGCCACTGAAAGGTATTTTGTGATGTGAGGGCCCCGCTTTTGTTCAGGTCGGCTTTTAAGCTCTTCCCTGGCAAACTTCACGTTCGCAAGGGTCAGGTTGTCTTCACTGAACTTTTCTATTTTAGAAACTAGCCCTCTCTTTCACCTTGGTCTTGTAGAAAAGGTAATAAAAAGGGGGCACCGCGAGCTTCAGACCTTTAGTGTGCTTATTGATGCTGTTCCGTCTGTTTTGGGAAAAAAACCCAAATGTATGTCTATTTTTAAGCAGAGAACTGCAGCCGTGCTGCTTTATTTGCAAAAGCAGAGGAGCTGTTGGCGAAGAGAACGGCAGGTGGAGATCCTCTGGCACGTTTTCTGAAAGGACAACTGTACTACGAAGAGGTTGTGGTTTCCTTCTTTTAAGTAAATGTTAGAAAGCTGACAATTTTCAATTTTCTGCAGTGCAGAGACACCTTAAAGAAACTGCAAGAGATGCCTATGCCTGTTTCTTCCCATGAAAATCACCAGGTGTTCCCCCTAAATATGCTTTTCCTACACGTACCCCAGGCATTTAGCGGTGTCTTCCAGTTCCCTCTCAGGTCTGCGAAGGACCAGATAAGTAAGCGGCAGCCTACCCCTACAGCTAACTTCCAAGCCGAGTTGGTTTTTGGCCTGCTGACTGGCCAAACACACCACGCTGTTTTCAGTTACGTGGTACGGGTTCCTGACCCAAGACACAGCTTTTGATCTTTGTTCCCTACCTAGCCAACAGTTTTGATGAAACTTGTTGAAATACGTTATCTTTGAGATTCCTGTCCCTGCCCACTTCGGCTGAAATTGGTCGCCCGCGTATTTGAAAGTAAATGCTCAGGGAACAGTGTACGGCTGGCTAGCAGGTGAACTTAAACTTCAGTTTCTTAGGAAAATTAGAATAACTCCGTTCAGGAAGATGGACAAGAATGTAGCACAAGTACTGATTCACGTATTTTCAAACGTGACGTGCATGGATTCAGTACTGTTTATAGTGCAGCTACTGGCACAGTGTAAATCAGTCTCAGGGTTTGCAGCAGGAACGGAATTAACTCACTCGGGGTTTCTGTTTTCTGGGCCCTGTCCTTCTCAATGTTTTCGTTAATGCATGGCCTGATCTTGGCATGATGAAGACTGGCCCCATGGAGCAGAAGACCTGTCTGTTTCTTGATGAGCTGGCTCGGATGTCCATGTTATATATTGCTGTCCATCCCTGAATTTATTCTTTGAGCAGGTTTTAATTTCCAGATTTTTGGACATACATCTGTAGTGCCTAAAAATGCATGTTCTCATAGTACTGCGATTTCAGATGTTAGAAAAAATCACTGCCTGATCAGAGCCATATGACTGCTTCTCATAGCACTACATTCTCAGGAAAGGTGAGAGTACAGGTGCCTCCCCTACTTCTTTTTCTGATACTCAATGACAGCTGGTTGTAAAAAGGCACTGTTTTTTTTTGTCCAGAGTTCTTCAAAAAAACAAAGCCCACACAGTCATAATAGCTAAGCTCCTAAAACAATTAGTAGTTTAGACAATTAATAGTTTGGACAGTATTAACAAAGGGCATTTTGTCATTGTGAGGATGTTTGACTGCCTGTCAAACTATTGCTCAGTTCTAAGTTTTTGCAGTCTGGTATTGTTTTATCAAAACATACAGAAAATTTGAAGAAAAGCATAGAGAACACAATTTTAATTTCAATACTGTTTTTACTTAGTATGCTGATATGCATGCATAAAAATATTTTAGTAAGGACACCAGATGCAGTTAACTGTTACATTACAGTTGTTCAACTGTATATTTTTAAATAGAGTTTCTTTGACTTAATGCAGAAGCAAATGCTCTCTAAGATTCCTTCTCAGAAGTGAAAGTATCTCTGCTGTTGCAAGTGATGCCTTCATAAGAAAAGCGGGGCAGACAGGTGGGTCTATAAAGTCTTCAGGCACCTGAGTTAGTCTTTGTGAAACCAACCCTTAGCTGAGATGTAAAAGCAGACTTAAACCCTCAAGGTTTAAGAATAGCTCACCTAAGTTAAGGGATGTCAGATAGATAGGACAGGGCATCTGAATTAGACTCCAATATCAAATTAAAAAGATGGCATTTGGGGGGAGGGGAAGAAATGTTGTCAAAACATCGTTTGGTTTCAGAGATGGTGTTTGTATACCACTACTCATGTTGTTTTTTTTTTTTTTAATATATATAAAAACAATGAAAACTTGTTTGAAAATCCTAAGTGCTTCCATCCTGTCTGACTTTCTTGTGGTTGTTGACTTACTCTATTTCTGTTTTCTGCCACTTCTGTGGTTGCAATTTTTTGTTCTTTGTGCATGAGGGAAGTGCTCCAGGTTGAAAAATTGCAAGAGAGCATATACTGGAGAGTTAAGCTGCCATACGTACTCTTTGTTCTGTGTATTTAATTGTTTTTTCTGTCTTTCCCAGGGGTTGTATGAAGAAGCATTAACACAATTTGAAAACATCAAGGATATGGATTTTCAAGCAATATATCAGCTTGGTGTAATGCATTATGATGGACTAGGCACTAAAGAAGATCCTGTGAGTAATCTAGCTGTACACATTTTACTTTTCTTTTAATATTAGCTGATAATTACCAAGACCATCTTTGTAAGCTTGATTATTTACTTTAAAATAAACAGGTCTTTGATTTAGAATTAGTTTCATAAGTACAGATGTTTACAAAGCATCATTAAAGAGGGAGGGTTCTGAGCTGAAGAAGTTTTCAAAAATAGCTATAATAAAATAGGTTTGTCTGAAAAATATGATAATTTGTATTTTAAAATACAACTTCTACAGGTTTGTACTTTGTGTGGAAGCAATGTTTAAAAATGGCTATTAATTTATTACTTTTTAATAAGCAGTGTATATAAATGAAAATAAAATGTGTATAAATGGAAATCAACCAACTATATTTGAAAGTGTTAAACGTTTGTTGCACAAAGATGTTTTTTAAGGTACTTTCTATTCTCTTAACATGGATGCTAAAGAAGATTGTGCTTCTGCCAGTGGTTGGCAGTAGTATTTTTAAATTAGACAAATGAAGAATGACATTTGCAAGAATTTGAGAAATTCAAATAGAAGAATTACATTACAAAAAGGAAAACGAATGAATGAGGAGAGTTAATTTATTGGAGAATGTGATCCTAAAGAATAGTATGAGGAAGGAATACAAAGAGGATGAAAGAAAGGGTAGATAACAAGACAGGAAGGCAAGAAGATGAACCAAACAGTGCATTAACAAATCAGATTCTTGTCTGGTGCTTAGAGGATTGTCAGTAGAGCAGAAAATATTCTGCTGGTTTTTAAGAGGTGGTTTGTTTGTTCTGTATGCCTGTATAGTTACCTCATTGGTTTACTTGCATTTTAGTAAAGTTTCTTTCTTTTTTGTGTATTACAATATGAGAGGTGAATAAAAGAGGAACCTTTTATAAAGGACTATTTCTAGTGTATTTAAACTGGGTGTCCATGCTAAATCCTAACAGTGTAAATCTTGTTTCCAAAATACTCATGAGGTCCTTGGATGATGCACCATACAGCTGCTCATATGCAGTGTTCTCCATTTGCTTATTTAACATTATAATTTCTTGTCCATTACGAAGCTAAGGTATTTTTAATGGGGGAACTTCAGAGCATGCTATTGTATCACTTTGCCTTCTGTTAAGGTTGTTTTATGAGTTCAGATACATCATGCAATATGAAAAGATTACAGAAGTCTAAAATTGAAAATGTAGCAAGTTTAGGATGTGACACTCATTTATGTAAGCACAAGACTATTTTTGAGAAAATTGTTATTAATGAAGAAGAGTAATATAATAGCAGATGAACACTTATAAGGAAGTGTTTCACATTAAAAATATGCTGGAGTCAAAAACGTAGGGGCTGTCTGGAAACCAAAGATCAGTTCTGCTTTGGTATGACACTGTTCTCCAGACTGTCCTACCAGTATGCCTCAGCCTTTCTTCAAAGTGGAAAAATTGCCTGTCTTGCAGAAGTTAGTGGATTCTTAGGTTATTTCACCCTCTTCCCAGCCTGAATGTAATAATTAAAATATCTCAATTTTAGGAAAAGGGAGTGGAATACATGAAGAAAATACTCGACTCCGATTCCCCAAAAGCAAGGCACTTGAAGTTTGCGGCTGCATACAATCTTGGCAGAGCGTATTATGAAGGATATGGTGTTAAGCAGTCAACTAAAGAGGCTGAAAGGTAACGGCAGTCAGTAATTTTCCTGATGAGTATAAGATGCTGTGTTACTTAAACTTTCTTTGTCCCCATTTCCTTAGGCTGTGGCTTATTGCTGCAGACCATGGGAACCCAAAAGCAAGCGTGAAGGCCCAGAATACTTTAGGAATGCTTTATTCTGCATCAGTTCTAAAAGATCTGAAGAAGGTAAAGCCCACTTGTACCTTTTGAGTTTCATGAGTCCCAATTAATTTTTAATTTCACAGAAAGAGTACAGTGATATATTTGACTCTGACAAGTGTATTTTAAGTACTGCTAGGCATTATCATCCATTTAAGCCAGATGGCCAGAATCCCTCATTTTGACTCACCTGACACTGCTAGCTGAGATTTTTTTTTTTAATTGGGAACATGAGGGAGAAGGATATTATGGATTAAAGTTTTGGCAGCCTTGGTACCCATCAGAAATCAAGCAGGTGTCACTGATTGACAGCTCTGACAGTAAATGAAGCAAGTTTAAAAGCCTTACAAGGATTCTACTTTGGTTTATGTGTAAGCTGGTTAATGCAAAAGCTTTTATGGAAACAGTATGCAAGAAAAGCAGCTGAAGTGAATATATACTCCAACTTTGTGCCTCTTGTTTAGGCCTTTTTCTGGCATTCAGAAGCATGTGGCAATGGAAACCTGGAATCGCAGGGTGCACTTGGTGTTATGTATCTCTACGGACAAGGTATATGTCAAAACACTAAGGCTGCTTTGGAGTGTTTGAGAGAAGCAGCGGAACGTGGAAACATCTATGCTCAAGGCCATCTTGTGGAATATTATTACAATAGAAAATTTTACTCAACAGCTGCTGCAGTAGCCAAAAGGTGAAGTCAATTTCACTTTATTTTTTATTATAGTTCTTCATGTAAGACCATGGAACTCATTAAAAATTATTAAGTTCATGTTCTTGTCTCTCAAACTCGAGACATTTGAGATAATGAATTGCAAGACTTCATCTTTCAAGAGGCAACAGCAAACCACAGACAACATTAGTATTATAAGGTTCTCAATTACTCAGTATTGTTGAACTTTTCGATCCTCTGAAACAGAACAGCCTTGAACTACAATCCCAAGTAGAAGCCCACACTCAGCCCTGCTTTCCTGTCTCCTCAATCCCCAATCGGCTCTAGGCTCCTGGCTTCACCGTTCCCTTTTAAACACCTACAAGTATTCTTCCGCTCTCCGCGTCCCCCATCCTACTGTCATTTCTACCCACTGTCTTCCACTCCATCATTTCCTCGCTCTGTGGCTCAACGTGCTTTGGTCCAATTCCTGTGTCCTTTACGGGAAATGCAAGCATTTGCATTTCTGGGTGGGATCCTGCAGTAAGCGCTCTGAGCTGCATGGCCTGCGACCTAGAAGCAGCAGCTGCACACAGTGCCAAGTTACCGCCCTTTAGCTTTTCATCAGTTGCTGCTTATGGGGATGCATACTGCATAGGCATTTTTAAGCTTGGACCGCAAAATAGGCATCTGCACACAAGTGGTTTCTGGTGATTATCTGCTTGTACTGGTCTGAGCCACAGCTAGGCAGCACTGACGGGCCTTTTCACAGGCAGTGACTGGGGGACTCGCCACTCTACCTACGTACTCTGGAGTTGTTTGTGTATTGCAGAAATAGCGACTTCTGTTATAGGCTACCATATTTAAAATAGCCAGTCTGTATCAAGTTTCTGTGTCTTGAACTAGTCACGGAGGAGAAAAGCAATGTTGGTGCCAGTTCTATAGCTGATAAACAGCACATTTCTGTGACAAACCTCCAGAGCTGGCCACTATATGTTACAAATTCCATCTGTCGATCAGATAATTAATTTGCTGGAAATAAGATAGACTAACTGACTACTTATACAAGCTGCACACAACAGCATTCGTGCTTTTTGTGGTATGTTCATGAAGCTGCTGCTGCCCAGCGATAAGCGTGTCACAACTTACCATCTTACAGAAGCTGCACCCTGTACATGCCACTACATAGCAGCAGCTCTGGTAATTCAGTACTTCAGCAATGAATGACATTTGCTATACTCATTGCTGAAAAGGATTGTTTTCTCTCTGAACAGCAGCTTTTCTTTCTCTTGCACTGTAAGCAGACTGATAGCTATGCAGTCTAGTCTCGCTCTGCTTGCTTGGAATGCATCCTGTTCAGTCAATGATGACCAGTAGATTATTCAGACAAGTAAACAGCGCACTTCATCAGCGGCAATTGTGATTGCAGAATATAGCAATGAAATCCCATACTACAGCCAGAAATGACAACTTCTGAACCAAAAGATACTGCCACCATGCTTGAAACAGTTCCACTTATTAGGATTGCAGTTGGCCTTGAGGCAAAAATCTCATAACAGTTCAACCAGTTGTATCAAGCATCAATACCTTTTCTGCTAAAATTTGTTTTTCCTTCTATGTTCATACCAACATTATGTGACTATGCACAGTATAACCTTGCCTAATATTTGGAGTCTAGATTAGCTACTGATACTTCACTTCAGATAACAGTTTTGTTATCCCATACAGTTCTACTTACCCATTGCTATGGTATGTTCTTGAAGTCAACTGTGCTGAACTAGAATTTTTGCCTGACTCGGTGGTGTTATTTGCATCAGCATCCTGTTATGTATCTTTTGGAAAGGAAGGCAAAAATGCTGTATCAGGAAAGATAAAAAGAGGTAATAGGTTACTGTTACTATATTTGAATGATCTTGCTAATAAGTCTGGATTTATTTCTGTTGTGTTACTGTATTTGTTAGTGGGACTAAATCAGGTGGGAGAACACTGCTCTCAACACATTCAGGTGATTTAGCAGGCACTGACTTGCAGAGGGTTACTTCAGAACAATCTTTCATAAACACTGATTTAGAGTGAGGAGCTATAAACTGAAATGACTTGCACTTCTCTTTTTTCTGTCAAGTCTGTGACTATTTGACACAACAACAAACTAAAATGATGTGTGAAGAAGCATGTAATTACTGTTTGGTATCTGGAAAGGATATGGGGCTTGGGGGTTTCTGTTTTAAGACAACAGTTAGGAAAAAAAAAAAAAATCAATTCCCACTTAGAAAATGTTGTACCTAATAATATAGGAACAATACTAGGTAATTATAGCCTGATAGTTAAAACAACATTTGCTTAGTCCCTCTGGTTCTTAAAACGGTTCTTAGTAAAAACAACATGCTGAAAATAAGGTTACAGCAAGCAGATGCATGCAGAAGAAAGAAAATAATCAAGCTGAAACAGTCATAAGTGGTCGTCGTAAGTGGGTGTTATAACTTGAGGCTCTCATGTATGTCCAAGACCTTCAGATTACTATGGTTTGCCAATATCCTAGTAAGAACTTGGAATTTTAGAATCTTAGAATCATGGAATGGTTTGGGTTGGTCCTTTCAAGATCACCTAGCTCCAACCCCCCTGCTGTGGGCAGGGACATCTTCCACTAGATGAGGTTGCTCAGTTATAGGAAATAAGAGCTTTGCCTTTCTTCCACATATATATTAATTTCCATGAAATATTTTAATAGGAATAATTAGCATAAAATATGCTGCCTTTTATAACTAGTATAACTACAGTGGAAGTGACTGTAAAAGTTACATATTTATTTACTATTTAATATCACAATATTCAACTAAGAGTAACTTCAAATCAAATAGTGAATATAAGAATCATCAGGCTGCTGAATACATGTAAATTGCAGCTTATTTTAGATAATGATATAAATGGAAAGGAGGCATTGTCCAGTCATATATGGTCAACTTAAATTATTGCTTGAAATAGATTATCTAACCTAATGCTGTAAATTCCACAACAGGATTACAGAAAATGACGACATCAATACACTAGCAAAGATAACTGATTGTCTTCCTACATATGTAGCCAAGGGGGTTGCTATGGCTGCTTTCTACTTGGCTAGGTGCCTCCAGCTTGGCCTAGGAGTACAGCAAGATCAAGCCGCTGCTAAGAAATACTATTCTAAGGTAAGCTGGGAAAGTCTTACAGACTAATTTACATCTCATGAAATTGAGTGATACCTTGGATTTGAGTCTTCAAACTTGCTGTTTGGTTAAAGACTCCAACATTATTTATGTTAAAAAAAAAAGAAAAAAAGCTGTGGAAGAAAATGAAGAGTGATAAGAGTATATTGAAAACTACTTAAAATAGTCTTGAAAGGATACTATCTACCCACTTGCTTAAGGAAACAATGCATTCTGCCAAACAAAAAAAAAAAAAAAAAAAGAAAAAAACCCTGTGATAATCACCACAGCAAAGAGCTTGGTAACTTGCAAGATAAATTAGTTATACAATTTGAATAATTTTATCCCCAACTGATTTGCAGTCTGTCATTCTCTCAAACTGAAAAAATCATTCTAGAAGAATGTCCTACCTGAAGCAGTAACTTGAGAACAAATAAAAGAGTTGTGGGTATGTTCATTTTCTTTTGTACCTGGAAAATAATTCTCATGTTAACTGTACAGTTATACCCACTTAAAATTAAAATCATGTTTGCTTTTTTAATTAACTAACTGCTCACCTGCAGTTTTGGCCTACCATCCTTAGACCCAGTCAGTTTTAAAAGAGGTGAGAAAGAGAAGATGGGTGTCCCAGAGGGTACTGAAATAGAGGATGGAAGTGAATGAAACTGATCCAGTCTGTAAGCAGATGTATGTTTCTGACTGTGGTGCCAGGACATGCCATACCAACAAACAGAATAAAAAAAATAAAACCAAGCCTAACACTATAGTCAAGTATGCTCATTTCACATACTGAATTTTTCTTATGTGGCATCAGAAACAGGGATTTAAAGCTGAATATATTCAACTCTCTAATATTTTAACAAGTTGATTATCCCAGATAATGCCAATAAAACTTAAAAACCTTATTAATGTTACATTGACAACATACAATTTTATTTTAGCTATAAACTCCAACTCCCTGTTCTTTGTTTTCAAAGGCATGCCTTCTGGATCCTGCTGTTGCTTCTGACCTTGAACTGGCAGCTAATCTTGGGAGAATTTAGTGTTTCCTTTAACTGTGCCTGGTATACAAATGTACTTCCTACAATAAACCATCTTTAATCTCCAGCAATTACAGACTGTTCATCACTTACCGCTTGCTTTTCAACCTTCTATAAATTATTACTTAAAGCAATTTACTGATTCTTTTTTATCTAAAAAAAAGAGAGAAAGCAAAAAGCTCACACTCGTCCTTTAACTGAGATGAGGCAAAGACAGGCTTTTTAAAATGGTATTGAAGACTTAAAGTTTATTAAGGACATTTTACTGGGACAGATGTCCTATGTTTTCTTCATGTTATACTGCTATATAGCACATGAATCAAACCAAAACCAAATAAAAATGGTTGTTCCCTTTTCTGCACTTTTAGTATTTAAACATTACATTTTAATATTCTGAAAAGCTTGAACCCAAACTTGCCTGGTTTTCACATACAACCCATTCACAGGTCATGACAATTTTTAAATCTTACCTTTGTTAGCGGTGTGCATACTTTCTTTCACATGCTTTTCTAATGCATCTAGATCTACTTATATGTCTTAACATATTTTACTCTCAGACTGCAGAGATTTAAAGTTGGAAATTGGCCTGTATGACACTAAGCTTTACAGTTCAAACCATGTCAACTTCTAAAACTAGAAAACACAACTTACAGAACTATTGGGAAAAAAAAACCAACATTAGTATGGAAACATTCGATATACATGTCCTCTGCACAAGGCCTGTTCTCCTCAATCCTCCTTCTTATTGCATTTACACTGCCTCTGTTTGTATTAGAAATAGTTGAAAACCTTTTGGCTAGGAGTGTGTATGTCTGAGCAATGTTATGTTGAATCTTTTATCAAATGATACTTTGATTAACCACTAGTAATTTTTACTGATTGCTATGGTAAGCTTGCACATTTCTAAGTACCTATTTACTTGTAAAACGTCGTATATGCAGAATTTGGCTTGCTTCTTAGGAGTGTGCCGTGACTTGAAAACTCTTTTGAAACTGTTGGAACAGAAGGTTAGTTGTTACTAAAAACACTGATCTAAATATAGCATATGCATTTTATGTACCTTACAGTATAGCCAGTCTTAACTGCAAGCAGTTTTTCTAAGAGCACAACTGTACTGAATTTAAAAGAAAGTAATGAGTGTCACCTAGGGATTTTTTATGATGTTTAATTATTTAGATGTGCATTAAGATCATATTTACATATTTTTTTACATAAATAAAAAAAAAAAACACTGAAGACATCGTTTTCTTTCCTTGTATAAAATAAGGGAAAGATTTGAAGGTTGTTTGAAATTGGGGTATTTGAATAAAACAGCCCTGAGTAGTATCAGGGAAGTTATTAGAACGGTTTAATTAAACGTCTACTTAATCATTCATAGAAGCAATTCATAAGCACTAATCTCTGAACTAACATTTAACACAGGCATTCTGTTAGGACATACCAGTTTACAATACATATTTTCGACACAGACTTCAAAGTAACGTAAATATTCCTTAGAAAACCAGCGCTGTCAAACTCATTCGTTAGTTGTCACAACAGCCTCATTATCAAGTACTGCAATCCAGTTGTGTTATTTATTGCTTACAAATGCTTCAAACTACGGGAAATCTTTGGTAAAAACAAAATTGATAAAATTTTCACAATAGCTTTACATGTAGTATTGCACGACAAGGCTTTTTCAATACACAAGAAAAAAAGGAATGCTCAAATCCTCAGTGAGGAGATTAGAACTGTACAACATTCATTAGTTTACCACTATAAGCAAAACTTCTTTACATAAATGTTTAAAATATTTTCTGGTTTCTTTCAGCTTGTATGAACATTTATTTTTCAATCTATATTTGAAACAGAAGAGTAGTCAAATAGAACAATTTAAATAAAAATTGGCAACTATACAGCATTGTTTTGTCTACCCTACTACAGCATCAGATCTTTTCAAGTCTGTTTACTTCACAAAAAACTCAAGAGGAAAGAAAAGCGCTAAAAATAATCATAGTCCTCAGCCCTCTACGGAAAAGAGGAAATAAGTTTCATGTCTATTATTGGACATAGACATTTCTCTAGTGGTCCAATTGTGCAGTTTCAAACCTAAGTGGCATTAAGCTGCTCTAAATGAGCTCTGAGCTCAGGACACAGTTCAGTTAGCAGCAGTTCCAGCAAAACCTGAAAAACAGAAGAGAGTTAACATGAGCGCGGGTGCCAAATGAGAATTTCTCTTTCCTTTCTGACATGTTCAGAGCATCACAGGTAACAGAAGCACGTAGGGTCATTCCACTCATCATTCATGCAACTACTTTTCTTTCATCCTAAAGTTAGCACGCGCCCTACAGATAACATGGGAAATGCCTGAAGGCTGAAAGAAGGCAAGTGCCGCGGGCAGCTTCAGCTTTCAGATGGGGATTTCTCACCCCGTATAAACTGGCGCTGTTCTGTCAGAGCCGCGGAGGCTACCCAAGCAAGCACCAGGGCACGCGCCTCCCGAGCGGGCTGCGTCCGCTCCTGTGTGGAGGCTGCGTTACGTGACTGGCTGCTGAAGGAAATGAGCCAGAAGAGACCGAGTGTGAAGGTGTTGTACTTGGATCCAGCTGCATACTCCGACCGGTCCCGACCAGCCGTAGAGGAGCGGGACTTCGGGAGGGCTGTCATGTCCTGGAGCTCTCCTTCCCTAGGATTCTACAAGGTACGTTTCTTTTTCTCAGCTATATGAAGAAATTAGTTTGCACCTTATGGAGTCAGGCAAGTTGGATGTGGCAGAAGATCTCTTTTAGACAAAAGCGATACTGTTTTTAAACTTGAACAGCTTTTTGTGATTCAAAATTAGTCAAATGATGGAACCAAGTACGTCTTTTTCTGACTTAATAATAAAAGTTGCTTGCACACGGAACAGTAGTCCAACATAAATCTCTGCAAAAACACACACCCCAGGCTTTAATATTGAGTGAGCAGAGCTCAGCAATTAACAGGATTATAAAGTTAAAAGGCTACTTTTCTGGTTACTCACGTAGAGTAGATGCTTGTTAGCCTTTCTTTCTTGCAACGCATTGAACACTTTCACTACACCGTGACGGGCATTTTGTTGTCCAACAAGACTCTGCAGCGTATCTGCAACAAACCTTACTTCAGCTTATATTGTTTCAGTCACGCTAGGCAAACCCTCCAGCTGACACTACTGCCCATGAAGGAGGGGAAGCAAAACCACTGCACTTCATGGCCCTCGGTTACAAGGGACACAGTCCCCGTTCACCAACCTTTAAAACACAGAGGTAACTCGGGTCACAGGTTGAAAAGATACCCTTATTCTCCAGTTAAATAATAGCGTGTGCATCTCAATGACAACATTTAAAGTGTTTTAACGTGATATATAGTATGCCTTTTAGGTAGTTCACCTCGCAAAGTCTTATCTCATACATCATTAAACCATTCACTTAAATACACTTTCAGCCACAAAGACAGAATTCCTACAACAGTTATAACAGATTTAGCACTTTAATTGCCTCTCAGTCTTCACAGAAAATACTTCCCACAAGTAAGCAGATAAGAGAATTCTAAGTCAATTGTTTACATTTTGGATTAAATTAGAGTATAAATAGTGATACAATGCTTCATCATTAATTTAAGGTGCATTCAGCTATGTGCTGACATCTCTCTCCAAACTCAGAAACAAAGAAAGAAAACCACAAACCAACTATGGAAGGCTGTTCTAGGCAAGTAGGTGAGTATAACAGAGAGAGTAAATGGACGGTTGTTTACACATCAAATCATGAATATTTTGCATGCATACCTGCTGCTATTTTTGCAGTAGAAGTTGATTAAACAACCTAATGCAAGAGGGTATATGAGATCTCAGTGAAGCCATAAAACAGCTCATTAAAGTACATTCTATTCAGATGGAGGGGAGATAAAAAGCATTCAAGCTTTGTTTAAGTGCATTTCCAAGGGCTAAAGGGAACAAATTTTGGTTCTTCCCAGTTAGGTACCTTTGGGTTTACGTGATCTCTGGAGTCAGAATTCTGTAACTGGACTCCCTGCCCTGTGAACGGGACGGGATGGAGCATCTCGGAATGGTGCCCCAGAAACATGCATGCTGAAGAGGAAGCTGCCTGGGCTTGGGAGGCAAGGGCAGGCAAAGGACAGTACTGGAAACCCCACTCGACCTAGGACGCCTCTGTCCAGGCTGCAGGTCCCTCTACTGCTCTGAAAGCTCTTATCAGAAACAGACAGCAACACACAACACTGACAGCCTGGGTAGACCTCCCTCTTCAATTTTGAAATGTAAGAGGAAGAAGTAACTGGGGTGGTGCCACTCTCCCTATCTGTCAAGCAGTTCCAGGTAGCAGAACCACCTGGTGTTTGCTTGCAGAAAACCAGCAGAGAAAGGCTTGCCTTAGGTTCCTTGTTGAATACGTACAGAAGTATACAGTGATACCGGATTTTGCATCCACCAATAATACCCCAATCCATGCCCTTTACCAGACAGACAGGAGAGGCAAAGAGTAAGGCCAAAATTATCCTTATTTATGCAAATAACCATAATTTACAACTCTACAGGAAAAAAATTAAAATGCAGCAGAACAGTATTTGATTAACCAGTTTCCTTACCAGTTATTAAATCCATGATTAAGCAGAATGAAAGTGATCTCACCTGGAATGTTTTCAAGTAGTTTTTGCTGTGCTCTCTGTTTTGTCTCTTGCTTTTGTTCGTCGCTCTTGGCTCTCAGTGGTGGTGCTAACTTTCCATTTGGCCAAAAAGCATCTCGAAACACACCAATGTAATAAACCAGCATCGGTTCACTGAACATCCAGTGTACAGTGTCACGGATTTGCCTGTAAAGAAGTGTAGAAGGGAGCAAGCACATCAGAGCTGGTCTTTCACTTTTTATGCAGATTTATTCTTTTTACTCCTGAAAGTAGTGGAAGCAATGCTCATTTTCATGTAATCATCCCAATTTATCTGAGCTGATTTCACCAGCATCACAGCAAGTCGTATGCAGCTCTGGGTGCTCCAGGATCTCAGTCACTCGAGATACCTGATTGAGATGTGGAGAAGGCTACATTTCAATGTAATCCACAAACACGTATTACAAATTACAAGTACTACAACTGAAATGTGTATATATTTCAAGGATGGGCAGTACAAAGGCTCCACTGGGTAAAGACACAAAAATCAGCTAACTAATTGTAGCGAACTCCAAACTAGTTGCATGCACAGATGTGCCTGGTGAGATAAAAACAGACGAAGTTTTGATAAAAGCATGGTAAGTTTCCTCACAGATACCAACAGCGCATTACTGAAGGGATTACAAATAGGAGACAGCAGCCTCCTCCTGTGGCTGCAGTCACTTACTGTAGCCTTCAGCGCAAAGAGTCCGAGGCAGACAGCAGGCTCCAGGCAGTACTGCCTAACTGTGCCACAGTACAGCCAAAACCCTTAAAATCAATAAATGCAAAAATTCAACCAACGTGTAAAAAGCTATGTAGCAACTTTGCATGCACGCTGTGCTCACACACACTCTCTCTCTGTCCTCTCTCAGGTGCCTTTCATGTTAGTTATCAGCAGCGTGTGAACAAAAGAACCGATCAATTTAAAACTCAGCAAATGGATACTGTCAGAGACCATGAGTTCACTGGGAGTCAACTGTGTGACTTTCCATCCCTTCTTGTCCAATTTACCGCTACATAACATATGTGAGAGGTTTTAAAAGCCAGGCTGGCATGTGCAAATTTAGTCACTGACTGGACAAAGGAACAGCCTGTTCTGCTGGTAGATTTCTGGGCTGTGACACTTACCTGAGTAACAGTCCCACTGCTACGGCAAAGCAAAATAATGCATTTCATCAGATTCTCAGTGGCCCTTTGCCTTTGTGATTGTGCTACAGAAATCACAGATTCACAGACTTTCATAAGAACATCATCATCTTGCATAAGAGCATCAGTACTGACCGAAGAGTCATGGGAAAAGTGTTTGTATCAATCATCTGCTCTACTGAATCCAGTTTTACTGTAGGCCTTTGTATCTGACAAAAAAGGGAATACTTTCCCAAAATTCTTCTGACCAATGATATAGCTTTCCACATGAAAGGTGTGCAGACACGCACGCTTACTTCATAGCCTCCTTCAGGCCTCACTTGGCAGACATGTCGTCAAATGATACAGAAAAATACCTTTATGAAAACACATCACTGTTACACATGTACAGGTTTCATGTATAAATTAATGGTTCTCATCATGTATAAACATTATTTCAGTCTCTTTAAAGAAACATGTATTTGATTTGAAAGAAATTACTTAAAACAAAAACCTAGTTTCAGATCCGGCAAAAGTCTTCATGGGATTGTAAGATAAATCACAAACTAATAAAAGCCATTCAGAGCCAGGCCATTCAGAAAAACAGGATAGCAAGGCTTTTTTTTAATATAGATATATTTATTTTAAAAACATTAAAAAATGATATATATATTTCATATATAATATATTTCATATATGAAAAATGAAATGCCATGAAATATTGTGTTCTTCCAAAAGCAAAGCCCTGTGTAGGGGAAAAAAAATAAGGAAAAAGATAATTCACATAGCAGTGTCTTCCCTAATCAACATATTTGTAAATTGAGCTGTGGAAAATAAATGCAGATTATCATCTACAACAGAATGTCCAGATTTATTTTTTAACAATTCTACTCAGACTTTTTTTTCGTAGAACAACAATGCAGGTTCAGTTAAAGTAACAGCTACTTACTTGTTGATAGTTCTCCCAAAAGTGACTTGTACTAGTGCAATTAATGTTTTTCTGACCCACTTGAACACTAGAACAACAAAAAATGTCAGAAAATAAAGATCAAGATATTAATAACATTAGGGAACCCATGATGATCATGTCCAAAACCTTCCCCTTTGCCCCCCCACCCCCCCAAAATAACCCCATAACCCACCCCTACAGGAAACACATCTGTTATAATCCTTTATAAGATTTCACTAATTGTACGTGGGTCTGATTTTTCTTGACTGCTTTCCCTGTACTGTTTGCTACACGTTTTTTAAGTCTTGAAGATTACATAAACATATCTGTAATATGCATTTGCAGTTTATACTGTAAACTTTTACGTTTAAAAGTATTTCAAGTTTACTGAGCCATACAACTACCCAAACCCCTTTTTCTACCAGAAAAAAGAAAACCCCTCAAAATTCACACCTTTTTCATACCTACTAGTATAATGTTGTACACACAGCAGCATCATTAAAATTCTGAAAACATTTTCACTCAAATAAACCAAGCAGTTAGCTTTTCATTACAAATAAAGGAAACAAATGCAAGTGCTTCCTAGTAATTCCTGGTTAATCTTTCTTTTGTGCTGCTCATGCTTAAGGAAGTCTATATTTGGAAGATACATCTGCCATTTTTGGAAGGTGCTGCATTTTGCAATAGTTACCCTGTAAGTAATTTTATAGAGCGTCAAGTGCAACCGCACACTCAAACAGCAACAAAACTACTTTTCTTTATTACCATCACTCAGTTATGTAAAGGAGGAAAAAAATTCTGGTACTGAAAGATGCCACAATTCTAGAATCTTTTCTGCTATAGAAATTGTAGAACTAAAATGCATACATAATACACTTAAAATGGATATTAAATTTATGTTGCTTTTTCAGTGACATGTTCTGTAATAAAGCTGTCCGTCCTTCCTCATAATTCATATATTCTAACATGCAGCCTATTTACAGAAAACATGCCTTTGTATTTTTCTGTTTTTCCCAATTTTTTTTTTTTTAATTAAAAACTTAAGAGTATTGAATGCAAATGTTCTCCCCTACCAGTTACATTTTTACTGCCACGTTATATTGGAATTTCACTATTGAATGAAAGCACCAAAGTTATGAACTACTGAAGAATAGCTCTGTTCCAAACAAACTGGCTATATAGATTGCAAGAACATTTCCACTTATTGAAACATCAGAAAAATCCAAGTAACAAAGCACCCCAATTTCTTGGCCAACGGATTCCACTAGCAAATAAGCAGGTATACAGCTTACTTCCTCGCAGCTCAAAAATCTCTCCAATCAGCATGAAACATGGTTCAGCAAGAGAGTCCCTTTTCCCATCCACCTCCTCTCCGTAGTCCGACAGGTCACTATCCTCTTCCGTTTCTTCCTAGGAAGAGAAACACAACACGGGTATGCACTGCAGTTCCCCATCCTTCTTCCAGAATTGATTTAGTTACTGCCATGCTCTGGGGAAGGAGCACAGCCAGCCCTCTCAAGAAAGGGCATTAGAGCTACCAACTCTGCTGCTGGCAGGATCTGGCAAACAGGAACCTCCTTACCAGGGTTTTTGAAAAGGGATTGCACTTCCCACCGGTCAAGAGTGATGGGGACACTCTGCACTGCTGGAGTTACCACCACTGCCAGATCTTCTGCCTGCAGCCTTGCCACAGTAAGCACCTCAATGTTGGGTGGATCTGCCCAGATTTGCAAGGTCCACTGCCTATATTGCCCTGCCAACACTAGCTGGATAAGGGAAAGCAGGTGATGCGGGAGCCACGTACTGCTAGGAAGCGGGTGAGAGCTGTAAGCAGATGGTGGCACTCGGAGGTGTTTGTGATTGCAAAGCCTCCTCTGACACAACACCCATGAAGGACATCCAGGATGGGGAGCTAGCCAGCTGGAGCTGTTTGCAACCCAAGCAGCTAGGAAGAAAGGAGGAGAATCTGGTTATTGCACAGGGAGAAGCAGGTAGCTGTCTCTCCTGGAGAGCACATGGTGCCTCGCGCAGCTGAAGCCCCTCGGTGGGATCAGGCACCAGCAAGTTGTCCTTGCAGTAAGCCAGGAGCCGAACCTGGCAGCGGAAGAGGAACTGGCCACTGCAAAGACAAGCACCATTAACGAGTACCACTCCCAGGCAGAAACACAATATGGTGATACTTAGTGACCTGAGCCTGAGGATGCCCACGCTCAGGGTACCTAAGGGAGTAGAGTTATTCAGAATAGGCTCACAGGAGAAGAATGGATTAAACCACCTCAGTTTTGGCGGTACCACTTATTCAAGAAGGAAGAGCAGACAACAGGTTGTTTCTCAGTGTCACGAAGATCTGCTTCAGCATCAGGATTACACCACCTACCGTAATTCAGGGCAGCCAGCACATCCCCCTTTGCTTTCCTGCATCTTCCCCTGCCCGCCTACGGTTAGAGCAAAGTCGCAGGGAGGCAGACCTGACCCCCACAGAGACTGGTGCAATGTCCCAGCCTCTGGTTCAGGAATGGTCAGAATGGCGTGCAGACAAATTTTCATTCTTTGGCCCTGGTTTTCAAAGAAATCCATCATCTCTTCCTTTGCCTTCCTTTCTTCCTTATGATTCCCTCATCTAATACTGCCTCCCCCCCCCCATCATCTAATCTGGAAAACCTGCTTCATGGCTTGCTCTCTTGCATTATTTTGGTGTCATTTGAACCCTGCTATACAGAGAGTATCCTACAGTCCCTCAGCTGTACACCAGTTTGTCTGACTCCTTCCTCACACCCTCCAAATCCTATCTAAAGCCCATGATTGACTTCGGGTACATTTCCAGTCCCGGAATATTCTCCAGTCACAGCCCTGCATAGTACTCTATACGTAAATAACTCCACAGCGTTGCATATTCCAACACTTATATATATCATCCTGTACCCTTCACTTCCTGCATCACATATGGCATTTTCTCTAGCACTGCTTGAGATGCTGCTTCTCTCCTCATAACCAGAAAAACAAAAGAAAAGAAAAAAACCCACAGCACTGAAGTGCACTGTAAACATCCAGGTAGACTCCCCTGTTTACTGACTTCCACAGCTTGATGAGTCCCCAGCTTTTAAAGCTTTCTGCTAAAGATAGGCTAAGCTGTGACCGAGGGCAGGGCATAAAAGGGCACACCATACTGACACGAAATGCCACACAAGGAGACCACAAATCGTTACCCATCTTACCACACAAGCACACAAATTCACTGATGACAGAGTTTTCTCCAGGGACGCAGCTTAGAGCAAACTCCCGTCCTGCTCACTATCTTCCTCTGATCAACAGGCTTCTTGGCACTTTGTTATTTTAATTATTCAAGATATTATGTTTTATTTAATTTTTCATAGCAGATATCATTCCATATTTTCATTAAGCAGTTGGGCAACACAAGAGAAAATAAGCTTATGAGTTTGCAGGTGAGCTTACTGAATGTGTCACTGAGCCCACAGGGGCAGTTTGATAAAGACAGATGCAGAGCAGCAATAAATCACTGTGTAAATGCAGGAAACGAAACAACTGATATTGATAGGACTACAGAAAAAGATCCCAGGGCCACACAGCTGTGGAAAATGCAAGTATAATACCATGATGTTTAGGCACAAACATTATTTGTATGACATACATACACATATAGATATAAAAATTATTTTCATACATGGGAATAGGAAAACATAGTGGGAGCATCGTGTTTCAAATTTTAGTCACCTTTCCAAGAAAAATATGAATAATCGGGTAACTCCAGAGCAAAACCATAAGAACTAAATAAAACATAACCTAAGAAAAACTAGGAGAAATTGGGGCTGCTCAGTCTAAGAAATAAAAGAATGAAAGACAAAATGAAAGTAGTAACTCCTGATAACGGAGATGATTCTAACCCAAACTGTTCTGTGTTTGCTGCAGACAAGAGCTAGCTGGCTAAAGAAAGGAGATCTAGGTTAGACAGTAAGAAAAGGTTTCTAACCATGACAATAGCTGAGAACTGGGATACGCTGCCTTGCTTGGCTAGAGAACATTAGTTATCAGAGGTTTAAAAACACGTTAGGCAAATGCGTGCCAAGAATTTTGCCGGTACAGTTGAGTCTGCTTGGAGGAGGAGAGAAAACCCGATGACCTCTCCGAGGTCCCTGCTCTATTTTTCTCCTGTTCAGTGAATCCCCTATCATTTAGAAAAATGCAATGAGAAGTGTAAATTCTTATACCACACTGCATTTTCTATCCATTAACACTTCATAAACGTAAAAGCCCTTCCTCTAGATGATATCAACTGCGTTTTTCCCTCTGATTTGGTTTTGGTCTTGAGAGCTAAGAAATATGTTCTAAAGCTAGCCCTGTCCAAGGAGCTGTATACATGAGAGATCTGAAATTGCTGCAATATTTAATCCTGAAAACAGCACTCAGAGGTAATATTGTTGCTCTAACACATATTTGAAAAATGTGAGATGAGACGTAAGAAGCAAAGAGAGAGCTGTATGAGAACATTCTCTTCCTTGAAGTCCAAAATACGAACTTAACCAGGAATTGTTAGTTACAAAGGGAACACAACTGTAACAGCTTTGTAATGTGTGGTTTAACACAACTAACTTCATTAATGACCTTGTACCAAGTGATTTTATCCTAGTTTAACTGCTTTAGTAAATTATCCAAAATGCCATCACTGGGCAAGACTGAGCTAATCTAAAGCTCACACTGAAAGACAAGGGTGTCCAACAAAAATTAGAGCCGATCCCAGACTGCCTCACAGTTCCCCTCCCTCCACTTAATTTTATCATTATTTTTAAACTAGGACAAACGTTTGCCATACTGATTCAGAGGGTCTAACAGTTTCCTATACTCCCTCCATCTGTATTCTGTTATCTCATCTCATGTTTAAGCTTAGGGAAGGAGGGGAGAGGAGAGGGAAGGTGGATGTGAAGCGGGATGGTCTTTGCCTGCGTTTGCACAGTGCCTGGCATAATACAGTCTAGCCAAAATTAAGCTCCTAGTCCCACAAGTAACAAATAAGAAATAGTATTAAATTTAAACTGAGTAAGAAGGTATGTTCCGACTCCTCTGATGCCACATTCTCCGGGCATTTTTTGCTTTACTTCCTTCAGTTTTTCAGTACCAGTTGCTTCATTTCTTTGTTCTCTGTCCTTTCTCACGCACTCTCATTAAAAACTCACTTTCCTTCTCCCGTATTTCCTAACTATCTCCTCCTACGCACTCATGTAATACAATACACGTGCAGTCTGGCTTTTTTCTTGAGGAAGTTTTTCAATTAAACAGCGAAATACAAATAGCTTCATGCTTCTATGCTTTTACGCTACTTCTACCTAACAGTCATTTTAGTGAATGCACTTCTGTTTTTAAAACTGCAGTACTTCTATCGAAGCGTAAAATTGGTTTCTCAAACTTTCTTTACATTTATTACTCTGAAATGAGGCATATGCATTCAGCAGCTAGGTGCAAATACAGTGCAGTTTTAAAAAAAACGAAAATATATAGGATTTTTTTATTCCCGAGATATGTAAGACCACCTTTTTGACTATTAACAGGCTAGAACTGTACCAGTTCCCCAAACTCCATTTCTCCTGCACAAGGCCCATCCACTGCAGACAACTACAGCATGCAAGAACAGAACTGTATCATATAACATATAACTAAAAAGGGGAATAGAACCAGCTCCTTGGAGGCTGCCTATCTGCAACATGAACCACACAGAATAGAGAGCCATGGAATTAGGGTCAATTTTAGTCAATAAGCTATTTTAGTCATTAATCTGTTCTTCACTGCATTTTGAAAGACAACTTTTTTTATGGCTTTTTTTTTATATCAAATTCTCCAACTGGTTTGCTCACATGGGCTCCTGCCTGTATTTTCAAATTCCCTCAGCGACCCTGTACCATTTGCCAAAATTCTTTGTCAAAACTAGCTTTGCTTCAGAAGTTGTCCAGGAATTAAGGACACACAGCTGTTCCCTATGAAGGGAAGCTTCCTAAGAGAGAATTATTTTTACCTGTCAAACCCCCTCTGAAATACACATGTCAAGAGCACAAAAAGTGGGAAATTCTGCTATAAAAAAGAAATAATCCCACATGGGCTGCAATTTGTTTATTTGTGAGAGGTTACACATTTGCCTATATATATTTATCAAAAGGCAGGAAAATTATTGTATTAATAAACATCTTTTAAATTCATAGACAGCTCTTATTTCTGACTCTTTGTTCACTTACAGTAAATTAAAAGTTACCTTTGGAAATGCCTTCCAATATTACCTGCCATCCAAATGCATTATATTAATGGCTCTCCCTGCTTACTTTGGATAAGTAATTAAATTTGGGAAGATTACTTTTCTACCACTTACCTCCTGATGAGAAAACAAATCACCAGGAAGTCGTTCTAGAAACGAGGAAAGTGAAAAGGACGACTTTTTTCCTTGCACATCGATAACTTTGAGATGCTCTGGGGAAGGGCTCAAGAAGGCGTAAAGTGCTTCACTCTGGCAGAGTCTTTCATCAGAGAGCAATTTCTATGAAAGAAAAATGATGACAGAAACAACACATCAATTAAATATTTCTTGTTAAGGAACAAGATGTGTCACGCCATCCAATAAAACTGAGACCATGGCTCAGAGGTAGAGTGAGAAAAAAAATCCACATCTCTCAAAGATACTTCAAAGATACTTCAAGAAGCTAGTTCTAAAGTATTAGAATTAGTAAGATTAAATTTTTTAATCTTATAACTTTCTTTTTAAATAAAAAAAGTTCTAATTTTTAAGAAATTTGTTGTGAAGTGTTGTAGTTAAAAGTGGCAATTACAGGATTCATTATTTACTATTTCTTAATTAATTGAAGTTTAAATTAACTTACCACTAGAGGAATGGTTACTATCAGCCAAACTCATCTCAACTTGAGGCATTTTAGACAACTTTGACATTTACAGCATCAAACCTTACATCTGACCTATTTGTTCTAGGCTCTCTCTTCAGTCAATAGAGAGGCAACATACACTCCAGAGGCATGATTCAATTCTCCTGTTCAGACATCTGTTGGTTTTGTCTTTGTTTTCTTACCTGCAGAAAGTTATTAAGCTGGTTCTTGGATTTCTCCATGAATTTCTGGTCTATGGATTTGAAGGGCAGCTTGCTGAGGGAAGGCAACTGAACTTTCTTTAATGATGGAAAACACTTCATAGAAGAAAAGAGAGCTCACGTAACATATATGTGCAGAAAAACACAGGTGGTTCAGAACGGAAATGAAAAGACTCCTTTGTACTCTCCTCTCCCTTCCACAGCCCTCTCGGCACCTTGAAAAACACCTTCCCTTACCCACTATGGGCTGACACATCTAAACCCTTTCCCCTCACAGCACCATCATTATCTGTCCCTTATCAGACAGAAAGGTTAAAGCACTGTAAAAGGAAACCTTCTCTGTCCCCAAAAGCTGTCTTTTCCAATACTTCCTTGGAAGCCACAGACAAAATCTAGTTTTTAAAGCAGGCTCTTGCATGACAGTGCAGAGCATATATAATTTTGACATTAGGTTAGTCCAGTAAAACATTCGTTATTAAGCAAAAAAGAATTATAAACAAGTTTTATAAGCATCTGGCAGAGGCCAGAGATACGCAGATAGAAAACTATCTCTAAAAGGCTAAAAGCCAAAAGGCTGGCATAAAAACTGGCAATATTGATGTTTTATCTGGTTTTCCCCTCTCCAAGCATCATTCTGACAAATTTCAGCAATTTGCATCTTCTCCCTCCCCTAACCGAGATTCATACCTCGCTGAGCTTCCGGTGTAGGTTCTGAAACTCACTGAGCTTCCTGGGAACAGTCCAGTTCTTGGTTTCAGCTCCACCAACTTCTTGTAAACTCACCATGACAGAGTAACAGGGCACTTGTTCTCCATTCTCTTCTAAAACCTTGTGGGGAAGAAACCGACAGATAAGGTATACTACTGTGAGAGCAAACAGTGGAACATTTGGGCTGCCAGATGACTGGCTTGCAAATTCAGTCATCATCACTGTCCCATGCTTCTCTTCCAGTTTGAAGGCTACACATGGAGCAATTCCCTTAATGGACTAAACTTTACCCAAAATGCTATGCCAGTCCTGAATCAGTCCTCCAGCTAGCCACTATTACATACAGTTTTGCAACGCTGTCCATCAGCAATCAAACCTCCCTGACACATCTTCTTCAAACAGCTGCATGTATTATTCCAGGTTTTAGAGTACCTACCGTATAGCTTTCTGATTGCTTACCAATACTCCATCTCTCCCATCTGCATTTTCCTGACTGCTCTCCTGTTATTCCCACCCTCCTTTCCCAGCGCTTATGCCAAGGCTCACCCACACACCAGGCACAGCAGCTCGGCAGCTGGGCCCTGCAGCAGCTGGTGCTGCCTCAGAGCGATTTCTCTGCTCACTGGAGCTATTCTGCATGCACAGAACATGTGGCATCCGTGCGGTGTTTACTTCCAACAGGCTCACAACTTTACAAAAATACTAATGAATCAAGCTGTACAACAGCCAGAGGAAGGAGGAGTGATTAACCACACGGTGCAAATGGGGAAACCACAGCAAAGAAGTTAAATGATTTTTCTTAAGACAACGGCAGCAGTGTGACCATATTATTTCTTAATTTGATGAGCCACCCAGAATTTCACTCTTATATGTCCTAATAGTAACAGATTTTTGTTTACTTATTTTAAGGAGACAGCCAAAGAGATTATGAAAGGCAAATAAGAGAAATGCACAAAATACACAGCTTTTTTTGGCCAAGCCAAACTCTCAAATGCTTGTTTTAATATACATGCAAATAACAGGTAATTTTAAAATATCACTCTCACAATCTTTTTGAGGAAAGTAGTAATTTTTAAGCTTTTTGGGCCTTTTTTTTTTAAAGAATATTTAACTAATCCAATTAGGATAAGAATAAACTTTAAAATTTATATAATTATGACATTTTCTGAGAAGCCTGTACAGGTCTGACAACACTTAAAGCCAGTGGCAGATAATTTGATGAGCAGCTACATCACCATTGTAAGAGACACACAGCTAAAATGTATCTTCGTATTTCACAGCTGTTCAGAGCTGTACATGGAGAACATTCCCTGCAATGCACTCCTCCTAAAGCTGCACATGGACCACTGGGAAACCCGATTTGAGGCCTAAGTTTCACATCTCTCTGTAAAAACAGCTGCGGCAGCACCCGGACAGAATACAAAGCACCAGCTTGAATGCCTGAAAATGTGCCTGGTTCCCAGCACAGCTATTTGGGGAACTGCCTTTCTCCTGCCAGACTACTGCAGAAAGAGGTGCTTGAATAGCCTCCAAAATGTAGGTCAGAGGGAACCGGGACAGAGGGACTGGGATCTCCTGGGACAGTCCTTGCCCTGTCTACCCCTGAGCCAGATTGGATTTGCGTTTGCAGGTGACTCACAAACACCTCCTGGCAGTCGCTTTTGAAAACTGGGAGATCAGTGCTGAAAATGCTGACCTGAGCCATGCGCATCCTTCTCCGTTACACATTCGTCCCCAGGGCAGGGATCTGCCCCTGCGCAGGGTCAACCGAACTCTAACTGTCAGGAAAGAGTCACCCTCTGGGTGCACATTCTCAAAATGGGAGGACTTAGTACTTCTGCTTTCAAGTTAGGATCCACGTTCAAAATCATTTAAATTCCAATTACTAGATGGAGACACATTACAACTCCCTTCAAATACCCTCATATAAATACCAGCAAGTCTTCAGGATCTTCTTAAGAAAGCAAAATTTTTGACCAGCTTAAGTACTTGTGCATTTGTTTTTCCAAATTAATGAGTTAACTGGAAAATGAAAAGAAAAATGGGATGTTAGGGGGTCTTCTAAACCAGGAGATCTAGTCCCTTGCTCTAACAGGCACCATCTCACGCAACTGCTATCATGAATGAATTCAAACTTGTGAAACAATTTTTTCTTCCATCCCCGTTACACTAAAAGTCTGCTCTAGACCCTCACCCTGGTCATTGGAAGTTTCATTTCAATTTCCAAACTCATTTCCCATTTGTTCCAACAACTCTTCACCCCTCCCTTACGTTTACCCTTATTGATGTGTTTTTATAGTCAGGCTTATTCCTCTGCATCTCCCTTTCGCTAAGCTAAGCAAACGAAAAGTGCTTTCACAATCACTTCTCATGGGAGAAGTTCCTCATTCAGCTCCACCCTTCTCAAACACAACAGCCCGGCACCTCCAGAGCGACTGTAACGCTTCCTCGTCTCGAATGCAAACTCCTCTCCTGATGTATTCCTGGGATGCATTTGTCTTTTTCACACCTGCAGACCACTCAAGACAAACCGCACATCTGACAAGCCACCAGTGTACCTACTGCTTCCAGCCAAAAGGAGCTCCCATGGGTCGGAGCCGAAGCCCAGAGTTCATGCTGAATGCCAAACCTCACGTGCCATGCT
Source organism: Nipponia nippon (assembly GCF_047370975.1). Classification (NCBI taxonomy): domain Eukaryota; kingdom Metazoa; phylum Chordata; class Aves; order Pelecaniformes; family Threskiornithidae; genus Nipponia; species Nipponia nippon. The sequence goes on from NW_028262380.1 coordinate 36,113,825, forward strand.
GTGAGATCTCACCACGCTTCTATTACTCCCATCCTAAAAATCACCCAATTCTTTCCGAGAACCATCCTAGCCCTCTTCCAGCTCTCATTCTTCATGAGCATAAACTTAGCATTTGTGCTCTGGTTTGGTTTTCCAAATCCAGAAGTCCTGTGATAGTCTCAGCTCTGATCGCTTCACAGCACTGGCGAGGGCTTCAGAATTAGCCCCTGGGGTGGCATTTCCACAAGCCGCCACCTCAGCCCTTTGTCAGCCCCCTTCCTCAGCTTACACGTGAGTCTTTCAGGTTATTCACTGCTACTTACCTGGCAAGGACAGAATCAGCCCTCAAGTACCCAAAGCAGCTTCAGGCTATTGGGTTTTTTTTTTTTTGCATTGGCAGCAACTCCATAGCCTCAAGACAATGTAAAGATTAATTATTTCAGAATTTACTGTCTACTAGCATGCCATAGATACCTAGCCCACAAAGGGTAAAGATTTCTGCCTTCTCCCTATGAGGCACAAAGTCCCAAAGCGGACAGAGACATGAATGAGGATGTTGACATACCTACACCCATTAATAAAACCTACAAGGCGCACGCTAGAAGCGAGCGCCTCTTAGCAGGGTGTGTGGTGTTGTAACGGTAAGAAACATTCAATGAAATATTGCAAAAAACAAATGAGGAACAAATATTATTAAATACTTCCCAGAAGAAGCTACAGCTATTAGCTGCAGTAGGTAAAATGTACACTCAGCACTAACAAAAACTGTAATAATAGTTCAGTAAAGTAACAAGCTGCCAAGGAAAGCCGTTCAATCACCTGTTAGAAGTACTAAGGGCTGGTCCAGACATCCATCAGGAATGATTAAACGTTAACAAAAACTAGCCCAGTCATTAAGCCAGCGAAGAACTGCGTGACTCACCAGAAACTTCCTTCAGTCAGAGCAGCTCTCTGAAACAGCCCGCCCAAGCTGCGCAGGAGTGAAATAGGGTCTAACCAGACTGCTGTTAAAAAAAAAAAGCCCCTTAAAAGTCCCTTTTAAACACAGAACGGCCACGTAGAAGGCATATCGGGCACACGGTTCTTTTCCTCAATACACAAAAAGCTAATTTTCTTAACTTCCACTGAGCATAAACATCCTAAATTCCAAGATATCTAAATGAGTAAGACAAGCTATTTTTTCACCTTATTCAAATCTACAAACTCCATTACCTATAAAAATAATAGACTTTCAAAAAGATGTTATGCTCTGAAACATTCTTCTTTCTTCAGACAGAGGAGGCAGAACATCTGCTACAATACAAAACGATACAAGGCCAAAACGATTAAAGCAAGTAGAGCAGGATAGGTTACGTAGCTCTAAGTTTTACACCTGCTGGTATGGGGGCAATATACCTGTCATGGGGAAGTGACTCACAGAATTAGACAAGTCGCTATCACGGGTCCCCTCACTCTGCACGTTCCCACTGTCTTTTTTCAGCCTCTACCAACCAGCCAAACCACTGAGTCTCCAAAGACAGTTGTATCAGAAATAATCAGTTACCAAAAGACACCTGTAGGTTATACCATTTACATTGCTTTTTTTTTTAATATATTGCACACACACAGAGCTAGTGCATTTATGTGACTAAAAACTATAAAGACTGAAAGATTCAAGCTAAGAGAGTACAAACAACAGTTTGGACATGCAATTTTTTTCCCCAAGTCTTAAATAATTCTCGTTTTTTATGCATTATCTATTAACTGGTTTAGTTAATCAGTTTAAAAGGTCAATGACAGGCTATTACACTTTCAGCTCAAATTCTATAGCAAAATTTACTTTTACTAAGCTTTTCTGCAAAAACATAGGTCCACCAAGTTTTTCTCTCTCTAAAAATCACAGAGCTACGTGCTAGGATTAGCAACAGCATATTTTGCAGATAGGAAGACAAATGTCACCTACTCACACCCCCTGAAATCATCAACTGCAGCCAGAACATTCCCAACAATTAATTAACATGGATAACTACAGCATTAATGTTTTCTCCAGCCTACCCTTCGAAGCACAGAGCTGCAAACAGCACAATTAATGCAAGCCTGCATTTAATTATCTAATCCAGTACTACTTATAAATTATAGTTAAGGCAGCAAGTAATGAGAAGCCTCTCCCAACCTCCCTCTTATTTAGCCAAACCACCCTGGCATCTGGTAGTAAGGGAGATGCATAGCAGTTCTGTGTGGTGCCCCTTACCAGAAAGCTGCTGTTCTGCAGTTTTGCTGCACATGGTATTCCTGTTTTTAAAACCAGACTTCAAAAGCTACAGAGAACTCTTAAAGAGAACTTAAGAGCTTCACTGTTCACAACAGTGTCACCTGCAAACAGCATTAAAAAAAACCCCAGATGCTTACACATTGAAAATCTGATTTTCAAAATGGCACCTTAAGTTTTTAACCTGTGGGTTTATTTCTTCTTTCACAGACAATGAGTTTAACTGTTGACAGACCTATTAATAGTTTGCAAGAGCTCAAGACACAAGCAAATAAACTCAGCAGCATATAATTTTTAATTCCAAGAAAAGTTACCTCAAGGAAACTACTTATACTTATTTAAGGAATATTTTCTTAATAGGACAGGAAGGCAAGCCAGTAGAGATCCAATTAATCTTTAATTCTCTGAAGTGATACTGTCAAGAAGATTGCTTATACACAGTGTGAGCCTACAGTTACTACATAACAAGCATTTGTTGGGTTCCTTTCATGGCAAGTGTTAGTAGAAAGCCACGAGACGGTAATAGTTTTTAGCTCCATTACAAATTGTTTACATTCATTCTACAATTGTCTGCCTACACCGAAACAGAAGAGCAGATCAAGAAAAAAAAAATTAACTACTTCAACTCACTCACAGATTTAAAGCACTTTCTGGGTATTCTAGTCCCTTGAAACTGTACTGCCATTAAATATACAAAAACACAAAGACTGGAAGTACTGCATCTTTGAGATATAGCAGAGACACAACTGCAGCCAAGTGTGATAGCGTGGTAATATAACAAGAGACAGTTCTCATGAAAAACAACGCCCCCAAGATAGCAAATTGCTTTACCCAGTGCCAAAACCAGTTCACATACATGCAGGTATTTTTATAACTCCATTACAACAGAGTCTGAGGACTAGAAATTTTGTATATGCATCGTAGTAGTCACTGGGGAAACAGAGGAGGAGTTCAGAGGAGGTTAAGGTTTCCTCCCAAGTAAATATGAAGTATACACAGTGTACACAAAGGTGCAAGGAAAGTAAATACAGGTTTTATTCTTCTCTTCATGCAAATTTGAACTGACCCAGAAGATAAAAAGCCATAAAAACCCCATACCTCGCCTGAGACAATGAAGGCTTTCCACATGCCGAGATTCTCACACCACCAGTCCGTTCTTGCAATGTGCAGCTGAAGGTCATTGTGCTCTCTCTCCATCAGAGTAATTTCATCCTTCAGCTTAGAAACAATCTGTGGAAGAAAGTTTATTGATTACAATTGGTAAGAAAAAGGTTGTGCAACACGCCTAGCTGTGCATTTAGGGACACTATTCGGAAAGGAGAAAAGGTACAAAAGCAGGGAGAGAAAGAACAATTCACATGGGAAAAAAAATCCTGAGAGAGAGAATCTATGATGCCTTTTATAAGCTTTTAGAACACAATAATCTTAAAGGTCAACCTCAATACTAAAATAAAAAACTAGTTAGAAAGACATGCTACTATCACACTATCAGCATAAAAGGCACTTTAGAAAGGATTATGTATTGCAACATATATCACACATTATGTGTTTTACACAAACTTGAAATTGCAATTACTGAAATATGAATTACTGAAGACACCCTCCTTACCATTTTCAGATATACATGATGTGACCAAAGAACCTGGGAATAGATTTCATTTCTAGGAACTTAGCTATGTTAACAAATGCTCAGAAAGTTACTACTAAATTCATTTTCATTTTAGAAAGGGAAGGATTTATTATTGTGGAAAGCACACATTTAAAAAGATGTTCCCATCAAGACGTAGCTCACCATTAAAATCTCATAAAAGAGAAATAGTGTATCTTACCACATAGGCAAAAAAATAAGTAACCATACATACTACCAGGAGACAGTATGACAAGAAAAGGTGGAAGTATACATAAGATGTGACATTAGAAACACAGCAAAAGCAGCTGACACTTTTTTTAAAATATGATATACCACATAGTCAAATTTATGAGTCTTAGTTGTACCACTTGCACAAGTGGTACATTCTACAAAGCTACAGTAATTTTGTCTTTTTCAGAATTTCTGTCTCATGTAAGATGTGAAATATTATCTACACAACAGCTGTATAACAACCTTCTAGCATATACCTAACCTTCAGAATAATTTTGTATTTTATTTTATTTACTATCGACATACAGATTGCTGGGCAGTCACCTTACACGGACTCCTGTAAGCGACACCCAGGAACAACCCATAAATACAGAAGAACCGGTAAGGTTTCATCATAAGTAAATAGCTACTACACTTATAAAACAAATACTGATACTTTAGAACAATACTGGACCATTTTATTATTCTGTTTCAAAGTTGTATATATTTTCAAAGGCAAAGAATTATTTTAGGAGAAAAAATACAGGGAAAAACCACTACTTTAGAAGGGGTACAATCCCCACCTCCCCAAGAGCTTAGGTATAGAAATAACATAGCTATTATTTCTCAAGAATGCAAAAGGAACATACAAGTGATACATACATGTGAATGCAACAATATAAAAAGATTTAGTTGTTTAGTATTTTTCATATCAAAGAAAAAAGTTTAAACTATAATGCTACAGAAAGAAATGGTATGGTCTAACTTACGCATACACAAGCACACCCACTTTTGTTTAGGACTTGTTTTGTACTTCTAACACTTTTTGCCCATGGTGCAAATTTTAACTTAAAACCTAGTTGGTTATAAGAGCACCTCTTACAATTTCTCAAAGTGAGTTTTATGTTCACTCCTGGTACAGGTCCCCTGGAAATACGAAAGATCAGAACAAGTTAACATAAAATCCCCCCAGCTTCCACATAATTCCTGATAGAGACAGAGGCATTTTTCTGTTCAGGAAAGTCCCATTTAATTTCAATAATTGTGTCACACAGTTTTGTTTGAAAATAAGGCTTAGCAAGCACTCGCAAGTGGTCTGGGTGGTGAATGTTAAGGTTTTGCTTTGCTACTGAGGATGACAAGACTGAACTCTAGACAGAATGTGGTCCCTGCACATTTACTGTGGTTGCACAGGATAGCACGAGACTGCACTCACAGACCCAAGGGAGACAGCCACTGAGCTTCGGGCATGAGACACACACCAAAGGTGGCGGCACCACAGTCGCAGACCTCCAAAGATCAAGCTATCTTCTATGGCAGTGGGCCTTGTACGTGAGAGACATTGCCTGAGACTGCTCGTCATCTTTTCATGTCATCTTTGCTACTCTTTATATTCCACAGAAAGAACTGAGATAAGACTTCTCCCTACAGAGCATTTTCTTTTAAAACTAGCAGCATTCCATGTGCAACCCAAATGAGCAGCTTTCTTCCTTGACTGACTGGCGTCTGAGTTGCATGGTGCTAGAAGCCACTTAAAGATGTACATACATGTTTTGTATGGGTCTCACAGCAAAGGCATTTCAAAAAGAGAAAACAAACAACCCAGGAACAGCTTGAGGTTTAAAAAAATTTAATACAAAATGTGCATGACATTCCCCTTCACATGACACGAAACTGTGGAATTTTTAGAAGCATTTTTTACTTCATATGACCAAGAACCAAATTTTTACCTGCCAGGTCCAGAGGAGAAAAAAAATAAAGTCCCTGTGACAAGGTGCTCTCATACTGTCAACCCTAACTGTCCATTTAAAAGATCCACAGGTAAATGCTACTGCAGTAATACAGGTATTAAAAAAAAGGGGGGGGGGGGACACGACACATCTGTCCTCTAACCACTCTGAGCAGTAGTGGTTGGATGACAAATAAAAGGTATCTTCTGCCAGCTGAGGCCACACACACAGCAGAGCATCTGTGAGCAGGACACCCCAGACCAGCTGCGGACACATTTCCAGTTGTCTGCGGTAACCTCTGGCAGAAGGGGGATGTGGAAGGGACACAGGGAATTAAGGTAGCCAGGGTGACTTCAAACGCTACTGTCCGCATCTTTCTCTTAGAGGTAGCTATCCCCAGAGCTGGGACAGCAGAGAATGAGTGGCGTGTCCACTTCTATTCAGACCAGCATCTTAGCACTCACCCTGAGCGAAAGAACAAATGTATGAAGAACCCAGGTCCTGAGCAATGACTAATGCCCAGGTACGTTTTTGCTATCCCTAGCTGGAGGCCATTTTAGGGAGACGCCTTGGCTACTTGTTCATCTCACCCACCATCTACCATTTGCAACCAATCTCATTACACCTGAAAAGCTTGGCACAGCTGCATCTGAACAACAGCCCTGTAATATCATCCTCAGTAGCAATGCAAATGAGTTGGCCTAAGCCAAAGGCAAATCACTTGCTTCTGCCTCAGCATGTTCTTAGATTGCTTAACTGTTGCACTTTGCAAAGAGAATTTATTTTTTTTTAATCCAAGCCCAGAGAGCCAAAGTTTCATATCCCTCAGAATTTTTAGTCTAATAAAAGTGTGCCCTGCAGATTTCTCCTAGCTCCTTATAAAGGAAATCAGTCACTTTTATAGGTTTGGGGGGTTTTTTTCCCCTTTATTTGAGCAAGCCAGTCACAACCATAGATTATGAAATTGTGCTGTGCTATTTCAAAGCCAGCAGAGGGAGCAGAAGTTAACGAGCACATCCCTCCGCTGCAGTGCTGCAGATGTGGCAGGGACACAAAACCAGCTGCCATGAATTATACAGATACAGGTGGGTAGAGATATAAGGAAGAAATAGTATTTGCCACCAACAAAGCAGCAAGACCACTGGGAGAGAGGTCGTTATTCTATGACAAACAAAGCAATATAAATCATATCTGCAATTTTAGTTACAATAGCTTTAAAAAAATGGAAAAAAACCAATTAAAACTAAGCTCTGATTTCACTTTCTATAACAGGCTGATTGAAATAGCAATCTGACCTGTCCAAAAAGAGCCTGAGACAAGTGGATATTATACACGCACAATATTAAAAAAAAAAAAAGAAAAGACTGAAGACACTAAAGGTACTTACCTTTTTGTCAGGTTTTGGTGAATTACATATGGAATTTAGAGCCTGTTTCTTATACTCAAGCTTGTCATTTAGCTGGCGAAGTTTATTTACAGCATAACTGGCCTGTTCATTAATTCCTGTGCTGCATTCTTCAGTGGCTTCTTCACAACCTTGGCTCTAGGAATAAAGGATGGGAGTAATTGCATCATTAATATGAAAAAGGAGACAGTTATTGTTTGCTCCATAAGCATTTTATGTATAAGAACACTTATTCTTGATATAGATGAAAATGTAGGTATAACAGATTCTAACAGATATTCCAACCATCAGATCCAACATGAAACCTAAGTCTGTTAAAAAAACCCAACCAACCAACCAAAAAAAACCACACAAAGACCAAAAACGGACAAAGCCTCATTACCATTTATACTACAGCTCTTCGGCAATTCTTGCCAACTTTGTAAAATGACCTTAGAGCTAAAGGCTTTAGTGTAAATGAGAGGAAGAATCAAAGTTTATTTTAAAAGCAACAACAGCTTAGTAGTCATGATCAATATTCCCAGCCAGATAGAAAAGCAAATACTTAGCTCTGAGCTGAAAGATAATGAGATGGGGGGGCAACAACAAAACCAAAAAAATCACAGTTCTAACAAAGTCCTGCCTCCCACAAATCTTCACAAAACAGATTTATCAGCCTGCAGAACAATCTAAACCAAGTCCTTTCCTTCATAAACAGATTTTACTGCTGTTTTTAGAAGTGTTAATAAAAATGTGTTAAAAGCCCATATGCATTACCCTAAACTCATAAATCATTTTCTTACATTCATTCAGATAAACCAATAGCTTTTTCCATCTTGTGTACTATAGGCATGCAAAAAAATAGAAAACTTCACACCTTTCAGTGACATTAACATCTTTTGGCATCTGCCTCAGCCTCCCCTTGCTTACTGTACTTCGCCAAATAGGTATGAAGACCTTGAGATCCAGCAAACACAGCACTGTGATGTTACTGTTGCCATGTTCAAAGATCTTTGAGGTCTGTTTGTGACTGAATGTATCTTAATTTATCTGTGGGAAGCTATGAATCTAACCTCATGAACGAGAGTTCTGTGTTATTTAATTATATTCCCACTAAGTAAGCTGTATCTTTATATAATTAAGAAAAAAGGCTAACAGAAGGAAGTCTCATACTTTACTAAGTTCCATGAGTTTTAGAGGAGATAATCAATCCTACTGTAAATTCTGCAGTATTTTACATCCTATTAAAAAAAAAAATTAAAAAAAAATCTGAGAACAGATACAGTAGGAACAATAATTAATCTCCTTAGTGTGAGCCTCATAAGGGAGGGTAACATAATGAGAAGTCAGGAGTTGAAGGCTAAGAAATCCACGCCCTTTTCCAGCTCTGCATTTGCCTGCTACGTGGCTGAGTAAACAACATTAGTTCCATGCCCCGTCCTTTCTTCTGTCTATTCTGCATGGCCTGTAAACCCCTCAGGTCAGAGACTGCCTCCAAGCATGTGTAGCATGGAAGCTTATTGTTGTCTCCTGGCACTACAATAATACAAACAATAATAATTAACAACATGGGGCATTATTCGAAACACTATAGAACAGAACCACAAAGTAAAAACTCATACTTGTTGGGAAGCACAGAGGTCAAAAAGAATCAAAAACGCTATTTTCAATGCTGAAGAATTAAAAGACTTTTCATATGAAGTTTGGTTCTAGTTATCAAAGGATTGCAATTAATTACAAATCAGTAAGGCTCTGCTCCCAGAGGTAGGATACATGATTTCTCTGTCATTAACATTTCAGACACTTGCAGCAAAAAACCCACTGCTGAATCACTAGGTTTATCACAAAAATGCTAGAATTACAAGATAACAAGTTGCCTGTATTCAAATTATCAAATTTGTCAAATAAACAACCAAAACACTCGAAGTTGAGATCATAAAGGATTGTGCTATTTTCCCCTGACTGCTAAACTGATAACAACTTCCATTTCTGAGAGTGCTGCAGAATGCAGACTTTGGGCTTATTTTAGCCATCTGACACACGCAGCACCGATGCAACGACCAGACTCTCCTTCTCCAAAGTGCTGAATGCAGGCACTGCTTGCCTCTGTATTTTTACATCTACTCATGACCTTTTAAAGGAGGTTTGGCCAAGGAGTGAAAAGCGGTGAGTGAATGGAAGGAAGAACAGTGAGCTTGTTCCACAGGCAGCAGAACCAGCGGAGTCTGGCCTTGCCCCAATTCCTATCTTCTGATTTGATTTTCTCACGTTTAATCAGGGCTTACCCTTTTGTCCTCCCCTTCATGAGGACACTAGGTGGCTTTTTACCTATCCAGCTATAACAGCGAAATTTATAGAAAAGTAACATAGGTGACTCCCACAGTGCCGCAGGAAGTGAGGATGTAGACTTCCAAAACCCAAACTAAACCAAAACTGATTAGTATTTGCTAACAGTATGGATCCCTCCAGAAACATCAGATTTCTCAGCTGTGGTTTTCTATAAATGGGGAGGAAAAAAACCTATTAGCCAGTAGTGCATTTTCACCAACATTTGAAAGCCCACTGGAAGCTTCAGAAATAAGAATTTGTCATGATTTATTTCCACCTCAAAGACTCTGAAGCATGGCACAGAGCCATTAGGATTGCTCTATTCAAGAGATGCTCTAACCATATATGCAACTTCATACTTAATTTGTTGTTAAAAATGCAAAAAAACCTTTAACCATATAGGGAAACCTGGCAATGTATTAGTCTTTAAGGTTTCAAAGCAGATGCAACCTTCAAATCTGGCACACAGATATCTAAGGACTCAGAGGAAGGACAGATGATGCTGATGTCAAAAATCTAATTTTTCAGCAGCTACAGTAAATGTTATCTGACAGAGGACAGCTACCCCTTAAGTGTTGTGTCAGTTTTCTCACAGAAAAAGTTATCTCTGTTAGACTCTGAATAAAATATATAAAGAGATTAAAAAGCACAACGTTTAATACTTAGAAAGTTCTGGACAAAACCAGTAACAGCCTTTTCTCAAAGTCCCAATGACTGCAAACACAAGGACAGAAGTCTTTGAAGTACCTACCACCCTCAAACACAGCTGAGTTAGCAGTGAGAAAAGCAGAAAAAACACGTCTTGAATCTTTTATCAAGGAAAAGAATACAGGGAGAAAAAAACAATGAAAAATTCAGCAAGCTCTAAAAGTTCATATTGGAAGTAATTTACTTATAACAGCTCATCTCTGCAGATTTGCTGATATGCAGACTACAGAGACTATAATAGCTCACCTATAGAAATGAAAGTCATATTAAAGCAGTAAATACAAAAGCCTTAGGTTCTGGAAAAACTGTTTCTAAATGGCAGAATGCAGACCAGCACCTCTGGATTCTGCTTCTTGTTTGTCCATTTAGATCCAGTTTTAGACAAGCTATTACACTTCATTGTGTTCTGAGCAAGGTCACATGTAAAAATGAGGATATCCATGCTGATCTGAAGTGGCAGCCTCACTGAAAGATGCTCACTAGTCTGAGCGATGCTCTTGTCAAAGTGTTCTTAGATAAACAGAACACAAGTTTCCCCAACATGACTGATTTAGAGAACCCACTGAAAAAACCTGCCCCAAGAAAGCTGCTGTTAGGTTATTGCTTATGACATTTGGAATGCTCTGGTTTAGTATTTCCAGTTCTAGTGCTATTTTAATCAGTTTTATCTTCCAACATAGCCTATTAATTTATTCAATACATTAATAAAAAAGCACTAAGATTACATTTTCCATTACTTTTTCTCCTCTCTTGTGCAACTTTTAATACCTATTTAGTACCTAGAAAATGCATGGGGGACAGGGACAATGTCTAGACAGAAACCTACTGATGTTTCAGTGAGATTTCCTTCATTGAAAAGCAGAGCAGCTGAGCTTGTATGAGGTATGTTTTGCATTCTCTGATACTAAGGAGCATAACAAAAGATACAGAATATAAAAGGCTTAGAAATCTGAAATATCTGCTTTAACTAATTTAAAGTAGTCAGTCATTTTGTACCATTTTGTTTCAAAGAGCTTGTAAACATACCAGGTTTACCTGATGAAACTACAAGACTGATGATATCTACAAATACATCACAAAAAAAAAGTAGTCCAAAGCTCAAGGACAGAAGATACTACAATATGCTTTACTCAGGATTGTCTTTAGATCACCTTAAAATTACAGTGAAAAAAACCTGTCCATGTGACTCACCGCTTCATCTTTGTCCTCAGGAGTTAGCTGAGCAGAACTTCTTTCTTCTTCCTTCTTGACTGATCTCTCATATAAATCACTGACAACGAACGAGGGGTAGTATCTGTCCTTTAGAGTTTCATAAACATCTGCTTGAATTCTGTAGAATACTTCAATGCCTTTATTTCCCACAAGACTTTGCTGTATTTCTTTATAAAGGGATTTTTCCACAGGTATTTCTCTGCTTTCCACAAAAAAATTCTGATAAATTTCACTCACCAGTTGAGGTATTTCAGCCTAGGAAGCAAGGAGAGAGGAGGGAGAAGAGAATAATAAAAAATGCTAAAATTACTAAAAAAAAAAAACCGGGATGCCTCAAGATCCAGGTACATAATTTGAAGGATAATCAAGCTAATTTCACACCCAGATGTATCAGAACCTATCTGTGAATCTCTTAAACACCATCTACACACCTATGCTAAGCAGTCACTTTCACAAGATAAATATCGATATTTGTTAAGTGAAGAAACAGCTGTGCTCTAAAATTACCATAGGTTCCACATCCACCACTTCTTTTAAAAGTATGCTCCAAAAGCTGGTATTAAAAGGGAAAAAAGTGCTAGAGCAACATTGTGGTCACCGTTTTAAGTTCAGCTGTATCGGCTCTTCTGTCTTCTGCTGGATAGGATCAACTCACTTTATACGTGACTATAATTAATTTTTGAGGGGGAAAGGGGAAAAAAAAAAGTAAAAAGAAAAAAGCACACCTGAAGAGACATTTAGCGGTACGCGAGGCCAGGTATTTTCACTGAGCACAGAACAGCGCACAGGATTGAACTTTGCGGTAATGAACAGGAAAGAGAGGTAGTAATGCAGCACAGCCCATCATCATCTCTCTAAATTATCATCTCTCTGAACTGACCCCAATTAAAAAGGTTTTACCCACTCCCTTAGTATGGCACCATGTGCCTGCCTGCCTTATGTGACAATATCACAGCCACACGGCTGCATGATGCTACTTCGTTGTAATCACAGCTGCCCCTGCAGTGGCAGACAACCCTTATGTTCCATGGAGCAACAGGAACACAGTATGTTAGAAGCTCTTTAAAAGAAATGGGAAGTCTTGAATAACGGCACTATACTTATTGTTTTGAAAGCAAGGAGAGAAATCACAGCTGAAAGGTCATAAAATGATTTTAGCACCTTTTCCAATCACGAGCAGTTTGCAAATCAAAACTGATTTATACGACTCTCTTCACAGAGCCTGACAAACCCTTTTCATGAACACTTTCTAGCCCGAGCTGGTTGTTAGCCATTTCGTCAGATTGTATTAATAGCTCACTACTCATCACTCTCCACAATTTGCCACTTTCGTTACAGGATGTTATTTGTGTTTTCCAATGGACTAGAATCTTTTTACATAGGAGAGTAATAAAATTACAGTGAATAAAAAGTTAACTGATACTTAATAATGAAATTTGTATTTCGTGCTAGTGTGAATCCTGGAGATTTACAACAGTTTCCCCCAAAAATTCACCCCACTGCTCGCAAACAGCAAATTTGTCCTCTACATTCCTGCTCTGCACCATTGCTCCAGGATACCTCTTGCAACTTTAAGTGATATTTCCTATCCCTGTTTCAGGGCTCTCATTCCTACTTTATTTTAGCACAAATGACAATATAGCATTGTTTCTTCCCTCTAGCAGTAATGCAGCATTCCTGGAGAAACTTAGCTGTTTATGCAGCAACAGAACAGGGAGAGGAAGGGATCTCTTAAAGCAAAATCTCTTTCAAGAGGATTTTAAAAGCATACATACACAAGTTTTCACTGTTTTGGATTGAACGGGCTACCTGTAATTGGCAAGATAAGAAGTTTATGTACAGACTATCAAACTAATGTACTTTTAAATTTCACATGAGCTGATACAACTAAAGCCAATATATAATTGCTAGTTTTTTCTCCGGTGGAGGGGAAAATAGTTCTACTACTTTTGCACATCAAGTATCCTTTTTACAGGTCATGTTGCCACACAACAGTAAACCATCAACGCAACAGTCCACAATTTTTAATTGCCATTTATCCCCAAACATTAAAAAAACCCAAATTGCTTAGCACTCATCCTATGCTATTGCTATTTTAAAAACATAAATACAAAGACATTTCCTAACATCAAGATCACAACAAGCAGAGATTCCAGTTAATGTACAAGCCGCATGGACTTGCAATTTCTTCCACCTTGTTAGCGTTCTTCAGACACTCCACAGACTCCCAAAGACCGATCAAAGCCATCTTGTCCATCCTTTCCATGTAGATTCGGAAGTGCTCTCGGTATGAAGGGTTAGCCAAAATTTCTTCGAACTGAAGAATCTGAAGAAAGGAAAACTAAGAGTAAAACCTGGGAAAATACCTAAACTCTAGCTTCTCTCCATCCCTTATGGGGAAAATCTTTTCACTTGATGTGCCCCAAAGCACCATGCATCCCACAAACACGTAAACTAGATTCAACTGTACAGACCTTCTACAGGAATACTTTTGTTTCATTAAAAAAAAAAAAAAAATCAAAAATATGAGTTGTAAGTATTTAGAAGATAAATGCATCTATGCTCCTACCAGACAGAAAAATGTTTCCACATGTTTTCTGTCCAGGAGGTAAGACTACATTTCAAAGGACTAAGATGGCATTTCAAGTCATTCATGAAATGCTATTGCCAAAAATTTAACTTCCTATGTTCCTGCAAGGCAGAGGAGCCAAGCTGAAAGCTAACTGGTCTGTTCTTTGCTTGATTCAAACAAAGAGCAACACCAGCACTTTCCATGCCACCGGCCACAGAGCTTTGAGATGTATCTCAGTAATTCCCAGGGACACAGAAAAGATGGAGGGCGGTTCTTCACCCTGGCAGCTAGGGCATTTGGTGGCCAGTTCCCATTAACTGAGTGTTATTGAAAAGCATCTATCAGAAATGAAGCCAGGGAAGAGTACGGGCTGTGATATAATGCTCAGGACTCTTCCCGAGAGGAGAGAGGAAGGTGTACATCAAGCAGAAAAGGAAATGAAACGCAGACTTCCCACACCCAAGCAGATGCTGCAGCCATTAAGCTGTTGGATTAAAAAAAACCAAAAAAAACCCCACAACATTACTGCTTCCTTCATCCTCTACTATTTTTCTGAATCCAGGCCTTTTCTTTAAGACAAACACCTGAAAACAAAATACCTCCCTGACAAAATGAACGGATCTTCCCATGTTGAACAAAATGAACAACCTTGGCTTTCTTTGAAAAATAGGATCAATTTTCAAAACACCCTATCAAAACTAAACACCCCTTCCTCTCCAACTTTTCAGTCTAGCAGCTGAACCAGTTTTCATGTAGCTCATTTAGTGCCATTACTTATATCACTAGGAATCCGAATACACCAGAGTGGTCTTGGTCTCTTGCTTTGTACCTCACAGACACCAACCAACCCCCACTTTTTCCTTTGAAAAGAAAAGCACGTCCCTAAGCACTGGGGCTAATGAATCTCAGCTTCTTATGACTTTGCATTTTATAGCAAAGAAATTTGGTACAGAGCAAGATGTGAATTCCAACCGATACTGAGGCGTTAATAATTTCTCTAATAGGGCTTTTCTGATAACTAATAGTAATACAATTCAGGTCACGTATCAGCATCTCTCTCTGGGAAGGCCACTTATTTTCCTAAACCTAATACCTGTGAAACTCACCACCAAGTTACATTTAGGAAAAACAGTTTGCCGGACTCAAGCTGTATGGGAGGAAACCACATACACGTGCATGTACGCAATTACTAGCACAAGTCACTTCCTTAATGAACCAAGCTAAAGAAGATTCTTTAAAAACTGCAGCCACCTATGTTTTGTCTGAAACAGCTCCCCCAGATTTTGGGCAGTGTTTAAGCAGATTGTGTTTGTCTCAGCTGAAATGTTCATTTTCATCTTCAAAGTTCCTCAGTGACAGTCATGTGCCATTCCTGTCCATTCTTTACCCTACCAGTATCGTCTGGACATGGCTTGCTCTTAGCTTAAGAGCTATTCAGGTATACGAACATAAACTTCTGCCTTTCAGAGCTCACTCTATAATCCTCACTGAACAGCACAGAGAGAGAGGCTTGCTGAAGCTAGGCTTATTACAGAAATGGTGATCCGACTGTCAAAGAGAAGAATACAGAGATGACAATTCAAAGGCCAGTCTTTGTTTTAGCCTCATTGTTGTGCATCATCATACTTTCTATTCAATCATTTTATCAAGGACAATGATTTAAAATACAAGCGGAAGAGGGTCTTCCAGCCTCTTGAACAGAGATCTTCACCATCTCCAGGACTGTCAGCTCTCTAAACGATAACAGAGGTAATAAATCACTCCCAGTGCAGAGCATGTGTTGTCACTTCTTGAGCTAGAGGTCACCTTGGTCTCTATGCCTCTGTTATCCAAGGTATCGCCACCCAGGCTGTCAGCAAGGAGGATAATTAGCAAACATCCTCTCTCTCTCTCAAAAGTAATCGTGGGTAAGCACTGCTGCAGAGAGCAAGTGCAACCATCCCTCTTGCCTAAGAAAGGGCTCATTGCACAGGTGCCCCAGGGTAATTAAAGTGGCAGTGCCTAATAAATGCTGTTACGCAAACCTCCTAATAGTTACCTTGCAAACTGAAATATTTTAACAAAATAAATTAATGGCCAGAAAAGCTTATTTAAACTTCTCTTGCAGAAATGAGACCTCACAAGCTTTTTTTAGGTTTTTGTTTGTTTGTTTAAGCCTTGACTACCCTGGAATTATTAAATATGTTACAAACACTGTACTATAAACATTATTAGGACTTCAGTGACAACAATGATGGACAAAAAAGGTTTTTAGGTTTGAGGTGATAAGTTATCATAAAATGCATGCAATCCAGGAAGTATCCTGTGGAGGATCCTTCCTTCTCTGATTTAAAGAACAAGATTCTGCAGTAATTTGTAATCCTCAGCAAAAGATCATTTTATGACTCAGTCTCACCATAGATTAGACTACAAAGCTGTAAGCTATGTTGGCACATACGCCCACATTAGGGCATGTGTACACCCTCAAACTTAATATCCAGTTAGCAGATATAATTTAGAATTACCAGCCTCAACAGCAACGCTTCAAGTCCTTTTAACTCAAGAGCAGCTTCTGGGTTCGGAAAAAACAGCAGCTTTACTGCCACCACATCCATTCCCTACTCCAAGAGGAAAGTTACTAATATACCACAGCTGGCCACAGGCTCTGCCAAGTACTAGGAAGGGATTAGATTCCCACTCCCCGCAAGTGGAGTGCTTTAACCAGCATCCCTAGCATGCGTGCACAGAACAGCCTTGTTCCCGACCTTACAAAGCAGAGCCCTGGGCTTGGCAAGATCCTAAAGAGAGTCACAACCTCTCTCTGAAGGGGAACATAAAACAGCTACTTAATTTGGAAGGGCCTGTATAGGCACCAGACATGGCATAGGTGCACTGTACTATATTTCTTTGCAACACACCAGGTTCCCATTCGCTACAACCACATTGGCCTATAATCAATAACCACAATACAGCCAGTAACAGCACTGCAGATCATGGGTAGGATGAACAGAATTTGGGTCAGTAATGGAGGTTTTCTGCTGGGATGATGGCACACAGACTGAAGCACTTCTGTTTTCATTTGGCTTTTTTTTTTTTTTCTTTTTTGTAGAAGACAGGAATAAGAGGAATGTAAAAAAACCAATACTGGAAAAATATGTGTCTCTTTCCAAGCTGCATTTTAAAAAACTAATGTCTATACACTGACTAAAATTAAAGCACACATTATTCTTCTTATTTTTTAGAAAGAGGCAAGTCATCAGAAGGATATCTTTGTCATAGACGGCAATAGCTGAACCAAATGAAATGCTTAGTTACCTATCAGGAAGTATATACTACAGAAGGTACCTGGCTATCTTACTGCACATCCACTAATAGAAAAATCCCTGCCTTGAGACTCGCATGCTCATGAACGTACTTCTGTCATAAGACACCCCATCTTCAGGCAACAGGGGAACAATTGAAGCTTGCTTTCTTTATATCCCCAAATCCTGTACCAGGAGGTATCCTGACATAACGTGATCTCATAACCTGAAGCTCGGAAATCACAGTGAAAATCTGATCAGTCACCAGTTACATCAGCATCTATCCACAGATGTGGTGGAAGTAAGGTCTTCTGCAGCTGTTTCAACTTAGTCCTCATCAGTAGGATTATGAACATGAACTGCCTGTGCCTCAGAATAGACCAGGTGGTCTCCCTGCAATTTCACAGCTAGTTAAGGATCAGATCCCCAGAGCTCCTCCTACCAGCCATGGTTCACAGAACAGCTCCACTAAGGGGATGCTGTGACTCCTCCCCAAGTCGACTCTCACAGATGTGGTGATGTGGCTGTTGTGCGGAACACAACAGATCAAACAAACAAGTTTGCTGAATAAACACAGACAACAAGTACTCAATTGGTTACTGCAGTACTGTGCAGGTACAGTTTCTAAGAAAAAGGATTAAAACTGCACTGACCATAAGTAGATTAGAAGAGATGCTTTATATATTACACTAATTCAAACTGCATTTTCTCTAAAAGCAAATCTAACACCCAAGGCAGAGTATAACAACTCTGTATCAGAGCTAAGGAAAGAATTCAGATTCAGAGAGTAGCTGGGATTTGTTTGTTTGCTTATAAACATTTGATTATAATTCACACATTCAGGATTTCCCTAGAGAACCCGGATTCAGGATAATGAGGTCAGTGAAACATGTGCAAAGTCTATACAGTCCCGTGACTTTTATGTATTTATCACACAGAAAACTGACACTATTTTATAATTAGCTTCTTCTGTGAAAGGAAAAAAAAAGTATTTCAAAGCACATAATTTTTGTTTCTTAAATCTGTAAGAGGAAAACATTGACAGCTCCAAATAATTCATCTCCACATTTAAGCCCATAATCAGAACATGCATTAAAGACTTCTACCAGCAACGCTATTACTCCCCTACTACTGCAGGAAAGAGGAAGCTTTCTGTAGGATGCAGAAGTGAAACCAAAATACAAGTTTAGGTCACTAGTCAATTTGCTCTTTGTTCAACCTGTACCAAAATTCCTCTAAGTTAATAATATAGTCAAGCTTCTGTACTACACTTACATAAAAAAATAATTCAGAACACCATTGCTGACTTATTTCATGCAAGTTGAAGAAAGGAAGGCAAACTTCCAGTTTCTTCTAGGCAAGCTAGTTATTCTGCAGGTTAAACACTAGCTTAACAGAAAAGCTGGCACAGCCAGACTCAAAAGAGAAGTTATGGGCCACCAGCAGCGACATACCAACATTACCTTATCTACTAAAGCCCAAACAACTCCTTTCCCTTTTGCTTAGAAAAAGGCCTGAGTGTTCAGTCAATAATGCCCACATAGGAGGGGCCAGCATGCAAAATAGCACTGACTGCCTCGAAATAAGCCAGACTGCAGCTAAAACACTGCAGGAAGAGGATGGGAAGAAGCAACAGTGAAGAGAGCCCCCTTCCTCAGCCAGAGCACTGGGCATTTTTCTGTGCTCAGCAGACGACAGCGTGACCTCTGTCTCTCATCCAGCCGCCCTCAGCCTCTTTCCTGGCAACAGAGAGGTGGGGACAACAGAAGAGGGAAGCAGTTTTACTGTTTTCTACACCGACATGGGTGTGGAGGGGTTCTACGGCTTCTTCATAGAAACACATCAAAAGCTTAGAAGCAGAGCAGCCCCGGATCCCATTGTTTCCACCATCACTATAACAAATGCCTGTGCAAGGAGTCTTTATTCCCATTAATAGTACCATTAACTCAATATGGAGCTGCTCATGGGTATATTTGCAAGATATAACCCTGGGTCAGCAGCTCCCACCAAAAAAAAACCAAAAAAAAACCCCACAAAAACAAAACAAACCAACAAAACCAAACCAAAAAACACCAAACACAAACCAAAACCACACCATCAGTTCATAAAACATGCAACATTAACAACAGGAATTCCTTTGATTTTAATTACAATAATACTATATTTTTTACAGTTTATTATATTTCTGACCAATCCCTGCCCCTATCCAGTGCAGCTTCACTACTTGACCGCATTCCTGAACAATCTTATGTCACCGTGTATCTATCCTGGGAAGTCTGTAACATCTCAGCAGGCACTGAAAGTGGCACCAGCGGCTCACGCGGCGCTGCCACATGCTCCCCTCTTCCCTTTTCTCCTTGGCACCTCTCG
Organism: Nipponia nippon; assembly: GCF_047370975.1. Taxonomy (NCBI): domain Eukaryota; kingdom Metazoa; phylum Chordata; class Aves; order Pelecaniformes; family Threskiornithidae; genus Nipponia; species Nipponia nippon. The sequence continues at coordinate 36,133,477 of NW_028262380.1, forward strand.
CTACACCCAACTTCAGGAAACAGATCAGGACTCCCTTGGCACAAACGATGGCACGCCATCTGAAAGCATGCTTTAAGGACGAGTCGGGGGTAGGGAATTGCTCTCTTTCAGACCTTACTCAAGAAGGACCAAACACAAACAGTAAGAACTATTTCTCAGTCAGGCAACTTTTGCTTACATGCCACTAAGTTACAATTATTATAAGGACATAAGGAAAATTAAAGATCCCTGCATGAAGAGAGAACTTCTTCTACCTACATGAAAAAGATAAAATCTTCTTTCTAATTTGAATATATCAATTATTGTGCTTTCCCCAGAGGGGACAGAGTAGATTACACAAGGAAGTTACTAAACTTACTGAAGTTTAGCAAGGATAAGTAGCCATGATTTTATTTTTGTAGATGCTGGCTAATACAACTGTAGTTTTTTCAACTCCAGACTACAGCGATGTTGAAAACCAGCATTCAGTCAACAGCTTTACCAGAGTTTTTCTGCAATGACTGCCCTAAATTTTGTCAATTGCCTTCCACAAGTAAGTGTTTGCTTTTGAATAACTCAGTATTTGCAAAACCCACAGGTATTTCCTACAGTAAATATAACAAGGGCCAAAGAAACACTGCACATATGTTGGCAATCTTTTATTTGAAAGCAAGTTGCTACATTCAGAAATGCCGCTACCATGTCCTTATTAACTCCCTACATGCAGTATGTCTGAAAAATCACACACGCTTACAAGCCGCTCGATTCTTTATGAAGTTTCACGTTTAGCAATATTCCAAGCTGAGTGATCAGTATGTCTTTTCGGGTACTTCAGTTATCTTTTCCCAAGATAAATAAACTATGCAGCAATTCATTTATACTTGACTCCTGGGGGAAAGGAGGGATTAATGACAGCGAGGCTAATATGATCCAGTGCTAATAGATTTAGAATGACCTTTAGACAATGTATATGTGCTATTCGATTTATACCTTCTGACTCTGAGGGCCATCGCCTTCATCAGACATGCCATCTTCCTGCTGATCATAAGCAGGCCCTCCCAGGAGCCTTATTCTCTTCTCGCATTGCTTCTTTGCCACTGTCAGCTGATTAATATACCTCTTCACATTGCGAGCCCTCAGTAGGTCAGCTTTCATTGCTGCAGTTTCCTTTCCTTTTGAATCTAAGAATAAAGCAAATCAGAGACAGTCTTTTACAACATGGAAACATCATCACACCATTGCCCCTGTGACCTGCCTGACCAAAGCATTTGTCATTCAGGAATCAACTATGCACATGAGCACATATACTGGAAAGTTTGTATTGGAAACACAACGACGATTTTGAAACATTCTCCAATGATACCTCAAGGGTTTAAATAAAAGAGTTCAGAAAAGAATCCTGATTCAAATCTCCAGTGAAATCTGACCCCTCCAGCTCTCTTCCCATAGCTTGTTGTAAGACACAGGCCCAAGACTTGTACTACAGGATGTACATTTATCAGATGGTGTTAGGAAGTTACCTACAGCCATGGCGTATGGTAACACATGGAGCTGATGGCTTATGTACCTTACTGAACATAACATTGACTGCCTAGAGTCATGAGGGACCGGACTCAATCCCCTCCAGCGCAGCATTAAACGTTCCCACGCATCTTATTTGCGAATCCGAATTTCTTGAGCCTGCTGTGAACAGCACATCATACAGTATCTCCTCCAGACAACAACACTGACCGAAGCTCACTCAAAATGGTCAGATGACTAAGAAAAAAAAAAAAATCTTATATGTCACGTCAAGACCGCACAGTACTGTTAAATAGTGAAGCAACATGAAGATGACAGTCAGTTGAGTAAGACTTGGTAATAAAAGGTGTCATGTTTGTGTATTCTACATTCCAGCCTCTTCAGCTAATTACTAGGGCCTAAAAAAAGAAGCATTAGATAAAGCAGATTAAAAAACCCTTTTGCGTTGGAATCATTCCTGCTTTGTATCTGCAGGATGCAACTGATTCACATTTATACACTGGTTTTATTTTCCTCTTGTTCAATGATAATACTCCCACTTTTGCAGGCTGCAACTAGAGCTCAGTACCAAAGTACCTGGCTTGTACTCGGCTCTGGATTAATTGATTGCTCAGGAATAAATAATAGAGATTTATTCTACTATGTTTTCAAAATATCAAACACTAGCAAAATGATGTAGATAAGAACAGTGTTCTGTTTTCAAAACAGTTGCTGGAAAGAAACAACTAGACAACTAGGTTTGTTAACGCACAGACAGAAAAAGGAAATCTCTTAGGAATGATTTAAAATACGTATTTAAAATACGTATTTTAAACACATTTCTAATACATTAAGGTACCTTCTCCTTTTAGGACTGTTTTCTTCCTTTTATTTCCCTCTCAAAGCCACACGTAACTACTGCATGTGACCATAAGCTTTGTCACTTGTATACTGAAGGACAACTCAAGGTACATGGAGCCCCCTGAATTTCTACATGTAATGTGAGTACAGGTATTCTCCCAGTATCTTTTCCCATATTCTTAATCTCACTTTATTCACTGCATGTATTTATGTATGTTGGTAGGCAACCTTCCTGATTCAAAGACTGTTAGCGTTTTAATGGATAAGTATCATTTGCATCTGAGCTGCCACATAATAGTGAACTACAGCGATGATACTCGCTGAAGCAAATGATAAAATGAGTTTACCATGAAAAAAAAAAAAAAAAGCCATCTGTTTTCCTGGCATGTTATCTCCACAGGGAAGTCAACAGAGCATTTAATTTAGTGTTTCAGTTCCGTGACCAGAGGTACCAGTATTAATGAGAGAAAAAGAAAGGAGAACAACAAAAGGCAGGAAAAGACCTTAAAGACAAAATAGTTCTCCCCGTCAATTTAAAACATTTACAGCTAATACAAATACACAGTAGTTTAAAGTGAAGATTAAAACTCAACATTTCCCTTCCTGCACTTGACTCTAAGATGATTTTTAAAAGTTCTCAGTTCTCTCAATATTTTAAATACTTTGGGCTCAAAATGCATACCTGAAAACCCACACTTTGAAAGCCCATGACCAGTGTTACGCAATGATCATTCAGCCTTCTTAAAACAAAAGTACCCTTCTAGTGAAAACAAGGCATTCTTGGGCAGGGGTTTCAAAGTAAGCACGTCTACTTTACCTGAAGTCTTATCATCCTGCAATTCATCCTGTAATTGCAGCAGGCCTCCAGGAGAGACTGATGAGCCCTACATCCCACCTGCTTCCAGTGATTAATTACTTTTTTAGCAAAGATCCTTCAAAAACATTTGCCTCACTCAGCTCTTCATATCCATAAGGAGCCACTCCCTGTGAAGATCACACCGCCAGCTTCTTCCATGGATAAACAGGAGTAGTCACCATGAACGCCTGGCAGCCATGTCCCTTCACAAATAAACAAGAGGCTGATGACGAGCTGCCCAGCATGGAGTGTGGCTAACACACTGCAGTGCAGGAGAGAGACAGTGTGGACAAACACTGAAAACAACCTCCCTCTTCCAAAGTATGAAAGATAAGCTGGCAGAAATCAGGAGGAGCATTTTCAGGTCAACGGGGGAAGGTTAGGAGGATCATTGGTTTTTCTCCTAACCCTAATCTCCTTTTGAGATTTTTGAGAATTCTCAGATTTTCAGATCTAAACTGCTCCACTTTTTTTCATATTAAACCCTACAAAAAAGGTATTTTAAGCTATAAAGAGAACTTATCTTTTTAATCTATTCTTGCCTGATCCCACCACCACCAAAGTACTGAGATACAATTAAGAGACTTTTTTTGCCATTTCTGAATATCAGCGAAGATGATGTTCACTACATTCAGGTATCGCTGCATAGACCAAATAAAACCAAAAAGTTACAAAAGAGGTGGCTTGCATTTACTCATGTACCCTTCAGCAAGCTCCAATAAATGGAAAAGGAATAGATACATGCTACTAAGACACTGTTTCATCACTATGCAAAGAAAGAAAACGCATCCTTTGGACAATTTTTTTTTTTTTTTTTTACTAGTAAAAACTTTACAGTTTGGGGATTTTTTTTTTAAACTATTACTAAAGACAAACAAAAATCACTCCTCATCAGCAAAACAAGAAAGATGCTTCTTTGGCACTTCCTCCCCATGTGAGCTGCATACATGTTTACCAGCAACTGCTGAGCAGGGCCTCCATCCCCAAAGGAGCAAAGGGTCCTTTAGTAACTGCCTTCAAAATAATTCTCCTTATCAGGTGAAATTTTGACAAGACATGCACTGCCATGGAGGTACTCCAAAACCAGAGGGGTACTGTGCACCCCTCCCAAGGGCATCCAAATGCAATTAGTACCAAAAGCAGAATTCCAGACTCTGCTTATCGATCCACAGCTGTGGATAATTCCATTTGCACTGAACAATATTAAAGTGCAAATGGCCCAAATGAGCTCAAACTCACCAAGCAAAGCTAAGTTAAGCTATCTGTGCAAATCTTTTTTTACTCCACACATTTTTGCACATGTACAGTGATTTCTGACAAAGCTTCCACATTTTCTCCTGAATCACTCATAACTACCTCAATTTGAACCAGGCCGGGAACAGATCCTAGAACCCAGCAAAAACATTTTTGAGAATGCATTCCTCAGACCTAATTTTCTTTCCTCTTCTTTTTTTGGTAGTTTTGCTACTTGGTCAAGTTTATATGCATGAAATACATTAAACTGTAATACATACTCACACCATCTGTTTTTCAGTCTGCCGGGCCTTGCAAACAATAGTCATGCCAACAAGTGTCACACACACAACTTTATTACCATAAACCACAGTAAAGGATACGACAAAAATAATGTAAATGAAGACATATGTAAAGCCTGCTTAAAGCGTAAACTAAATTGTATTGTAGTACTTCATGAACTGTCCCCTCTCTTGATAGTAGCAGCATAAACCAAAGATTTCTCATTTTAACTGCAGTTATATATGGCAAAAACATGATTAAAACTGAAAGTACAAGTTCTTGTTCCTTTACAGCTTCAAGAACTACAGACACCTGACACCTGGCAGCACGTACAACAGCACTGACTCATCTGAGTAGTCTCCGAAGGAGCTACACACACACACACCACCATATGCGTTGCTGCAAGACTTTTTGCAAGAGCCAAGTTAGGCATGTGCAGTGCCTACTTAACGCCACGTTGAAGCACTTAAGTAGCAAACACTGATTTAACATTTTCATATAAACAGTAACCGCAACCTTGTGTGTGTGTGTGATGATACCAATCATTATAGACCCCTTTGAACTCTCAGAAACTTTGAATTACACGTTTTCAAAGCCTACATAGACCTGGAAAAGTATTTGTTCAGTTCTGCAAGAGCAGGCCAGACTTTGACAACAGTGCACACAGTTCTTCTACTGCCCATGGTACAAGCAAAGGGAAAACCAGCTCTAACGCGGTCAGACAAGAGAACGAGTAAAAAAAGTGCTAAATCCCAAACACTTCAGGCAACAGATCTGGGGGAAGGCATTTAAAAGGGAGATCATCGAGAATTTAGGCACTGATCATTAGCAACATGCAGTGCAATGTAGCCTTCCACGTCACAGCCACAGCTGAGCAAAACAAAAAACAAAGCAGCAGTAAGATAAATTTGAACATGGGAGTAAGCATGTACTATACAATAAAGTAACATCCACCACATACAGCCTCTGTAAGTCCCTGCATTCCCTTTGGTCACTTCTATCTGACCAGTCAGCCTCTCCCCTCCCTCTTTCACTGATGGGCATCTCTCCAAACCAACCATGGACAAGATGCATTACCATCACTAGCCCACACAAAGGATCTCAGGAAGAGAAAGAACTTCCTCTCTAAGATTGATCTGAAAAATCACAAATCAAAATAAACAAGTCTACCATGATCAGAGTCAGCGTAACCTTCACCTTCATCCACAAGGATTCCCTCCACACTTATTGCTTGGAGCACGACATGCAAGCACAACATTAGCTCTTTAAGCCTTGCCAAAAAGCTATGCAAAAATAATTGCGTATGCGTGTTTATCCCTGTGTTGAGGATGGAGGAGGATAATACAGTTTTGTCATAATTAAGTTAGATGGCATCTGTAATGCGCTGGAATGCAGAAGTATCCATTTTACTTCACTCTAAATTATCACCTTGACAAAACCCACACATCACAACCCACACATCCAAGTTAGCTTGGAGCCCCAGTTTCTAAAAGAAAAGTCCCTTTTTACAGCCGAACATTCAAGCCTCTTTTAGAACCACAGTACCCAAGAAGCCTGCCCACAGACAGTTCTGTTTCTGTACCAGCTGTCAGCTCCACTTATAAAAGCAAATATCTAGACGCACAGTGGAAATGCTCAGCAGGAGAAGTCTTCTACTGCAACACAGCAGATCTCTCCATACAGAAATGGCTGCTTGTTCGATCTGTCTCACAATCCCTGCTTGAAAAGGAGTAGTTTTCTCAACAGGGATGCCCTGGGGTCGATTACAATGTGGCATCTGAAAAACAGCCCCATCCCGTCATCCAAGGGTGGTTTCCAGTGCTGTGAAGTCCCGTATAAGGTGGAGGGCACAGAAAGTTAGAAGGCAAATCAAATAAACCCCTTTACAGTATGGGGGGGTGGGGGTGGGGGGGGTGGAATCTGTTGAAAGATTTGCTCTGTTTTGCCCTAAGACAAGGTACATGCCTCTGTGGGTTTTTGTGTTTGTTTTAAACAGCAGCTAGTAAAAAGGGATCCTTGCTAAAAATTCTTGGAGGATCCTGTACTATAAACAAAAAAATATATATGTCAAAATTAGAACTACTGTATTTAAATAGTTTCTTATTCACATTACAACACATATCAAATTATTATAGCAACTTAGTTTTGTTGCTATTTCATGACTGTTTTTTGAAGCCCTCTCTTTAGAAAAATTAAGATCTACTCTTGCTTCTAGAAACTCAGGTCCTCTTCTCACTCATGCTACAATGTCTGATCTGCATATTTGTCCTCTTACAAGCTGCTTTATAGATCAAAATGCAGTAAACATTTTCAGATAAGCATTTCTAGTCCTTCAAAGTCTTTAACTCAGATCTGGTAAAAAAAAAAATCACAAAACAAAACTAAAATTTAGCTCAAATTTGGTTCAGTACTACCAAGGAATCCTTATCAAAAGGCAAGATGAGAAGAGGTTTGCCGTTAAAGACGTAGAAAGATGTGATTCTTCTAGCCAGAGCACATGTGACTCTAGAGAAGAGCACGGTCCAAAAATATCAATAGGAAGAAAAACCGAAGATGAGTAAAAAACAAACAAAAACCAACAACAACAACAAAAAAACAACCCAACAAAAAACACCACACAAAAAACAAAACCAAGCCTCCTCTTACACTCCCCTGGCCATTTTGGAAGGGGATACATAGGAGGACACAGTTCTAAGAAGTAACACAGATACACGTACACATCAGATTCAGCGGTTTTGTTCAAGTGTAAATGAGGGAAGTAGCATAGCGTCAGCATGCAAGATAACAGCTTCTATTTACAGTGGCCTGCACTGCTCCAAAAATAAACCATCAACACCTCTGAAAACGCTAATGCTACATTAGGTTTCTTATTCAGCTTTAGCAATGACGAAAAGCAATTCTCCCGGCCACAGAAGTTATATCATCCACCCACAACAGGCATCATACTGTGAACCTCTCAAATTATTTTGTATCTCAGCCTTTTAGGACATTTGACTCTCTCGGGGAGTCAAATGCAAAACTTACTGCTTAACACGAATCAGATGCTTTTGTACATTTTCTTTTGCTCTCCTACGCTCACATGCCAGAAGATTCAAGTGACAGAAATCTGAAAAGAAAAAAGACCCTATAACATGCCATTTTGTTTACTCCAGAGGGTTTAATACGATGATGTTCAAAAGTACTTTAAAATATTTTCTGCTTTTATTAGAAGGCCCTAACAGCTAAATATTTTGCCAATAGGTGGCACCAACTCTAGTTAAATCAAGTATAAAGAACCCTGTCCTTGCTGAGGGACAAGCCTTCCTCTCCAGCCCCCCCGGGGCACCAACATTAAATGTAGACTTCGGTATTACCAGATAAAACAGTAAAAGAAGCCAGGCAACTGTAGCTCATATGAGAAGTCATCAGTCTGAAACCTGGTCCTCAGGCTACTCATCCTTTAATAACAGACACCTAATGTTTCTATAAACTAAATATTTTTGGTCAGTGTTAGAGACTTAATTATGTCTCCTCAACCAATAGCAAAGATACACAATCCTGCTCAGGCATATTTATTGCTAGTCATGTAGTTGCACAACACTGACTTTGCTTAGATAGTAGCTAAGCACTCAGTGCTGCAGAGCATTGGCCACTCCTGCTGCACTAAGTGCTCCTCACATTTGTTGCTGTACCTTTTTCTATTGAAAACACTGCCCCAAGAAGCTCCCATGCCTCAAACTGAGGGAGACTGAGACTATATCCATGTACATATTATTCTACACTTGCTCTACTCTTAGAGTCTGAAAGCAGATACCATGCTCGACGGACTGCTGGCCAGCTGAAGCTCAGCTGCTCTAGCTGAACACCCAGGCACTAAAGTTGCAGTTAAATTTTCAGGACCCAACTTTGCCACAGGAAAAAGAAAATAGCTACCAGTAAGACTATCTCTTGCCAGGCTGGAATCAAAGCTAAGAGACACCCATGACACAAAAGGCAAGAGCTCATTCACTAGCAGGAAAGGGGAGACTGTCATATATACATCAAACACCCACGCTCACACACATTACTACAGGCATGAAGCAGGTATTGGGGGAACAGATTAAAAAGAGGAAGATAGAATGAGATTGTGGAAACACGCTTTCATTTTGCATAAAGCTTACGTTTAGTTATTCACCATGAAATCCAGCTGTTGCAGGGGTAGCAGTATGCTGTGGCATCCAGAAAGGGAAACATCAAAAGGTGACAGGAGTAATGTGGTGGTCTGTTCTACAAGAGTTCAACAATCTTTGTATCTGCAGTGAGTAGTGGTGTGTTTTTTTGTTGGCTTTGTTTTGTTTTAAGGAAGGTAGCACAGCTTTTTTCCTTAAACTTTTCTTCCTAAAATTCAGGAACATGTTAGATACATTACCACATTAGAAAAAATGTCTCCACCTACTTCAAGAAAAACAAGACACAAAAAAGCCTTCAGAACTAGATTTTAACGCTCTGCAGTTTTGATAGCCCTCTTAAAGTTTACTGTACATAGACTGAGCCTGAAAATTTTCAGTAGACGAAAACCTTAGCAAAATAACCCAAAACAGATGAGAAATCTGCCTTAAATTTGTGTGAACTATAGCAAGACTGTGTTGTATGCCTCTGTTGGACGTATTGTTCCACATGTGTCAAGCAAAAAAGGTCACCTTTTTCTTCGGGCACAATACGAATAACGATTGGCTACTTAATAAATAAAAGGTTCAGCCACAATACCCCACTGGCTAATACAGCCAGCAGCGGTAATCAACTCTTAAATGACATACAAGGTTGCCATAGGACTAAACTGATAATAGAAGTCAATACCTTAACACAAAACTTCAGTGCACCAGCCAGTGGAATTTCTGTTGGATTTTAATACAGGTAAAAGTCAAGAGCCCATAAAAATGCAGAACCAACTTCACCACAGAATAAGCGGACCAGATCTACTTTGCCAGAATAAATAGCAATAATCTTTTTACATCTATTTTGCAGTACCAGGCACTTGTAGCTTCAGAAAAATACCTTCTATTCAGGGTTCAGAACAGCAGATAGTTAACTAGATAAACCCAAGTGAGACAGAGAAGAGTGAGACAGTGAAGAGTGAAACAGTAATTAATTGTAGGAACCTAAATTGTATAAAAATATTCCCCAAATCAATTCCTGTCACAACAAAGACCAATGGCAGCACAAATGGAAATACAGGCATAGCAAGATTGATTTTTCATAATGTACTCAGAGTTAACTTCCCTGTTCTCATTTTATTACTTTATGAAACAGACATTCCATTAACTTTCATCTGAGAAATATTAATAGCTCTTTCTGTAATGTACACTCGAGTAAAACAAATGCCTACTTTTCCTTGGTTTGACACAAGCCATTTATCCTATAGGAATGCACATCTAGCTCTATTTTAGAATGCAAACAAAAGGTGTACCAGTGTTGACAACCTTATGCTTTCAGAGACTTGAGCATGGACCCCAAACTCTTCAGACTGACCAAAGATTCCACAACCCCCCCCCCATGGTGTGTTTGTTTTCTGTTTCTGCATTTTTCCATTACACTTAAATCACTTCTAAAAGACTTCCTTTGTGATACAAGGAGCTAGAAAAGGATTTTTTTTTTGTTAACTTGACAGATAGATATTACAAGAGAACCTAAAACCAAGATCTTATAGATTTGTTTGTTGACAAACAACTCAAATTTCTATAGTCCACTGCTTTTTATTAGGCTTTAGCATACCAAACAAAAATTTGGTCTGTAGTTTTGCCATCAGTATGATCTCCTGAGATATGCCACAGTGTTGGTACATTTTGAGAACCATAAAAAGCAGTATATATAATAAATATAAGTACAAATGTAAGATGCACATGCATTTTAAAAGGCAGACATTGCCAAAACACTGAAGAAGGATTTGAGAGAACTCTTTATTGCAACACAAAAACATAATACAATGAAGAATCAAAATAAAGTCTGACTGACAATTATGCTGTATCATTCGTTCTTCTGTGTTTTGAAAGGAGAACAGACTGAGACTTTGAAGAATGGATTGTATGAAAGAGGAAGCAAGATTCTCAGCATACGAATTTGTAATGCCAAAAATCCTAGTTGCAGCAAGTTCTGAAAATAAATGCATCATAGATATGACCTTTCTCACAATCCATCAGCTTAAACGAAGATGAGGTGGGGGATAATCACACCATGGGAGCTTCTGGAAGAATCAGACAAATGAAACAGAACAGAAATACTAAAAGCATAGCATTCCTAAAATCTGTCTAAAAATCCCACACACACTGATTGCATATGTATGTCGGGAGTTCAAACAGCTTTTCAAGATGAAAACAACAGATGTGACTTAACAAAATGGAACCTTACCTTTCTGCCTCTTCACTTGGGGAATATTGCTGATTGTGGTTGCCTGAACTATTTCCACTACAATCTGATACCTAGTTTCAAAAACAGTAGGGGATAAAGGATGAAGAGGGAGGAGAGAAGAAAAAAAACATGGTATTAATTTTTTACAATGTGTTCTTCATACAGCACACTTAAGAATTAATAAAAACCAAAACACTTCCACCTCCTCCTCATCTGGAAACAGAACCATTTCTCAGTATATCTGCAACCTAGGGAGCAGTATGCATATGGAGTAGAGTAGGAAAAAAAAGTTTATCTTGAAACAAAACCAAAATATCCAACTAACAATAATACCGCCCTCTTCTCTCAGCTGCTGGCACTGCAGAGCCAGTTAATAATACTCAGTGAACACAATGGAAAGTCATGCTCTTAACATTACAAGTCAAGTTATCTGTAGGAAACTAGGATGGGAGTTTAGTTCAAGAGCAAAGAGCTGTCTGTAAGGTTCTTCTAGCTAATGCAGTCAATAGATACATGGAGCATATAACTTAGGAGCAGAAAAAAAAAAGTATTACACTAAAATAAGTAAAACGCTCTGGGAATAATTAAAACTTGTTTATCAAGGACAGCTAATGCAGTTAGTAAACTGAATTTTAAGTAAAACCAATCTTGTAACTAAACAGACACTATGCACTCAGCAAAGAAAATGACTGCCAGTTAAATCTTTCATAAACATCAAAGTTCTGGTCATAACAAACTTTCAAACTCCTCTTAGTGCATTTACTTTGGCAGCTATTAATACTGGTAGTAAAGCAAGTATTCTAGTGAATTTAACTCATTCCTGTAGGAGCTCCCCAACCTCATCTATCAAGTTAACGCCTAGATGAAGGCTGAAGCCTCCTGGAAAGTCTGCTATTTCCGTGACTACTTATTCTCTGTTTAAGAAAGAGTCTACGATCCTTAAAATATTTCCCCTTCTTCCACGTATACTTCTTTCACCAACCAATTATTCAATTCCCCCCATTCCTCTTGCCTCCTATAACTCTTTCAGGATTTTGATTGTCTCTGCTTCTTTGTATAGACATATAGTTTTATGCCTACAGCATATGCTCACTTACAACTACACTTCCAGGGTTTATGTAATTCTTTTTCTGCAATAGCCTTTATTCTACCCAACTCCTTCAATGACCAAGTTGAAACCTGAGAACCCGTTTGCAAAGCTTTAATTTTTCTAACCCTATTTCCTTCTGCCATTACAGTATCTTGGTTGTTTCCCATCCACCACCACAGTTCTTGCCCAGTCCTTCAGAGGAAGGACAGCCCCATAAGTGAGGGTGGTATTTTGGTGCGTAGGAGTCCCACAATTAATTCCCTGCTCAGACACAGACTTCCCAAATGACTCTGGGCAGCTCACTTGGACGTTTGGTGCCTTGGTTAAGTCATCTGTAAATGGGTTATAAAAAAACCACTCATTCACCTCACTCAGGTGTTGTGACTGTGAACATTATGAATTTATCAAATAAGGTACAGACAATCAAGTAAATACTGGACATAGAAGGTAGTTTCCACTTTTACCTTGCAACTTTTTTCCTTCCAAATTTACTCCCGTTTGTTCACATTCATGGTTTTACACGTTTTAATTACCAATACTGTAATACAGCATCTCTTTTTTTCCGTTCCTCATTATATTACCTTAAGTAACGGAGATGCTCCGAGTTACACCCTCAAAGATAGAATTTAGTCTGTTCCTCCTAAGCACTGGGCTCTGGCTGTAACTACTCCATGAGGGTGCTGTACATCACTGCACCACAGAAACTCAACCCTGGCTACAGTGCCAGACCATGATGCTTTCTCCCTGAAAGTCTGTTCCAAATATTCTGGTTGCTATGTATTCTGTGGTGCTAGTGAGTAAACCTCTAAGGAAGTTTTAAATATGATGTATTAATTTTATTTTCAAGAAGTGAACTGTACTTGATAAACTGGACCAATTATGGGATCACATCCACATTATTTCTACCTGTCCACTCTTAGCTCTTCCTTATTCTTATTATTCTTATATTCATCCCTTCCCTCATTTAAGTGAAAAGGACACAGAGCCAGCAATAATGGTCTGTCTTACCATGAATTGCGTAGTGACCTTTTGCTGCTATACTAATAAATAACAGAATAAGTATAATGCTGATCTTGAAAGCAGAATGAAAACTATCCACCAGTTTATTTCCTTATCACTATTTTTTTAACTCATCATGTCTTTTATCTCTAGTCATCTTCTGACAGAGCAAGTAAATTTATTTCACATTTGATGTGGAAGAATTAATCTTTTCCTTATTTGTAGCAGACTTCCAATTTATCCATGTTAACTTAAATCTGAGGGGAAAGGAAGGTGAAATTTCACGGTGTAACTTTTTCTTCTTGAAAGAAATAGGGACAACACATTTTGTAGAAACTTGATAAAAACGGGAATAAAAACTCTGCCTCCCTTCATGACAAGGAACAACAAAGGCAAACATAAGGAGTGACTCTGAAGTGTGTTCGTAGATAACCATATAATGGTCCCTTCTCTGGAAGCTTTGTTGGTTTGGGGTTTTTCCCCCCAAAAACGAATTCAAATTTTCAGAAAGCAAAGGAAGGAAAGAAACAAAGAAAGAAAAAAGCAAACAAGACAAAGTAGCTCCTCAGAAATCAGCAAATGACTTTTTATGAAAACAAACATCAGCTCCCCAAATGTCCCTTATAAAAATGAAACGGATGTTTCCACAAAGCAATAGAGAGAAGTTCTGCTAGGAGATATAATGACCAGATGTTAGAAGTCCACTACAGATAGTAATAAATAGCAAATTCAAAAGTGTCTCCAAAATTAATAAGTAGCTTCTGCATCATTTAAGTAAGTTCTAAAAATAAAATCCACAAAAGCAATGCAGAAAATCAACACAATATTTCTTCTTAAGGTAACACTTCTAAGCAAGGAGAGAAAAAAAGATTTAAAAATTCCTAGTACCATTACTAGCCTTTCAGGAAGAGCTATTTGCAAGGCAGAGAGCTGGTACACTTGCTTACAAGGAGATCCAACACACACAGCCTCCCACTCTCTTCTGATTTCCTGGCCAAGAGCAACAACACCCTTCACCCACAGGTTTCCACTGATCCAGCTGGGGATTTTTCCTTACTTACCCCATAACAAATATCTGGTTCTAACCACCAGAAAGCCTAGCAGAATTCTTTTAATGAAATCAGCCTGGAAGGATGCCTTATGGGACCCCTCTCCTGTAATGTCACGTGCATACATCAAGGAGCACCCAGGAGTCCGAGTGTTCTTGACTATGGTCAGTCTGAGGAATTGTTTATCAGTGCCTCATGGCCTCTTTCATTGAGCAAGGTATTTTATGTTTATTTTAATAAATAGATAGTAATTAATCTGCAAAGACAAAGCATGGCAGGGATGATTCAAAAAAAGAAAGTTTCCCAGCAACTGTAGTGCCTTGGGATAAATTTCCCTCGAAGCTAAGCCTACACAGAAAATTGTTACTGCTTATATCTGTTCTTTACCAAGACATCACATGGCAACATTAGGAGTAACAGGAGGAGGCTTACAGTTCATGAATGCCATGCGCTGGCTTAGAAGATGCACTGAAAAATTATTTTCAAATAAAACCACAAAAAGGAATTTTGGATAAACAGAATATTATTACCCAGTATAGTATCTAACTGGGAAACCTGTTTAAGTACAACATGACAGTAATTTATTTGCTGTAGGGAGAGAACTGGAAGCATTCTCCCTACTCCCATCACTCCAACAGACTCTAACAGTGTTTCTCAGTGATAACTGCACAATGGCTTATTTGATTCCTCCTCTTTAATTCCTTCTTCATAGATTTTTCCCTGTGGTTCACTGTTGTGAATTACAACCTGAAATACCATTTAGTTTGTTCACCTAAAATATCACCCTTTTTTTCATCCATATAGGGACCACCGTTTGGTTTCCTTGACATAAATCTGAAAACTTTCACTGGCACGTGACTTTGAGATGACTACAGGTTGGCCCATCTCTCTCTAGGTGCTCGCAGTGCTGGAGACCAAACAGAACAGGAATCCTTCCTCCCACAGGGGAACGCTCTTTCACCACCTTCCCAGAGACTGGCCCTATGCAAGCAGAGGAAGGAAGAAAGCTGCCTCCAAAATCAAATACTATTTCTTTTTGAAAAGAAGATACATTCTCAGACATTTTCCATTCAAATACTGATCAGCTCAGACTGATCAACATTACGTAGGGCGTAGAGGAACACATTTCAAGATGATGGCAGTTGGACTCCACAGGCTAGAAAGGGAAAACCTAAGTGCAGCCAAAACCACATTATTTCATAAAGCAAATTTGCTATCTGATATTGAAGAACACAATTTAAAGTGACCTATCAGCTAAAAAGAGAGCACATTGAGCATTAATGTGCCTGAACAACAACAACAGAAGAGTTGTGTTTCTTTTGAAACAAGCAGATCCATTAGTGCGATTATGCTAATAAATATGATGTCAATTAGGTTTTAGATAAGAGTCTAATAGAGACTAATTTCTGCTCTCAGGAAAGGCACACTGGCCTAGAGTAAAGAGCAAATTTTACAGCAGATGAACAATAAGTAGCCAAGCAACAAAATCATTTCACCGTCACCTAAATGCATTTTTCTATCTCAGAAACTCAAGTGGTTTCAGAACCAAAGAGAAGAATAGCGAAAGTAAGAACTTATTTATGCAGCCCACATACTCCATCTCGGTAAACCATCGCTTGGCCTGATCAAGCCAAGTCTAATAGAAGGTCTGGGTCGCAACAGATGACACGGAGTGCAAATGGGATCGATGTGCTCGTGTCTTTCAGATGGTGCTGCAGCCATTCAGGAAGGGAGAAAGCTGACCTGCAGCAGTAGTTGAAGGGAGTCAGGGAAGAGGAAAAAATACCAGTTCTGGTTGGTGGCAAACAGATTAGGACAAACACTCTGGAAATGGCTTCAACAGTCCTCCAAAGCTTTGACATGCTCAACAAAACCAACTCGAGGACATCTAGGGAGATCCTACAACAGTAGTATGCCTGCTCCCCAGTCACTTATTCCTTATCCTTTCTCTTAAATCAGAAATCAGAGGAGAACTAGCTCAGCTATAAAGATAAGGCAAACAAGCATCTTGTACTTGGGCAAGCAGGCTTGAGTTGCAAGTGGTATCTTATGTTATGATGAAAGATGGAAGGAAAAAGAGATGAGATTTTTGTAAGGGGAGGGAATCAGAATGAAAGTAAGCAGGTGCTATTTGCATTAGAAAACAGGAACATCAAACAAATTCATGATATGTAGGAGCTCAGTGTTTTCCTTCTGTCTCTAAGGAATTCTTCAGAGTACATTGACACGTTTAAGAAGGATGCAGTTGGGAAACACCTCCCTGCAACTGCCCAGGAAAACCTCTGACCCAGTGGTAAAATGTGCTGGAACTCAAACGCCTCTTTCCATGTCACAGAATCACAGCAAACTGCTCTGAACACCCAGTGTCCAAAGGGTCACTACAGTTCACAGTCACCAGACCACCATGGCCAGCCATACTTCATAAAGATAATGAGGAGATAACCACACACTAGTGGACATTGAACATATTATTTCATCGAACTCCACAGAGGCAAGCTGTAAAAGAAGGTTCCGGTATGCCTTTCAATAATACAGTAATCTCCAGTATACTAACTAAGCGGATTTTATTTTTTTTTTTTTTTAACATTTTCTGCCACCAAACTAAAAAGCTTACTATATTAGAGATTTAACAAATGTTGTGGCTTATCATCCTTACTGTCTCTGCTTCACCAAAAGAAAAATAAATCTAAAATTGAATTTAAAAAGAAAAAAAAAAAAAAAAATCACAGTTCATTCAAATCTCAGTAATGGGCTGGCAACAGAAGCATGTTTAGTTTTGAATGAGATACAGTGAAACATTAAATACCTCAGTTGTTTCAGGAACTCAACATCGGAGCTGCTGTTAATGAGCTTGATGAACTCCTCATAAGAAGGAGCATATGTGTAGTCTTTCTTCTGATGCTCATTCATCTGTTCTCTGTACTCCAGCTGGCTGAGTAGCATTCGGTTAATATAATCTGGATCACTCAGCAGTTCCACCACTGGTTTCAGTACTGGAGAAGAAAAATATTTTAAAACAAAATCCTTATGCTGAAGAATAAACTGCTGTCCTTCAAAAGAATATTGCAGATAAAAGGCAAAAATAAATATACAAGTTGATAAAAATCCAAAACCAGTCTCCTGGACTACATAGTACATTTGAGATTGGATGTACCTTCCTGATAAAACCGTTTGTTTATTCTATTACCCAAATTGATGTACATTGACAAAGCTGAGCTCTATTTGGAAAATTTCAAGTGTTTTTGTTCTTTCTGCTGTGTGTCTTGAAGGCTATGACATTACAGCCACTATAAATGAAAATCAAAAGTAAACTGAATCGCATAATATACTTGAGACTTCATAATTTCTGAATTTTACTTCAGTGACATAAAAAATGACTAGTATATTTATAATCAGATTAAAGTGTAGCTGATAAAATAAAAAGCAAAATAGAAACCCCTCAATTAAAAAAAACACACTGAATAAATCAAAGTCTAAAAAAAATTAATTAAACCTGGTATCATGATTCAGTTATAACCACATGCTTAAGTGTATGGATTCTGTGTAGCTGAATAAAATATAAAAGGCCGGAATTATTCATATAATCACTAAAAGTAATGCCATGGAAGACCACAAAAGCGTTCCTCTTTGAAAAAAAATAGAAGAATGGAATAGACAAATTGTGTTTTATCCTGAAAAGTGCTAAACAGCCTGGCATCAAGTCAGGAGAGTCAAGTAAGTATATGCTTGATTTTGAGAATATGAAGTGTCTTACTGGTTATCACAGAATTACATTTCAGCATTTAAAAGCAGAGCATGAAGATTTATACATAATGAAGTCTGTAATTACTAATATTTTACAGGTGCAAATGGTTAATCATCTCTGATCTTTGATCTACCTTTTGTTGCAAGTATTTCTGCAAGGACTATGCGCAAGCTGACAGACTGGACATCCTTGGAGGGTAGGAGACAATACACCAGAATTTGAGAACATTTTTGCAGGAATCTTACTTCTTCATCAGAGCTCCTCAAGCACTGGTGCAGCAAAAAAGGTTTTGGTGGATCTTCCTGCCTAAGGGGGGGGCGGGGAGGAAAGAAAGGGAAAAAGAGAGAGAACTTATGATACAAGAGGTATGTGATTAGTCACTAATTGATAAAATATCCAAAATCCATTACCAGGTAAGTAACTTCAGTAAAGAAACACTTTAAACCATGGATATTTTTCAAATCCCGCTAATTTTTCTTAATGATGTTAAGATAAATTTCCAAATTTCTTTGCCCTGTCAATGCTTTCACCTGCCAAAACAGAAATACAGTATTTTAAAACTGCATCAAATAGAGAGAGCCCAGCAAGTGGGAGCAAAAAAGTTTCTCTGAATAAAAACCCAATTGTTCCATCATTGAACTTAGAGTGAAATCTTGTCCCGTTTTTCCAGAACAATTGACAAGACAAATTCAAGAAGCAAATACATTCTTGTGGAGCAAACTATAGGCCTGAACCTTTAAGCAGAGGATTTGGGATCGTATCTAGTTTGAGAAACAGGTCTAGCTGTTAGATACTGAAGTTAACGTCTTTCCTCTGTTACTGGCAAATAAATCTCCCCGTAAAAAACTGGCCTGTTTGACCTGACTTTTCCTAGAACAGCAGTTTTCAACTTGCCACCTGCAGGCTACATCAAATTGGTCTGTGCAAGATACCTATATAGTAACAGACTTGGCATTAGCAGCCACCTACATTATAAGTGGAAAATCAATTTAGAAAAAAAGATTAAAAAAACCCACCCACAGATTTAGAAAGAGGGTGGAATTGTGATGGCAAACAGAGAAAGGTGAATTGACTCTCAAAGTGCAAAGAAACTTGGCCAGACAAGTCCCCTCAGTAATTCAACAAGTGAGAACCAACCATATTGTTACCAGTGTCAGTGGGGTACATAAAGCATGAAACCGGAAAGCATGAAACTGTAGGGGCTCAGCATGTGTGTGCAACCCCACCTTTGTGGCAATACCCCTGTGGGCAGCATGCTCAGCCCAGAGCGGGTGAGAGGCCCTGGAATTTAGGCCACTCAGTCTGAACTTGCATCTTCCAAGTCCCTTCCGAGTCACCTCTCGGACAGATCACAGATTTGGTGAGTCACCTCTTGGCCAAATCAAGTAACAACACTTGCTTGGATCTGAGCATCTCATGCATGGTGAGATCACATAACCATTCAGAGAAGAGACAAGACAACTTGCCTCAAGACGAGTCCTCTGATCAGCAGGCTGAAGCTGGAATATGCTCATGTTATATACTAATAAGTCACCACAGATTAAAAAAAATAACTAGGGAACAAAGTCACAGTTTTCCTCCATCATCCTAAACACTTCAGAGTCAGGGTCCATCTTGCTTGCCTTTGGTGGAGTCAGATCCTTGCCTCTGGCTAATTCTGGTTCAGCTTCAAGAAGGAGCAGGAGAATACTCTCAGCCAGAATTGTTTTCAGCCTGCTGAGGAAGGCATTGACTATCATCAGCTCACTAACTGTAAGGGTTATGCCAGCTTGATACTAATGGGTGGAAGAAATCCAAAGTTTCTTGCTGGTTTCACTTTGCACTTCATGAAAGAATTAGGCTCCTAACTTAAAGAAAGTATGTCAGGCCCGGAGTTAGGACAGGTATAGTGTGCAATACTATATAGTAACATATTATACTAATATACTCCTTTTCCTGCCACCAAACAGACAAATAGGTGCTCCCTGCTCCTGGCAATCATGGTAGGTGCATTTTGGGAAGATGGCAAGACAGAGTCTTTCAGAGCTGACAGCGAAGGGGTGGTTAAGCCTCCGCTGCAGCATGAAGTACTGGGTGGGCGCTGTGCACCACTGAACAGGCACGGCAGTGTGCTGCTGGATGAGCAAGCCCATGATAACACAGTCTGCGTTGTTTGCAGACTCCCCACAAACAGCTCTTCTGATCACAACTCTGAAAGAAACAGGGAGCAGACCTCTCTCGCCTTGATTTTGTGCCCAATACTGACCAGTTCACCTCCTCACAGGTGCCAATGGTTTTCCAGACTTCTCAGAACATGTTTGACTTGCCATGCCAAGAGAACTCCTTAGTGTAGGTCACAGCAGCACCTTTTCTTTATAGAAAAACAGATGTAGAAGCAGAGACGAGGTGCCCTAGCAGTTCTTTCGTGGCCATGTGCCTGATGTGCTCCAACTGCAGATTTACAGTTTAACAGCAATGTGGCCATGCCAGCGGTTACAGCAGACAGAGGCAGTGTCACTTGAGAGGTGCCACGGTAATTTCCAAGGGCAGCCAGGACTGGTCTTCAGCAGAAGGCTCTAAGGAGTTACCAAGGCTCAGATCTGCCACGTCTCATACCAGTGCCTCCTCCCATCGTCTATAACGTCTGCTTCCTTCCCAGAGCTGCTAGTTGCTGACCTGGTTAGAGTCAACTGACTGTTACTCACAGAGCTGATGCAAGCCCATTGCCTCTGAACGTGAAGAAGTGGCCAAGAACTGTATATAGTCAAATCAAAAGTTTTTAGTTAGACACTGCTATATGGCCACTAGTGACAGGCAGCATTGTGTAATGACTGATTTTTGCTAGTCGGTCCAGGTGGGAACAAATAGGTTGGAATAGTAACAATACTCTAAGAACAGCTCTAATTCTGTTGTTATAATAACACAAGTCATTTGTCTCAAGGTGATCAAAATTAGGTTTTTAATTAATTTTCAGAACAACAGGAATGTAAAGATGACATTTGGTTTCAATTTGACTGAAGCCTCTTATTCAATCCCAAATCAAGCGTTTCGTTTTCAAATGTGGATCATGGAGGGGATTTCAACTGTTACAAGTAAGGCAAATTTCAAAACAAGTCCCTTGGAACAGCTTGGATGTAAATACTCTGTTCTTCTGAGAAGCAGTGGTTTATGAAGATAATGTGTAATCTTCATTATCAACCAGCGCAGGTGGTACAGCTGACTGAGCTCAGAAAGCTGTTCATCTTTTTTTTCTGGTAGGATCTGTTTTCTCTGGCAGCTGAATACCTAGCTATTTTCCTCAGTGCATTTCCATTCCTCTTGCATATTCCAGACATATCCTACTGCCTTCTCTACACTGCATCAAACATTCCCCATCACACGCTCTCCCTAAAGGCATTCATTATTTATCCAAAACCAGACATGTCCCAGGCAGACTAAGGGCAGACAGAAAGTCTGGGTCATTTATGTACAGCCACCTCTTATTGGGGAAGTAAAGTCTTCCTTTTTTGGACAGGTTGGTCCACCCAAAGTCAGCCACTTAGAAACACAGCTGGAAGCATACACAAAACGCTGGCAAACAGGATGACTTACACTGAACATCAGTTGACTAGCAATAAACTAACCTCTCCTAACAACCGATTCCTGTGTATTAACATAAATGATACAGAGTTAGATTTAAGAGCAAGTGGCGATTGCTTTTTTTGCCTGTGAACACACAAACCCCATCCTTTCTGGACACTCTTGCCTTATTTGTGGGACATCCCGCATACTGATTAGATCAAGCTATACTTCCATAACATGTGCAAAGCACGAAACAGAGCCATAATGCACGTAAAATTTCACTAAACTGAGATTAGTCTTCTTTGCCTTCAATATCTCTCTACAAGTCTCCTGAGGAATGCCAGTCTGTTTGGGACTGCAAACACGCTGGAGCATTAACTGCACCTATACTATCATCCATGCAAGAGAAGTCATTTCTCATAATCTGTCTCCCTATTGCACAAATTTATTCCCAGTTAACAGCCAGCATATACAGCTTGGCTGAGTGGACCTATGCCAGGATTCTTCTGATATACAGTCAACAGAACACAAAGGGAAAGTGGAACAGAATAAGCAAGTAGAAAGACAATATTTGATTCTTACCCTTCTAATTTATCTAATCTGTTTCTGCCTACAGGAATGCAAGGGGGGAGCGGAGTTGCATACTCTCCAGTTGACAGGCCATTTAAAAAGAGTTTCAATTTTTTCTGGAGTTATCGCCATTACTTAAGAAGACATGAGACTCTAGAAGAGACTTTCAATCTCTAGAAGGTTCTTTCAATCATTTTCCTAGCTAAACTGTGCCTAAAATGTGACCTAAAAAGCAAAAGGGAAGGCACAGAACACCACCAAATTCTTATGAAAAGAATAAAGAAACAAAGTCTTCAGGAAATTCAACTCTAAACAAGCCTTGCATATCAGTGCCAAACAGTTGTGTTAACAAATCCTGCAGTTTTCATTGCTGTTTGAGCAAGAGAAATAAAGGGGAGACTGAAAGCAGGAGAGGAAGCTTGGGGGGAGGCCTAACAGCTACAAAATAAATCAATATGCCAGTGGTAAAACAGACAAGACATCCAGGCTTATATCCTCCTTTGCATTTATACATGAAGCATTACACTTTGATTTGCCTTAATATAACCATTGATCAGCTTGCAGGGAAAACATAGCACGTCAATGAAAGGTCTGCCCAGAAAACAGCATCCCTTGTAACCTGGGCTTCCCCTTCACTGATACCCATGAAAAAAAAAAAAAGGCGCAGTGAGCAATCACAGAAGTATTAACACCACTGCTCAGCTACCAAACCATGTCTGTTCACTATCCTGGAACAGGAGCTAAGATGTCCTGATCAGGCACATTCTTAAGGCTTGATATAAAACCTACATCTCCAACTCTGTGGGAATGTGATCAAGGGTAAAGAAAGGCACTGTTCATTCTGCAGAGACCAACAGGAAAAGCAGAAACTTAACTGCAATCCACACACATGTACACAAAGCAGACTGGTGCTACATCTCTCCAGTGTCAATAAAGATATTAAGCACTATTAAATAACCCAAATAGTAACATAGGCATTATTTCTCTTCCTATCCAATTTAACACGGGTTATTAGGACTGTGTGGTTGGCTTTTTCCAAACAAAAGGTCACTTGATAATCACAGAAAACTCTTAACTAAAACTGTGTGCAGATATTTTTAGAGAGAGCTTTGAAAGCCCAGCCAATTATCCATAAATTCTGAGCACAACTGTGTGCAGTGAACTAATATAAATGTGGCACTCTAGCAAACAGTTCCAAAACAGGCATGATACAAGCTCTGTAAACCAGGCTCATTTCATCTGCTTTAGGCAATAGAAAAATAACGGCAAGTGGCAACTTAATTCATTTGTGTCTTCTTGAACAATCAAGACTGAAGTAATAGTGACATATATTGGTGTATCAAGATGCAGGTGACTTCAGTGATTTAAAACAGTAGACAGGACTCATGCTTTACACAGCATGCTTACAGGTCATATCCCTCTTCACTCCCCCATGAGCTACAAAGCCAGCCTTAACCTTGCCTAAGTTTCTTTTCCATAATTTTCATTTTTTGAAATCTTTAAGCCTGCTCTGAATTTTTAACACTATCCAATGCTATTTCATAGCGTCAGAAAGCAAAGGGATTTCCTTATGCTGCCAGTGGAAGATCAGGCAGCGGTCTGTGAATTAGATCCATAGGGAGGGCTTGCCAAAGAGAATTGCTTTGTACTGGGTCTGTTCCAAGCAGTACTTTTCTTTGGGATCAACTGACACCTACTGTAACTATTCCCTGCTCTGAGACTGCTTCATGCAATTACTGAATGTGTATCCCCCTGAACACTATTGACACTACGACTCTACCCCTTACTGCTGCAAACTTGCAAGTTCATCCAGCACTTTATAAAGGAAAGCAGAACAGCAGATTTGCTTTGGTATTCCTGAAGACAAGCAGTTAAAACATTACCAATGTTATAGAAATATCTTTTCCTTTCCATGCTATAACTAAACAACTCTGAGCCAATATCCACAGCTCTTTAATAACAATTCCTCATTTCTCAGGAATGCAGGACCCACAGCAGTTCTGTAATACCAGACCATTATCTATGACTGGGCTTCCAGGTTTCTCAATACAGGGACCTCATGGAAATATCTCGTTTTGTCTAGGATCTACTCTAGATAATCACAGTTTTAATTAGGACCATCTGGTAACTCCCTGTATTGTAAAGGCTCATTACAGTCAGGAGTATTAAAAGACTCCTGGTATTTGTGGTTGGGTATATGCTCCTGACACGAAGCATTGTCTTTATTTTTATACAGTCTCAACCCTCGTGACGGAATGGAAGAGCTTAAAAATGAATGCTAAAAGGAGTGAAAAAAAAATTAAAAGCCAACCTCAAAGTTATAATTTACAATGCCCATGCAACTTGGGACTTGGCAGGTTTGGGGTTGGCAGTACCACTGGTTCAAGGTCAAGAGACCTCAAAATAAGTACACTGATTAGGAGACATGCATGACCAGGAACTTAATGATGACAAACAACAGAAATCTGTCTGCTTTGAAAATAGGAAGCAAGCAAATAAATGATATCTAAAACAAAAAGAAAAAAAAAGCCAAAGAGTCCATAAAAACATTAACAACAACACTACAGGAAGTTACGTAAGGAACCTTTCTCTTTAAATAAATAAATAAATCACAAAATGTTCCCTTCAGCCTTGCTATTTCTTTAATTAGTCTTTCAAGAGAGAGTCTTGCAGAGTTACATTTAAGTCTCAATCAGTGCAATTGTGAGCTGAAGTGCACGTGCAACTCACTCTAAATGACTTTAATCAGTACATTCAACACTCACCACGCGCTTTCATTAAACTGATTCTGAGAACTACCAGAAGCACATGCAGCCTGCATCTCTTCACCTGTATCACCCTCAGCCCTCTAAGCTTCTTGACAACACAGCAGAATGAAAACTGCTCGATCTATTTGAATTTTCTAAGAAATACAAGAAACAAATTTAGACCTTTAGAAGCCAGCATCATAAACACACCTGAAAAAAGCACCTACTAAAAAAAACACAAAACAAAACAAAAAAATCCCCAGACAAAACAAAAACCCTCTGAAAACAAACCACACTAAACCCAAAAATCACAACAAAAATAAGGACAAAGCCAACACCAAAATTTCCACAAGCTTCTATTTTTATCAAGATACATCAGCAAGTTTTATAAATCACTTTACCTAATATTTACTGTGAAGATAACCGTATCATTTATACATGCCACAGTTACCTCTTTCAGGAAAAAGCATCTGACATGTCATGTTGATAACAGACCGAAAGAACGTATGAATGGCTCACAAGCTGTGGTATGACCATATCAGTACCAGGAGTTCCTAATAGTTATCGTGGTGCCTAGGTCATACTCGATCATTAATGGGAAACGTAAACTTCCCACACTGAAGCTTGAAGGCAATGGTGAGCTTTAGACCTGGTGCTACCCATGAGTTAACTTTAATGATGTGCTCAGACCTTGGCTTTTTGTGGCTATTTTGTTCTCAGCACTTTCATAAAGTTGCTCCCATTGCAACGAACCTCTACAATTTCATACTAATCCTCTTGCTACTCCTTTCCAGAGGCTGAGTGTGATAAGCTGTTCTTGGTGTTCCTGGTTTGTGGGTGGCAAAAGAATTATAAAACACAAACAAGAAGTGGGAGGTGTTTAGTAGCTATCCTGACAACTTGGATGCATCTATAGGATTAACCAAGTTAAATATCAAGTGCTTAAATTCCCTTTGCATCAATCTGCTCTTGATCAGTTTGTGGTGTCAGCACCTTTTATTTTTACTGAGTATCTTATCACACTACATACTGTAGTCACAAAAAATACAACAGTTATATATCCCATACGTGCAAAGGTATATTCACATGGGCCAAGAAAATTAAGAAGTGAGTTGTCTTCTCTCCTTACGCTGTCAGTAATACACAGGAAACAAAAGGAATATTATCAAAACACGTACAATATGAACTTAAATCCCCAAATTGCTTGTCATACTGATCATTTCAACAGTAATTTCCCCACAGCACTTCCCAAGAGCTTTGAGCCCTTAAATATGGGTTCTGAATCAGCACTGAGAGTAGCCTGCAACCCCCAAGCATCCATTTTGCTAAGTCATGACTTATGCTGCAAATCCAGGCACACACAGACACACGCACAAACACTTCTGAGCATCCCATCAGATGTCATGCAGCAATCAACTTGCCAGAAGCAGCCTGCAGCACCACATATCCATATCTGCAGAAACAAATTCTTCCTCTACCTTTGGGATCAAGGTGCCCCAGCAGTAGGTTAAAGACAGAGAACACTCCCAACCAAAAGACGGGGCGGGGGGAGAAAAATCGGCGTCACTGTGACCTCTTCTCACTGAGATTTGTTGAAAAAGCACTGTTTCTCAGCAGGTTCGAGAAGAGGCAAGGATTAACTATCTTCAAATCCCATTTGCCTACTTAATTCATGTAGGCAAATCTCATTTTGCCTACACTGACGTTTAGAGACCGCTAGCACAGGGTGTTACCTATCAAATGTTAATAGTTCTGCAGTACTATCTGACGTGGTGGTGCTTAGCCCACAATAAGCGTAAGAGAACTTCCTCTCATGTGGACAGCTTCACAGAAAGACGCTTACTATTTGTTTTCACTTTGCTAAGTCCTTCCAATACTGACTGTGCATTTCATCCAGAGGAATAGCTGCCTCTTCCTTTCAACAAACAAATCATGTTACCAGAGTTAAGACTACATTCCCAGGATCAGGTAATTCTAGCCCCTGGAAAGTACATTGCCACCACAGACAACACTGCACCCACATACCAACATGAGTGTTTCCAGCGTTACACACCACCTTACTCAGCTCACGGTCCATCCTTGATCACATAGTATGGCACTGCCAGTATCCAGCTTTCTTATATTCTGCTTAAAGTAGCCAAGGAAAGACACTTGAACAAGATATAAAGGAATGAAGGGATAAAAACTGCTATAAAACAAGAATGGCCAAATACTACCCTGTCTAGCCTGCAGGATGCACTTGGCTAATCCTGTTATAAATGTGCTCCTGATTTGGTACAACATAGGGAAAAAGAGCAGTGGCTTCTACCAATAAATCCAAGGCTGATTTTTCTTCCATATCTCAAACTCACGAACTAGCTAACACTGGACACAGGTTAAGTATCATATTCCATTTCTACACTGCGCTAATATTAGGAATGAAATTGTTTCCTATCTAGAATATTCTGAATTGCCACAAATTTTGTAACTGAAAACGGACAGGACCCTTTGGAGCCCCAACTGGACCTCAAGGTACCCCCCAGAGACACCTATACAATGAAAAAGTTGGGAGTTGTCTTGCCTACAGTTTGCATGGCTGTGTGTCAACCCAGACTGTTCTGCCCATGGCTAGAGGAGTGTCTCTGCCCTTATTTCACCCTGTAGAAGTGTCTGGCAGGCGCAGGAAGGACAGTCACCGTTAAAGCAAGCCAGGGGATAGAATGAAAGAAAGGGGAAACAAACGGACTTAACGCTGCCAGGCTTCCCCCTCCCGATTCCCCGCCTCCCACTGGCCAGCATGGAAGCGGCCTCTCCTCTTCTCATGCTCTCCCTCATTCAGGGAAGCATTTTTCCTCATCTGTTAGCCTCTGCTGGCCATTTACCTTGAGCTATTTATACTAAGTGGAGCCTCACGATGACTAAGATAAGCCAAGGGGAAAGCAGGAGCAAAGGGAAGGACTTCCTCATTCTGAAAGGTCACAGCCTATTTTCATCCCCTTGGCATCCTGATCTATCAGATATCACAGGTTGAAGTTAGTCAGCAAAAGCAGAAAAGTAAAGGGATTTCTGTGGCTGACGTGCACCCAGCGACAGAACACATGAACTTCACACTGAAGAAACAGACATCTCTGTCCTCCTGGGCACAGACGGTTTCTTTCCATTACTTTAGTGGATTTATTTGTTGTCATATAGGAAAACTGAGACAAAGTGGCTCAGGTGGCACCTCCTCCAGAGAGGGTACAAGAGGTATTTAAAACTTCGTAAGCCACCAGATAACAGACAAAATGCCCTTTGCTGTCATGCTGCAGTATAAACTCAGCGGCGGAAACGAGATGCGGTGCTCCAACAGGCATCACAACAGGAAAGATACCTTGCTCTAATTACAGTGTCTGTTCCACTGCATTTATCATCCAAACCCAACTGGATTCAGTATTAGAGACACAGAGGGAAACATATGAATGCCAATTTAAGTTTACTACCATCTTTAAAATGTTGACAAAGCAAAAGTAGATCAAGAAGATCTGTGTTCTTTACCTTAGGAAGAAGAATTTTCTGTGTTTGAACGGTGGCAATATAGAAATAAATTGAAGGCTTTCCAAGAAACTATCTTCCAAGCTAGAAGTGACACACTTTGTAGTTCTCAGTCTATAGCTTAAAATGTCAGCAGGTTCTAGCACAGTGAACTCCATAGCACTAGGCAATGTAGTACAAAACTCAAATTATTCCTAAAACCACAAATTCCCTTAAAAAGAAAACAGTATCAGAGTCTTCAGCTGTGCTTCCAGGTTTATTACATGCATTCTCACATCACCGGCAGCACAAATTCAACCTGTAGCGTATGAGCACAATGTCACATTTCTGCTGACTTTGCCATAGTACATACATAGCATTTAAGCCCTCTCTCCATCTGCCAAGAAAACGTGAGCCCTGTGCAATTTCCATAAAGCTTCCTGGACTTTTTGAGCCAGTTTGGATGAGCAGCACAAGGATATATCAGTGCTTCACATTTTGCATCATGCAGCATCATGCCACTGATCAGCTGTGGGGCACCTTAAAACCAGACCTTCCTCCTTGTAAATTCACAGCCTTGCAGTATGTGAAAAACAGTCAATGGGTCCAATTTCAACCTATACAAAATCTGCAGTTACAGCTGTGGGATTTGTTGGGTTTTTTTAACCCACTATCACATTAATTCTTGATAGGATTTTTTTTTATTACCATCTTAATGCAGCCTGCCTTATCCAGCATTGACTAAGGTGCATTTACCGTTCCAAAGCAAAAAAGTTAATTGGAAGATACCCAAGAGAAGTTATTTTAGCTCTACATAGTGGAAATAACAACGCAACAAAGACCTAAAGGAAGTGGTTGTAATTCTCAGTAGATAAGGAACCTCATCAAGAATCAGCATTAATAATAATTAATAATTCTGCAATTGTAGATTCTATGTCCCCAGCTTCAAACAGGAAAACATTTACACTTAAAAAAAAATACCATCCTCATCCTTTAACTGTTCAAATCAAACTCTTCCCAAAAGCAAGCGCTTTACTGTGATGAAGGGCAGGGCAAGCATAATGCTTAAAAATCAGGGAGCACACTTAAGAGATTTACCTGACAGATTTCTACCACATTCCAGAGCCGAAAGAAAGTAGTATCTAGAATCCAATGCAAGATTTACTGCAATGTGCATACACCTTAACTTCTTTTCTTGAATGGAACCACCTTTTGGTTTCTTTTTTGTCTTTATTTCCTACACATTAGCTTACATAAAACTGGCATCTACCACAAATACATTAACCCTAACTTCTGCTCCAGAACATAAAAAAGTGTGCATGGCAACACAGACTGGTCACTAACAGAAAACAGTTGCTCTTTTTTCTCTGAAGGGGTGTTAAAAATATGCGGATCTAACTGTAGGCAAAACAACTTCATAGAACAAAATGTATAGTCTAAATCTGAATGACCAAAGCATATTTCAAGTTAGGATAACTGAAATGCAGGTAAGTGCAGACATAGGCCCAAATTCCACACACAATTACACAACCTGTGCGTTCAGATCTGTGAACTGCATAGATTAAAAGTTCCCATTTGCAATTACAATTTGGGTGCAACTCTAGCATTTAGTGGACAGCTGACCTTTCTAAGTGGGCAAAGAGAGCCTTGCCAAAAAGAAAATTCATGGAATTAGCAAGATAACCGAAATCGAGGGAGAAAATTCAGCCAACAATTTTTCCAGTAGAAAAATCTTGTTACTGCAGGACAGGCCACTTAAAGAAACCATGAGGCTTTGCCTCCCAGGGCTAGAAGAAATGGGAAACTGAATGGAATTAACTCTGGTGCTATTCTGGGGAAAGTGCAA
Source organism: Nipponia nippon (assembly GCF_047370975.1). Classification (NCBI taxonomy): domain Eukaryota; kingdom Metazoa; phylum Chordata; class Aves; order Pelecaniformes; family Threskiornithidae; genus Nipponia; species Nipponia nippon. Next base: position 36,163,626 of record NW_028262380.1, read on the forward strand.
TAACTACCTTCTTGCCTGTTGACTGCTCTGACAGCACCTCCCATTTCCCTTGCAGGTTCACACTACTTGCAGGAACTGCTCATGCAGCCCACCTCCTACCGTGAGCAAAGGATTCAAGGATGAAACTGAAACAGCAGTGAATCTGAACTCTGAGAAAAGGAAGACAAGTGTTTCCTTGCACAGGTCTTATGGATGCCCTGAAGCTTGCTTGATCTCTAAAACTGGTAATAAGCCTGAACTGTTTTCTTTATCAATTGCCTACAAAAGCGTTACACTCTTCATTGCTTTGAGATAGCACACCTGAAAGTAAAGAGAGAAGCAGAAAATTCCAATGAAATGCAGAGTTTTGTTTTTACCTGGCATTGGCTCCTTTAAGGTCACAGAAGTGCGAGAGTAAAGCTTTCACTACATCATTGCAGACAACTTTAACTACATCAATGTGACTCAGCCTCTGTCGCAGCTGCTTGGCAATCTCCCAGAAGTCTTCAGATAGCAGCTGGTACAGCTGCCCTTCATCTCTGCTGAGTTGCCCATACCAGGACAGGATGTAGTCTCTATAGCTGTAGTCAAACACTGAAAGGAGAAACAAAACAATAAATAGCAAAAACTGCAAAAGGGGAAGGCACGCCAAGATAGGAAAAACGTAATCCTCCACCCTTCTCCTGAAAAATTAGATGGGTAATAGTTTTCATATCTCCTTCTTTGGGTTTTAAATTCTTGCCAAAGAAAGTAAGGTTGGCAAAATTACAGAAATCTGCACCTAACAGGTTACTGGAGGTCACTTTGCAAGGCAAAGCCTGTAAGTGGATTTGCTCAGTCAGTCAGGTTACTAGCTACACACAAACCTCAAACTAATACCTGTTTCTCAACAGTGGATTTGGTTATACAAACTATCATATAATCTGACTGTCTAGGCTGTTGCAGACTGAAACCAGCCTTCCTTACATAGGAATTCAACAGTCTCCACTCCAAAGTCAGAGTTAAAAAGGGAGGCGGTAATATTTTTGGATTTCAAGAGACAGACAATACTAAACAACACTGCAGAAAGTAAATTATAGGATCGGAAGAGCTAGAGATAAGAGAGAACAAGCAGACTAGTGAGACAGCGTGAACTTAAAAAATGACAAGGTATTCCAAACCACATCCACAAGCGATAACCAAGATTACTGTAATTGCAAGTCCCACGGCAACACTATCTTCTACCATTCTGACTTTTCTTTTTGACAACATTTGTGTGCTGCCAGTTTTACTGATGTTTCACTATAGCAGATGTCCCTGGAGGTCTAGGAGGGAGCACGCATGAGCCATGTTTAGCAGTTACGAGAAAGTGGGGAAAAAGCTGGGGCGGAAAGAGGAGTCAGTTCACATCTACCAGAGGGATAACTGAATAAAAAGGGGGAAAGTAAGTCATGTACCTGATAATCTGAGCAGCTTCTTTACCAGACATCCTGATTTCAGACTTTTTATATCAAAAGTACATCTCATTTGTCAGTGTAAGCCCTGATGCAAAGTAATCATGTGACTCCACTATTTCTTACTTTCCACTTTGATGGAAGTTGCTTGTTTGGCAGCTTAGTAAACTATAAAAAGTTCCCTGGCAATGTGACAGTGAACTAATAACATAGTAATAGCAGAACAACTTAAGTTGAATACTTTTGCTTGTCTGAAAGCACACCTCATCCTACATCACCGTGTCAAAAACATTTCAAAAGAAAAGGCTAAAATTGATACAAGTTTCTAGTCAAATGCTTCACAAATCAACTTCCTCAGGTTTATAAAGAAACTGAGTCACTTCACCGAGTATGCTGAAATATAAAGTTAAAAGCCTTCTGCTAAGTCATTTCAGGGCTTTTAAATTAAATTATTCAGAAAAAACATTTCAATCAATCAATAAATAGAAGTTTTGAGTCTTTTCTCTGATCCAGGAGAGGAAAAAAAAATATGCAGAGCCATATTGCAGGACAGGAACTTTCAATGTTGAAACATATCCAATTTCATTACTTTTCTAAAATAGAAGAAATCATATTTCAGTGAAAACTGCCACCCACAAATACTACAAAGTGATAAAAACAGTTATAAAAGGTAGTGGTCTTCTGACAAACAAGCTGAAGAATAATCCCTTGATATACTGAAAAGCAATTGGGAACAGCATTTTAAAAACTGAAGTTTATTACTTATCTCAAGTCTCCCATGACAATACATATTTTAAGTATCTATTTTTCTACAGCTGTCCCCGTGGCCTTCTACAACCACCATTTTTTATAGCTTGGTTACTCTCTTCTGTTGCAACATGTGAAATGCTGTGGAAAGCCGATCACAGCATGCATTCTTCCTTTTCATCTAGTCTGTAAGAGACCCATAATTTCTCAAGTGCATTCAAGACACACTATATTGTGATATTTGTTATCATCGTCACTGACAGATAATGACTGACTTTTTCAGATTTTCTTACAGACACCCTTTCTACCCTAAAACGAACCAAGAGTGCAAAGTAGCATACTCCTTCAGCACCTTTTGCCTAAGAAGCCAAGTCATAGTGTAGAGTGGTGGCTCCTACAGGTATCTATTGGACAGAACTCTACAAAACAAGAGTACAAGAGTAGAACTTGTATCTCGATCAGTTAGACTATATTATCTCTCAGAACATCTATCTATTCCCACCAATCCTTAATTTGCAACTGTATTTTCAGGAAACTCCTCTCCAAAATTAGCTCAGTTCCTCATTCACTCCATAATCACCGTCACATCCAATGTTAAGTCTCTCTGCTCTGGTAAAGCACAACATTCAAACATATAACAATGCTAATTAGTAAAGTATTATGAGAGCACAACTCTTGCAACTTTACTACACTCCCGTTGAAATACTTGAAGCAAGATCTATTGCAGTGGGAAGACTCCTGCTCAGACACAGCAAGGTGATGGTACAGTTCTTCATCTAGGTGCATCAACATGAAAGAACCATGAAATCTAGCGGCAACATCAAACTAAAGACAAAAGATCACCAGTCATCACCAAAAATTAAGCTGTTCAAGTATGAAACACTTCACTTCTGTTTCTTTCTGCCAGTTACACACTTTCAACACGTTAAATGGATTACCCCACTTTAAACCATATTTTCCTACACCTGCCTTTCATAACTCTCTTCCTTTACATCCTTTCTATAGTTCCTTGTCACCTCTGAGCCTTGTTGTCCTTCCTGCATCACAACAGTTTAACCGTGCTGTTCTCTATAAAATTCGGGGTACTTTAGAGCCCAGAATGTATGCCCAAATCAACAATGAGACAGCTTTTAGGACTTCAGAAAAAAAAAATTAAAAAAAAAAAAATTATTAAAAAGGACACCAGCCATAGACACTAACAGCAGTATGGGCTGGGATAAGACACTGCCTTATCCATGTGTGTCATCCTGGCCATGATGCGCTGTCGCTGCTTTAGTTTCATGCCTACTGATGCAGCTGGCGCCTCTTTCAGCACTCGAAAGAAATACAGGAAACAAACATATAATTTTATAGAGCGCAGCTTGCTTCCTTCAGAGGAGAAATCTGCTCATGCATCTATTCTCATTGTTTTTACACTGCACGTTCTCCAAAACATTGAAAACAACGGGTCAGAAGACAAGAAAGGAATAAAAAGAAGAGCAGAACACACTTTCAGCACAGTACCTTACTACCACTAACTCAGCCGCGACAAACATGAAACAAATGTCTTCTGATCGAATCAGATACAGTGAGAGGAACGAGTCTGATGCAGAACTGTAGAAACTTCTACTGGGTTTTCTAAATTAGTTCAGAAGATCCAAGGCTCCAGTTGTCATAATCTGATTAAAAGTCATTCCCACACGAATGTGAAGTTGAGCCTCTTCAATTACTCTTTTTAAAGACTGTAAACTAAAAGAGTGTTGGGAGTAGAGAGGCAGAAGCTTGTGTGGAAGTTAGTGAGGACACCCCTCTAGACCCTTCATTCCTAACCCCACATATCTCTACAGTAACTGCTATCCCTTCTTCCACATTCATTCATTCAGAGGTTCAGTGGCACCACAAGAGCCAGTGGGTCAGACTGTAATTTGCAGAGCTTCATGTTAGACATCTGCAATTTGCAGAGCTTCATGTTAGACAGTTTTTACACTGCTAAGATTCGTTACCCAGCTTCATGAAAAATAACATCGAAATCTGAATAACAAGGACTAAATGCCTACTCATTTTCTCAAAGCACCATTAAAAAAAAAAAAACACACCTGAAATATTCTCCCTATTCAAATGCATACACAGACTTCCAAGTTTCAAACAAGAAGTAAATAGCCTTTCCTGAAAGAACTGGAAAGACCAGAACCATTACATTAAGTTATGGTCAAATCCAAAACTCTCCTGTGACTATATGAACAGCAGAAGAGAAGGTACAGCTACAACCCTGGCTTGAGCTATTCTACAACAGCAAGCGTCATAATCTGTAAAATAGAAATGCAACAGTAATATGAGTTGTGTTAAGATCCTGCATCAGGGAACCACCAAACAGCCAAGAAGTGTTATTATAATGCTGTGCTACTACAACACTAGATTTAACATGCATGATATGGTTATCATAAGCTATACTTGAAGAAAAATACTTTCAATAAAAATTTAATGAGAAAGATGACAGACTATACCACCATTAAGTACCTGGCAAAGAACTGTTCTAAAAAAGTAAATGTTAAATGCTTAGTTATTTGTACAGCTACTACTTCTCCCCCCCACCAAAAGCCAGTTTGGAGGGGCGAGGGGGGAAGCCTTATCTTCATCCTCAAAACCCACACTAAAGTATTAAAGCCCCTATATTTAACTCCCTAAAAATTACTAATAAGTACTCTGAATATGCAACTCTATCATTTCCAAGACATCATTTTTTTAAATTTAAAGAGATAAAGGCCATTATTCACTTACTGTATTTTAGATTTTATTATATTTTGGCTATACAATACAAATTAAGATGATGAGGTTTTACATTTAACATCATCTGTATTTATTGAAGTTTCTCATTCCCACTAAATTTTTATTTAGATCCTGGTGTTAAAGGCTGGCAAAATGTTGTGTAAATGCCCAGACTTCAGTGACTGGAAACCTACCCCAGTCACTAGCAACAGTGATTTACAGATTTCAGTTTCCTTGTTAAAGTTTGTGTTTGGAAAAACACTAGCATTTCTTGGTTTACTTGCATTTTACAACATTATTCAAACTCTATGAAACTGACATGTTTCTTTAATAGACTAGATGTTATCATTGTGCATAGATGGATAGCCCCTGTGCGAAGGAATCATACCCTGACAGTCTCCCATTCTACAATGTTTGGTTTATTTTTATTAAAATTTTCTCGACATTTGATTCTTTAATAATTATTATGAATGTGCAGAAACACATGGAAATTTCCAAATATATAAACAATAAAGAAAAAAAAATAATGTGTTAAAAAGATCTAGGAAATGCATTAAAAAAAAATCTGACAAATTTCTGTTGGAATAGTTTTGCCGATGTACCCTTTGCCAAGAGTTCTTAGCTCCAAGTGTTTGAATCCCAGTAGCAGAGAGAACATGAATTCAAATTAAGTCTTGCTCACATTTTGGACCCAAACAACTCATTTTTTGAGAACTGTGGGGAAAAAAAAATTACAGCTCTTCAAATAGAGTGACAGAAGCTACTGCAAATTTTTTTCTAAATGTCAATGTGTGGATCTTAAGTTGGGAAGTGAGATAGATTGGGAAAAAACTCCTATAAAGGGAAGTCTTGCCTTACATGCCTAACAAAGTTCTTCTAAGGGATCAACAAGAACACAGACAGGCAAGACCTGATCCACAGGTACAATCTAATTGAATTCCCAAAATATTTCCAAGGTCACCTCAACACAGGGTTGAAGGAAGATAAGCCACTATGAAAGAAGAGATGGCTCTCTGGCATGAAGTATTTTAAGAGCTAAGAAACACAGGATATGAATAATTAGTCAATTTTCACAGCAGAAGAATTTCACCAATGGAGTTCTGCTGGGATTTTTGCTATGGCCTGTGCTATTTTACTTACTCATAAATGATCCAGTAAAGCAGGTAAGTAATATGGAAACTAATTTTCCTGGCACTACTAAAGCAGTAGAGACAAAAGACTGACTGTGAAGAATAACAAAAAGACCACAGGACACGGGGCAATAAAAATGGAAGATGAAATTCAGTTCCTGGGAGACTAGCTATACACACGGCAGATAATTTACTGACAGCTACAGCCCTCAGCCCAAACAGTACGCCGCACAACAGCAGTGTGAGTCTGACTGAGCACAGTCTCTCAAAAGACATGTTCCTAAACTACCATGAGATATGGGCTGAAAACATGAAGTTACCAGATAAGCAACAGGAAGCATTAAAAGGCTAAAAGTATTTGTAAAAGTGGGTCATCTTTTCTTTGTGTAATATAAACGAAGGGCAAACAAGAATCAAATCAATCAAGAAAAGGCATGAAAAACACTGAAAACAACACATTTTAGTGTGCAAGCATGCTATAATTAAGAATGAAGCAGCACTCTGAAGCACCATACTTTTATACTGCTCTGTTGTCAGTGGGAGGTAGGAAAGAAGTTTAGAACTGTGCTGTAAACCAACGTAAACAGAAGTTCCTTCTTGGCGGCACTTAGTGACCAACATTGTAGAAAGACAATTCCCAACAACTCTGTCACACTGGCTTTGGCAAGACGAGAAGCTATCCAAGACACGAGCAACTACTATCAGCCAATGACCACCACAGGAAAACTATCTAAACACCATAATGTTTTTAAGTTTATCGAAATAAGGCTGATGGTTGAAATGGAAACATGCACGACTCCTCCAATTTAAAACTAAGGATGATCACTGATATGTATCCTTCCAACTACATTAACAGACTATGATGAGAACATCAGGAAAATACAGTAAAGCAGGTGACAGCTTGTCAAGCGAGAGACACCACAGAACCTCAGGGAACCGTGCAGTAATGGAGAGCCACTCGAAACCCAGAGAGAGAAACACCAACCCAGACTGGCTGTAACACCAGCAAAAGCATGGCATGACTCAGTAACAGTCAACAGGCAATTCTTGAGGGGTGCAAGGTAGTTAGCAACTAGCAGTAAACCCTAGGCAAACTTAATTACACAGACGATGAAAAAGAGGTGAAGAAGTCAGAATTAACCAAAGTGCTGTCTCTTCATAACCAGCAATAGCGTTTCTGAAATTAGGTGATGCTGGCTCCTCCAAAAATGTTACCCTTGCATCTCTGAGGTACTGTAAAGAGAAGTAAAATCTGATTAAAAAAACCACTGCAAAACCCCATCGACTGTGATAATCTGACAACACCTACTGAAAAATCTCAAGCGGCGGTAGGAGTCTGAACTGGTCCCCAAGATTAAAACCTCAGGAGAATCTGAAGTCTCCTAACTAAATGAATGAGACTTTTTAAAGCATTTTGTTGAACAGCATGTTAGATCTAAACAGCAAGAAGTTCGCAAAAATTCCTGGGATTCACAAATACTTTAATCCTTATCAGTGTAAGGCTGATTAGCATTAGAGTATGGCACTAATGAAACAGAAATACAGACAGTATTTTTTATCTCTTTAGTAATAAAGTTTTATTTAACCATGAACTTGTAAAAAAGCATTCATAATACCAAGACAAATATAAATTTCAGAACTGTCACAGGGCAAGGAATGTCTATTTTCAGACAGATTGATCATTTGATCATTTTACTCTAATAAAAAGGTAATATGTTTCTTTTGAGGATTCATTCAGTATCTTAAACTTGAGTTGACTCAGACATCTTCCAAAACCAAAAAGCTTACTTAAGTCTACATGTGGTAAAGTGAAAACTACAGTCTCATCCTTGTCAAACTGCATAACGGAGGAGACGTTGGCTTCGTTAGTCACTTAGGCCTGGAAGAAATACAACCAAATCTGACAAGTTTGCTCTCCAAAACTCAGAGTGAGAATGGAGGGTAAAAGCTACTCCGAAAAGAAATAGCAGAAAGGCAAGTAAGCTGTCACAACAGAAGGTCCTCAACTCTGAAAAATGAATCCCTTAAATATTGGTAAGTTTCTTTCAGCTTTACTGACTAAGGATGGACTCATGCATCCAACCGAACGGTATCCGTGGGATAAATACCTTAGATGAAGACAGCTCCCATATTTTTCACAGACACGAGTCACTCCTATGTCCAAGTAACAGGAGGGAAGCGTAACACAACTGTCTTTCCCACAGTATTCCACAATACCTGTTGTCTGTCTCCAGATAACACCACTACCTCTAACTCTCTGCTGACTATGTCAGGGCTTCATTTCAAACTCCAATGCAGGTTATCCAACATGTAAAGTACACATGTGAGAATACAGCAAGTAACTTGTCAGTGCTTGTTTCATACGTGTAATGTTAGACACCACTACCTTTTTCACATCATCAGGAATCCTATAATCTGACAGATTCCAGATGAAAACGGTGCCTAAAACCAAACAGTGATAAAATTGTTCACCTTCACAGAAACGTGACGTAGTAGGTGAAGCGTTCTAATTTTACATTTTAGCTATTCTGCTAACAGCTATTCATAAAAATAAATTTTAAAACATTACACATCCCAAGAAGTTTTCATAAGACAACCAACCTGTTTAAAGCAATGTTAATTTTAAAATACACTCTCCAGATGTGAAAAAAGATAAGAAAAAAAAAGTGCTGCAAAGAAGTCTTAAAGGAAAAGACATTCAAAATTAGATAAAATATTTACAAAAGACTGAAATGGCATCAAATTTTATAAATATATTTTAAAAGCTACAGTACACAACTCTGTGTTCTTCTTTTCTTTTAATATGCAAGCCAGGTGTCCCCCCCACCCTGAAATCACCTTTAAGTTCCAAACTAGCATAACCTTTTAAGTAACAAAGCAAAAAATTTTTGCTTCAAACTTTGACACTATCCCAAGTTCTACAACATTTTGTATTACCAGGAGTCAGTTGAAAAAAATGTGTGCAGAAGTAGTAGTTATTCTTTAAAGAATTGTAAACAAGGTATTTTAAATCCATATGATCATAGTTCACATTTTAAAATCTAAAGCCCAGTTACTGTACTGATGATTTCAGACTGTATCAGCCAGAAATACAAATGTTGATTTTACATTCAGATTTTCATGACAAGCATTGCACTAAATGGGAAGACTGTTTCCAAGAGTCTACATGATCTATCAGTTCAGGAAAATCCAATCAAGAATCTTTGAAATGTTACCCTTTTGTTTCATGCACAAGTATTAAGGACTTCGTTTTAATATATTTCTGTAAAAAACAGCCACTAAAATAACAAGATATCAGTTAAATTGCAAAAGCAATGACACATAATTACTACAGTAGATTTCTTGGGAAGACCAAAACCTCGCACTTTTACTTTGTATCAAGGAATAAATCAGGGTCATGTTCTAAAATCCTGGAATATTGTGCAGTCATGGTTTGCTAAGAGGACAAGACATATTCAGAGTCTAATGCTCCTTTGTCCAAGTTAAGACTCACCTTCTTTCAGTGCTTTATCCATGTTGTGAGAAATGACCACTCTCCTTGATTGGACTGAATCATGGGAGCTTCCAGTCCAATTACTCTGAAATTCAAAGAGAACATTCATCATAAGAGGAAGGAATAAACCAAAAATGACACAAGAAATAAAACTGGAATTCAAGGTGATTGTACTATATAATTTGGTTTTTATACAAATATTGTCACCCCATATGATTAAAACAGGTGAGTGTCAATTGGCTATGAGGTTATTATACATTGTTCATTAACCACAAATTAATACCCACTGTTGTGTATCGTACACTGTACAACTTGCCAGTTATCTTAAGGTGGTTTTTTTGGTAGAAGGGAGCAATTCAATGCATTAAGAACAGGACATGCATTTAATAAAACAACTGGAACTCTTCAGTATTTTCACAGCTTTTAAGATCTCCAAGAGATAAGTCAATAGCAAATATAACATCTTTACAGCCTACTGTCACAATGGACTTCATTTAGCCTCATAAACCACTTTTATTTTAAAAGTGAAGCCCTTAGATCTCCTACAGTAATTTTGGTTCACATTCTTTTGAGCTTCTTCCTTCAAAGACACTTCTGGCCACTGCATTTTAAGCTGCTGTACTATACAAACATTTGTCTGTTTTGAAGTATTAGCTCTTATAGTGTCCAAACAGGTGGGCGGAAAGAGAAACATTTTTCAGGGTGTAGACAAAAAAGCAGTGATTCATGCTGTCCTTACACAGAAAGGAGTGTAATTCAAACCCGAAACAGAAATTGTCCCCACTGCCACTCGGCTTACTTCGCTCCCCTTGATGTGAGCTCAGACTCTCCTTGGTGAGGAGGCAGTGCTTCAGAAACATCCCAATTCCTCCAACATTCACCAAATAAAGACTAAGAAAGCAGTACAAACTTTAAGGGGGGGTTAAGTAAAAACATTCTTTAATGTTTTTAAAGGTAGTATGCCATTATTTCAGCCAATTTGCAGGCTAATAGTGTATTTTGGTGTAACATGTTTTCCTTCCACTGCAGATACATGCGCGTAGAGTCTAGTGTAAAGTATGTCTAATGGGACACAGATGAAGGAGTCTAAGCACTACTCCAACAGCAAAATAAAGCTGTTCAGACTCTTTTCACACCTAACACACAGCACTTCCATGAATACTTTCTAGGGCTTGAGTACCCTCCTTCCACCCACAGTTAATTTGTTCCAGCTTCTGGGTGAGTGCAGCAGCACTCCCTAGACTTCTTCTAGTCGCTACTTTGAGACCATGGCTGTGGTCTTCCAGCCATTTTCTTCCCCCCTTGACAACGCTATCAACGGCAAGAGCAGCAAGATTTCAGCACATTTGCCTCCATTTGCAGCACCTCTTACTACCAAAACTATGTTAACGGGGGGTAAGAACAGAGTATTATCTGATTAGTGAACCACTACAGATTTTCATGGCTCCCTTTTACCTGAACACAGATGCTGGTAAAAGCTGAAGCCATACCCACGTAAACGGCTGCAGAAAGTATTTTTGCTGTTTGGAAGAAGACCTAACAGCAATATTTGTAAGGCTCCAATACATCACTTCTGACTGCTAATGTTGTCGTGCTTCCTCCATGCAAAGCTGAGTTAATGCTAGTCACACAAGTACTTCAGGATTTTTCTGCTTTATTTGCAGCAGGAAATCAGATGATTCATAACCACTCCAATGTAAAAAGAGAAGAGACACACTCAGAGACATTAAACACCCCAAATACATTTGGGAGGGGGAAGGATTCAGAAAGCCCTATTAAGGCAAGTCAATCAGGCCACAATCCTGACTGAAGCTCTATGCTCAACATAACCCATCTTCCTTAACACTCTCGCTAGCTTGGGGATCCTACAAGACTAATCCTTCTGCTAAACTGAGTCATACCTGCATAGAGGTCAGTAACCTCAAGCCCCTAACTTAGGCATCAACAGTTCTCATCTGTAATCATATGTACTCTCATATAAGTACGTAGTTTGCAGGAAGTGTTTTTTACGGCCTAAAGCATCAGCAAGCGCTCTCATGAAGCACTAGCCAAAAATTAGGTTAAACACAGCCTGAGATAAGAAAATTACAAATGCTGAACTCTTACTTTTGCCTCTCTACCTGCCTCAGTTCACGACTTCTTTACAGCAGAGGGAACAAAACAAAACAAACAAAAAAAAGGCCTTCAGAGAGGATCCATGGTTGCAAGTAGCTGGCTCCACATCACCACGCTACGATCCAATCTACACAATTCCACAAAGCAGGAACTGATCCTTTTATGTTTCAATCTTGAACACTCATGTTAAGAACAAGGCAGACCATTACTGTCTCAGTGAAATGCTGTCTCTTAAGTAACAACACACAAACTCACATTTCGGCTTGCAAGAAAATATTTCATTGAGAACATCCTCTGCGGTTGGTAGTTTGACTTCTAAAAGGCACCAGCTTTTCATTTAAAAAAAAAGAGTAACATTGATGTTGAGCATGGAGGAGTTCAAGACAGACAAGTGATCAAAAAGAATTTAAAAGGTAAGAAGTGAATACCACCACCAGCAATGGTGATTTTGCTGCTGCACAAATGTAATTACTGAAGGGCAAAGGAAGATGCACAGTATATTGGATTTTCTGAGAAGTTTTCCATACTCATACAAGTACTGCATACAACACCATGGACAGTCAGAGAGAAGCACAGAGCAAGACACAAACCTTGTTTAAAAACAAGGTTTCAACTTTCTTTAAAAACAGATTTTTCAAGAGCAGATGAGAATCTAACATTCGAATAAATAGGAATGCTTAAATGCATTGGAGTGATATTGGTTGGGTTAGTTCAGGCTTAAGAAAAAGCAATTCAGGGGAGACCTTATTACTGTCTCCAGCTACCAAAGGAGAGGGTACAGAGAAGAGGGAGCCAGACTTGCAGAGGCACAGGACAAGAGGTAAAGTTGCAACACAGGAAATTCCCATCACTTACAAGGCAAAACTATTTTAATTGAGGCTGGTCAAATACCAGAATGGGGGTGCTGAGAGGCTGTAGAGTCTTCATCCTTGGAGATATTCAAAACTCAATAGGAGAAAGCCCTGAGCAACCTTACCTCGTTGGACCCACCCTGAGCAGGAGGGTGGCCTCGATGTCCTCCAGACATTCCTTCCAACCTGAACTGTTCTGTGATTCTTGATGATACTTCAGAGAACTGTGAATTTAATTTAGTGACTAATAACAGATCAGATCTTAAAGTTGCCTTCTCTAAAACAGCTGATCAAACTCCTTTTTCCTTTCAGTCTTACGAACCTGCGTTGAGCAGAATCAAGTCTTAAGTCTTGTTAGCTTTGATTTGCTTTAAAAAATTCTGTTTCTGTGAGAACAATAATGATGAATTAACAGCAACAACAACCACCCTAAAAAACTAACAGGCACCCCTGAGCTGCCTGACATATGGCAACAAACACTTTAAAACCAAGAGTAACAACCCGGTAACACAGGGTTAGCAGCACCTGTGATAACAGAAGGATTTCAGAAAATTCACAGTCCAAACTCAGCTCTAACAGCTGAGAGAATGAAAAATCCAGCAGATTCCACCAGATTTTCTTCCAACCCCTGCCTCAAGTCAGATGGAGGATGTACACAGAGAACAGGTTCAGCTAGAAAGCCTAGACTTAAACGTTTTCACATTTTTCTTCATGTCGCTCATCTAAAGGAAAACGGTGCTACATTTCATGAAACAGTTGGCATAACCCTGACTGAGCCAAATATGTTCGTAAATGGATTTAACACAGCCAAAGCTCTAGCTTAGATGCTTTTTTATACTGATTAAAACCTGGTATGTTCCCCTTTACTCCTGACTTGCACTATCTTAGCCTTTAAAATATCAGGCTCCGCTCTGTAGAGTTTGTTGTTGAAGAATGGCAGAAACCAGACTGAAACTTAAATAAGGCTTGAAGGGGTAGGGGTGGAGCACATTTGGAAAGTACATGCAAAAAATGAGGTTGCTAACAAACAGGGAGGCCTGTTTCCTGGAACAGTTCAAGTTTTCCCCAATTTTGGCTTTGTTTATAGGCTGAAAAAAAGGATGTGTGTACTTCCTGGAGGCATCCAAATAATACTCATTGTTTGGTACTTTTGAGAATGATTTAAGACGCAGACAACAACAGTCTGAAAGGCCCAGGAAAAAAAAAAAAAAACAAAGCTGGCATTGAGCCTGAAATTTTGTCTTAGGTTCAGTCCCCTACAGATGCAAAAATTAAGTGTGTGTCATTTATTGCTTTAAACAATTTCAATAATTTAAAATTAACTTTGAATAAAACAATAAATGTTAAATACTAAAGAATTAGAAGGTGTTTCAACAACTACACTGAATAAATGGCAAAGCACGGAGAACACAAGAGTATCGTCCGCTATCAAGAGATCCATCCGCAACACTCGGTCATCAAATGCAATTCTTAAAGCGTAACAGCAGAAAGCCAGGCACCTGCTACCGGCACGCCACACACAGACTTACTCTGCCATGGAATTAAAGCCAGAAGCAGAGAAAAATTAACAATTATTTCTATTACATTAACTCAATTACAACAAAACTAGAACAGAGCTCAGGACAGATCCCACAATATAAATGGGCATTGTGCATGAGATGCTCAGTTTAATCACTGATCTAAAAGGCAAAGACTACATCTAATTCAGCATACAAGAACTATCCAGTTACTCAGCTACTTGCTCCACCCACTGCTGCCCTACTAACTTTCATCTTTTCTTTGTAAAACATACATTAACATCAGACTGGACTTTGATAATAGAGAGTCACAGCTTCAAATAATACTTCACTGAACTCTCCATAAATTCAGCTTTAACTGATCTGGATAGATGTTTTCTTATAGTAGTAAATATTACTTCAACTTATGATGCAAAAATAACTCTTCTATTCACAGGAGTTAACATTTTTAATTAACACCTATAGTTCTATTTTAGATTACAAAGTACATGTGTGTCACATTAAGCATTAATCTACGTATATTAAGGGAAACCATAACTACCAATTTAAAAATCAACATACTTAAAGCATGTTAATCCTATTATGTTAAGTATCATTATCTCCATAAGGATTTTATAACATCAGCATATCTTATTTCCACTAACACAGTAGCTTCTGAAACATGTAAACTGTGTTTATTATATGGGGATCTCCTATCTTAAATGTACCATGTTCAAAACTGATAAAACTGTAGATGTATAAAAACTTTATAATCAGGGCAGAACTTCCTTCACTTGAGATTTCATATAATACTAGACAGATAAGAATATGAAAATGAAACTTTTCTCAGGTGATACTTTCATTCCCATCACTACAGCTAAGAAATAATTGGCAAATTAGCATGTAAACTGCTGCTCAGCAAGAAATACAGCATTATTCCCTGCTGGGATCTTTAATATCACCACCAAAATAAAGGCTTACGTGAATTCTCAATGCACAACCCCGTTCTACTGAACGTCTCCACACTCTCCTCCTCTGTTAAAAACAGACAACAAGAACCTATGGCCTATACTTCCAAGGCCAAAAGAGCCATGTGCTATGAAAACTGAATTGCTGGCAAGCCAGAAAAACCTGCAGAGGCTCATGCCTCAGCTGCAGAGTCTCAGCTTGACAATGAGAGAGCAACTCCTGCGTTGTCTACTGCTATACCCTCCCTCCTGCATGACTTTTCACCATGCAAAGGTAGGGTGTTCTGTCTTTTTAACAGAGCATCGCAAAACATGCAGAATGAATCATCATCATTAATTTTATTAACATTACCTTGTTCTTTTTCACTGTGCATGCTTAATAGGGGAAAAATGGTACAGAATGACTGGTCATATCAACCTCCCACGGACACAACGCAAATTTGTTCCCCTTATGACTACACAATTTCCTTTTTCTTTTTTTTTTTTAATCACTTAACAAGGTAGCAGCTTGGGAAAGGCTATAGTATTCTACATAACTGCCTCTTCCTTGGGTAAATTTTGCTGCTGTCCTTTGCAGAGCAGAAGGAACCAAGACCCGGCAATAAGAAGGAACCTGATCAGATTTTATTTTCAGAATGTTTCCCATACACATGTCCAGTGTTTTCAGTCCCAAAGCATACCTTGAACGCAAGATGCTTTCACTCTTGACCTTATTACAGAGGTTTTGGTTCCACCTTTAGGACTCCCCTGCCAGAGACTTGGACAGCAAGATCCCAATGAGCCTACCACCCATCTTACTTATTGACTCAGCATGGCTTGGTTATCAGGACAAATGAACTAGCTCCCTAGTTATGTTGTCGGTCATAAAACACTTTTGAAGTGAGAAGCATTCCCTACACAGGTAGAAGCAGCCTGATTCACAGCAAAATCTGAAATGCCAATCTAACAGAATGTTGAGAAAATTAAATGTCAAGCACAATACAATGCAGAGCTGAAGACGAGACAGGATACAATGGAAGGAAACAGAAGGGGTTACACGACAAGACAAGAAATCTCTCAATACACATGATGGATAAAAGGCTGCGTGGAAAACTACGTCTGCTCACCACTAAGGAGTTACGGGACAAATAAGTGAGAGACAGAGTCTGAAAAACATTTAATTTCTGAGATCAGTCTCCTGTGAGAATGAAGTTATCACTTCAAAGTTACGCCTGCAGGTAATCAATGCATGCAGTCCTAACAAAACATCAATTCTGAAAAAGCTTATAAATCCCTAAGGATAACAGATATTCCACCAATCCCTAAAAATAAACTGTAGCAGAAATGTCCAAACTACCGGCCCCAAAGTGTAACAGGCCCCGCTGAACTGTAACTGAACATTTGAGATTCATGCAGCATTCTCTTAAAATTTTAAAATATTCCTGAAATTGGTAGGCAATGCTATGATCTCGTTTCATTATTTTAATTTCAGGACTTGCCTAGTAGTAAACTCACCCGCATCATCAAAAGCTGATTGTTAACCTGCCTATACAAGAGATAGCACTAAGAACAAAAGTATCAGACTCTCCATTGTTAAAAACAAACCAAACTTAAATATACCCTCTCCTTTCAATCCAGGAACAACTGATAAATTAAAAGAATGGCAGTAGATCAGAATATTTGGTTGCAACCCCAAGAGGGTGTAAAACAAGCACGACAGAAGAGCAGCAACAAGAGACTGTAATGACTGGCAGAAGCAACAGCAAAAATCCTGCAATATCAGAGCTCTCAATATTCCCTAATGGACCAGAGAATGAGACAGACCGTAGAACGTGCTTGGCTTTAGGTTGATAAAAACCCCATAAATACTTCTGAAGACTTACTAAGGTGTAAAGATCAAGACTGAAAGGAGTTAGGAAGTTCCTCCTCTCCCTCACAGCTGCTCCAAACTGCTCATTACCTCAAGAACTGATTTGCATCATGCTTGCATCGATGCCCACAGATGACAAACCTTCCACTTGCTACAGCTGCCGAGGCTCCTGCAAGCTTACCTTCACAAACTTCATCTGATCGCAAAAGTCCAACAGTGAAGGAAAATAAAACTGCATGTCCTTCCTCTCCACTTCCCTTATGTTCCTCAAAAAGAGCAGAGCACTCAGCTTGGACACCACGGCAGATACTCAACCTAGGTTAAGCTGCCATCCCATCTGAATCACTCAGACCATTTCCAATAATCTCACTACTCATCCTCCTATGGCTCAAATAAAAATCAGTACTATCTTTCAGGATCCAGAGATTTCACCAATTACCTGATCCAATGAGAAAAGACTTACCCATGCCCTCCCATTAATGACAGATTCACAAAAAGTCCATGTTCAAGGATGGAACAAGCCTTTAGGAACATGAAACATGGTCTCATGTCTCCCTCAGGGCCAGAAAGTAAGAGTAAACTATTTCTGAAAATGGAGAGCCACTAAACAGAAGTGAGCAAGAGTGACCAAATATGTCAGGAGCTGAGTTTTAAAGAAATACTCAAAATCATTGGCAACTGTTAATCATAGGAAACTAAAACCGGGACATTGGAATCAGTGTACCCTTTTCACTGGAAAACCACACGTTTATTACCTTTCTGTTAGTGCTGCAAGACAGACTAGGTAGATCATTCTCTATACAGGGTATCATTCGTTTAATCTGAATTTAAAATGCGGCACTTACTTAAATCTGATAAACTAATCCTTGGTTTCTGCATTATTTAAATGAAGTTGACAACCCAACTCTCTATTATTCAGAGTTTTTGCTTTGAATCAGAGTCAAAACACTATGCTGAAAAGAAAACTCTGTCCTGCCAGTTTTTTTGGCAGAGAAACAACTCACACTGGAAATGTGGGAAAATGTGTTCTCCTTCCCCTTTCTACTAACTTGGTTAACGTGGTTCTTCATATGAGTCAAAGCCATCGCTCCTACAACCACACAAGTTAACAGCCATGTAGGGAACAAGCTTGAATTTAAAGGGGTGATACATCTTCTAACAAGTCTCTTCAAGGTCTATCTTTGGCGCGAACATGTCCACTGATACTTGAAAAGTGAAAATCCCCTTTGAGTTTTACTTTCGTAAAAATGTCTGTCTGGGACACCACGCCTTTTTGCTGTCTTGCATTTTGCTGTCCTCCTCCTCCACCGCAAATAATTTCGTCCTAAAACAGCACCTGAGAAGCGCTGAAAAATACCTGACAACAACATAATGTACAATTTCAAGGTGTCGTTCAATTCCCGTTATTTCAATATCAACAGAAACTATTTACCAATATTATTAATGCCTGCCAAGTACTTAAACTAGTAAGTAAAACAATATTATGAGTTGCCTGTACACCTCTCTGCCCTTCTCCTTCCAATGAAAATATAAAAGAACACTGGAAGAAACACAAAGCTTTATGTGGAAGCCAGAAGACTGCCCAGATATACCTTGTGATCAGAACTCTCACATACAGGAAGACTATATTGAAACCACACCTCATCATGACAATATAAATTGCACACCTTGCTTTGCAGTTCTCAGCAGATTTCAGATGCTCTTGCTGAGATACCTGACTTTAGCAGGAAGTCTTCACCTTTCAAGTCCCAAAGGGGTTACATAAACAATATTTAGGACAAAGCACAGCTTCACATTTGGAAAGATGGCTTCTCTAGTAGCAAGTTCAAGCAAAATGTAAAAAGGCATACACCTTGCTCTTCTGAAGTCCGAACCTGCAAGACAGCACTTCCTCACCCAAGTTATTCACTTGCATGAACAGGTCCATGAAAATCAACAGCACTAAACTCACATTGTAAGTGCTTGCAGAATTGAGAACTTACTAAGAACTCCCTTTTTTCAGCACAGCATAAAGAACTCGATCCAAGTCCCTTTGAAGCTGATCAAGAGTACTCCCACTCACTTTCCAAGAGCTGAGCCTGACTCCCACTAGAGTAAATATTTGTTACTGAATACGTAGCGTTTCCTCATTTGTTAACCCCAATGTGAAAATCACTCAAAGAATGAAAAAATGAACCTATGTGCCTTGAGTTCATGTACATATAACACATGCAGAGCAAGATGCCAGCCATAAAACTCTCCCCTAAAGAAAAAAAAAATAATTGTTAATTATTAGGCCAACAGAGGGTTCTTCCCTATTCTTGAGGAAAAGGCAGAACAAGGCTGAAGAAATTCTAGCTTTACAGTCATCCTACTACCGGCTCCCAGAGAAGAAACAACAGGATCATAAGGCTCTATGAAAAATGGGAGAATAGCAACCGAATGATAATAAGCGGTGTAAATACAAAAGGATGTATAATAAAAAGATTAATCAACAAATTTTTCAGAGAGAAACGTACGGAGAAAACTTTGCAATAAACATTTTACTGAATGGCCTACACTTCTATATGCTGCCTATATAGACACCATTAATTTCTTCACCGACACGTTGCTGAAGCACCAATTAGGAAATCTGCTAACCATATACAAAATTGTGTTCAGAAAAAGTACGTCAAGGAGCTTTGCAGCCCTGAAGCCATTTTGTATCAAAAAGAAATCAACAAAACTGTGAACTGAAGGCATGAGAAACCCAAATAAAATGCCTGGAATTACAGCTTCTATATAGAAAGGGTAAAATAGCTCGCTCCTTTTTTGACAGTCCCTTTCATACAGCCAGGTTAAATTCTGAGAACAGTGCAAAGAGGGAGGAAAAAAATTTTAACTGAATCACGGAGAGGGTAAAGAAACAATCCGGAAAAAGGGCTGCAGCAGGTACTGTTGCTTTATGAGTGCCTTTTAAATACTAGATTTCAATTCCCTTCTGAAACAACGAACACATACCATAGAGCTACAATAAGTCCAGCCACCATGTACTAGACCACACAAAGCAAGAGGAGGTGTGCACGATTTACATATATTAATCCAATGGATGGACACAAAAGGAGAATATCTTGAAGAGAAACGGGCAGTAACATATCACAAAAAGGAAGTGCATACGGTAGAGTAACTGAAGTGACTGTACTTGTCTCTGGACAGTTCTAGTTTCACTCCTGTTCAGTGGGCTTATGCATTACATTCTTCACAAAGGGCGAGAGAAAGAGAGCAATTTAATTTAATTTTTTTTCTTCAATTCTTGGCTTCCCAAATTAAATCCATTTTCATTGTTTGGCTGTTTCACAAATCTGAAAGTTGCTCTTAACTGCAGCAGCAGGGAGATCTCAGTTACTAAGTTTATATAAAGATTTTTATTTTTTTTTTTACTATGTATATAATACATTCTCCTAAAAGTAAATTAACACACATTCAGATGTTCAGATAAGTATACCAGCACATAAATGTCACTGGAGCTATGGCATTATCACTGAAATATTTAATCTTGCAAATCTGAAGGCAATGGACATTTATTACTGACACAATTTTCTTTTTTCTTTCCCCCCCCCCCCCCCCCATTTTGTGTAAGGTAGTTGAATGGTGAAATATGAAAGCATACAGTCCTTTACTACTGAGGTGCTTATGCACTTAAAACACATTTGTTCCCCAGCATTCATACGACAAAAACCAGCTGAACAATCCCTATCTGTACCCACTTAATACACTACACACAGAACAGGTACCCTCTGCTTATCACTTGACTTTGTGCATTACATCTTCTCACTTCCCCATTTCCCACTTCTAGCGCTCATACACACTATTTATTCTGCACTCCCTTCAAAAAGTTGAGTATGATGTTGAGTCTTCAAAGCAAAGAGGATTTAAAAAAAAGTCTACCAAGAAGACAAAACGAGCATCACACACACCCACTGACACAAACAGATCCCGAGTGCACCTTTGCGAGTTGTACTATTCATTGAAGTCACCAACCCCCCCGGTGGTCAAACGATCCCTTCTACTGACAATAGTATCCTGCCAGTTTCCATTAAATGCAGGCCTGGAAAAACATATTGCTCACAAACACAGGCTCTTTCCCTCCACAGGTCAAAGAACGAAGGAATAAACCACTACTGCAGGTCGTTAGCTGACTCAATTGGCAAGACAGAAAGACAGCCAGCTATATCAGCAACTGATTTCTAACAGGTTCTCTGCCCTGCCAGCACCCTCTGCTTCCTGCAAATTCAGCTGCATAGACTGCAGCCCCAGAAACACAGAAGCAACAGCATTATTTACTTGCTGCTAACAAGAGCACACGTACTAAACATAATGAACTGGGTCACCAGAACAGCTAGGCTGTGCACCAAGATGGCACAAATTACGCTCCGTTTTCCTTGCAGAGCACCCTCAAGTACCCTGCATGACACTATCAAAGCCAAATAGCACTTAGGTGGTAGCGTCTACTGCTGCAGCACTTCACGTACTAACACACCCCGCTACCGTCTACAACTCACTGGTGAAGGGCTAAGGGCGCCCGACCGCCGTCACTGCCTCTGACGTCAAACTCCACATCCCAGCGACCCATGGGCAAAGCGGGAGCGCAGGCAGGTCCTCACCTCCAGCAGTAGTTTTTCAGGCCTGTCTAGGATCAGCTCCAGAGCATTGGATGGCTCGATGGGGGGCAAGGGCGTGGATGGGAGGAAAGTTATTTTGACCAGCACCTGTAGTCAGTCTCTGAATACCTTGTGCTACCAGTCCCGTTCAGAAGAAACCCAAAACATACTAAGCAGTGAGCTACAAAGAGCTCATGGACATGAATTAGTACATTTTAGAAGATGTACAGAAAATAAATTTGTTTATCTTTTGCATAGAGGTCTGCAGCGGTTTGAGAACACGCTGGCACTTCCTCAAGGCATTATGATAACACTATCTGAAGCTGCCCAACTTCAGAGCATGCATTTAAGCAACGCTATGCTGGCTCTTTGAGCACGTCTCTCTCTTTTACTAATGACATTTCAACCGAAGGAGCAGAAAAGGATTTGAGACACAGCCAACAACAAATCGCCATACGAGTGCTCCCACAATCCGAAGATCTCTCTCAGAGAAAAGTCTTGATTTTTCCTGCACGCCCGCTACCCTCCAGCACAACTTTTCCCATTTAAAGCCCCGACGAACAGCAGAGCGGGGAGGCTCCTGCGGCGGCGGGAGGAGAAGGGGACACGGGCTTAGGGTGGCCCGGCGCTCCGCGGCGGAGCGAGGGCCGCGCCACCTCCGTGCCCCCGCTCGCCGCTCTCCCGCAGGCGGGAAGGGGAGGGCGCGCCGCGGCCGCCGCCCGCCCCGCTCCGCTCCCCTCCCGCCACTTACCCCCGCGACCCGCAGGACCGGAGCTGCGGCGGCGAAGTCCGGCGGCGGCAGGCGGCGGCGGCCGCGACACATCAGGACGATCAGGGTGCCGAGCGCGGCGGCGGCGGCGGCGCAGCCCGCGTAGAGGGCGAGGCGGAGCAGCAGCAGGGCCAGGCACGGCGGCCCGCCGCCCCCCGCCTCGGCCCGCTCCTGCCCCAGGTGGACGACGGACACGGCCAGCAGCCCCAGCCCCGCCGCCAGCACGAAGCGGGACGAGCCGGGATCCTCGTCCTCCTCGTCTTCCGCCGCCTCCTCCTCGCCGCCGCCGCCGGCCACAGCGGCGGCCGCCGGGGCGCTGCGGCGGCCGGCCTCGCCGCCGGGGCCGTGCGAGCCCAGCGGGCCGGGTGCGGCGGCCCCCGCCGCCTCGGGCTGCCCGGCCGTGCTGCTAGCGCTGTCGACACCGGGGAACATGCTGCTCCTGGCGCCGCTGGCAGCAAGAGCATCTCCCGCCGCGGCAGCCCCCTGCGAAGGTCGCCGCTCCCGACGCCCCCCCTCTCCTCCTCCGCCGCCGCCGCCCGCCGCCGCCACTGGCACCCCTGCGGCCGCCGGGGGAGCCGGAGCTCATGCCCGGCGGCAGGCGGCTGCACGGCGGCCCGGCCGCTTCCTGGCGGCCGCTGAGGGGGCAGCGCTGCCGGACGGCGGGAGGCGGGAGCCCAGCGCCGTGGCGGCAGCCGGGGAGGCCCCGCCGCGCCGCTCGGCGTCCGGCCGGGGGAGGAGGAGGAGGAGGCGGGGGCGGGGCGGGGCCTGGCGGGAGGGCGGGCGGGCCGGGGACATGTGCGCTCGCCGCGCCGCCCCACGGCGGGGCCTGGCCGCCCCGCGCCGGGGTCTGCCCCGCGGGGCTCGGCCGTGGCGTCCCCGCGCAGAGGAGGGGAAGCAGCTACGCTCGGACGAAACGAGGAGGGGACGGTGCCTCCCCGCGGGGATCCCCGCCGGCTGCGCTGTGGAGCCGGGACCCGCGGAAGGTTACCAGGCGCCCCTCGCCACGGGCAGCCTGGCGGGGCTGGGGGGCTGCAGCCCGCGGGCCGCGGCTCGGCCCGGCGGGGCCCGGGAGGGTCTGGCTGCAGCACCGAGGCCCTGGCCTGAGCTCAGGACAAAGCCTTGACCTGGGGCATCTCTGAAGTCCAGCCCCCCTCCTGAGTGAGCCCTGTACGCACCCCTCTGCCGACACGCCTGTCATCAGCCACAGGAGACCATACGTAACTGGATTTCAGAAGTAAAAAGTTGGTAGAACAGCGACTGAAATGATACAAAGATGGTTCTGGAAAACCCAGCCCCACGACCCCAAACGAGGCCTGCCAGCACTCCCATCACTACCCCGCCTCTGCTGGTCTGGTGTTCTATGACTGCTTGTGGCAGATTCTGAGAACAAATTCCTCGTATGGCAAAAGCCTTGCCATATTTCCGCCGTGCCCGGGATGCGCGTCCACCCTGCCATAGGCGTGGCGCAATCACAGCTCCTCTGAATTTGCAGGTTCACAGCAGCTACCAACCACAGCCAAAGTGGGAGGCAGGCCTCGATCTCTTCGTAGTGGGAGTAAAGGGCAGTGCTTTCCTTAAGGAAGCCAGGCCGTGCAAAAGTGGATTTACAAGCATTTACTCACGGGCTTCATTTTAAGAGCAGATATCCCATTAAGAAAGTTAAGCACTTTAGAAGTGTTTACAGGTATTGAGACTTCTGGGAAGCACTTTTCAGACTGGCGGTCTTAATGTGCAAAATAGCCCTGAATGTTGCCTTTTAAACAACAGCTATTGGTGCTGAGGTTGGAGTCCGTTTGATTTATTCACGTACTGTAAAACTTCTGTAAAAAAGTTACTTTTGTAAAATGAATGACACTAGCCTGATGAAGGAAGAGTGTGAATACTAAGGCCCTCGTTTTGTGAATGCTTACATTTCCGTGTAACTTCAAGAGCAGAACTAGCACCGCTTTAAAACCAGACACCAAACCTCCCCAAGCTTCAGCGATACCACGCGAGCCGAGGCACTCGGCATGAGTAGCCCAGGTGCGCAAAAGGTTCGCCTACAGCCCTGACGCTGCACCGTAGCAGTGGGTCGGGCGTCAGCTCACGGTGCAGCGCCGCAATGGAAACGTGCGCGCTACAGGCACGGAGCTAGCCAGGAGTCTGCGCTACAACAAATGTTTTGCTCCACCACAGTATTTTCTAAACTAGTTCTAACCCAACCCGCAGTGTCTGATGGTATGGCCTGAGTCGTATACAAAATCGTCTCCACATATACATGGCTTTATCTACTAGAGGTTTGCATAGCAATGCATTTCCTCTCAAAATCCCAAAGTAGTTTTGGAGCGATATTAGCTCCCATTTTAGTCACTGACCAAAAGAGACACTGCTCCTTAATCTGATCCAAAGTCCTTACAGTAACTTAAATGTAATTTTATTACACGGTTCATTCTATTTAGTGGATATTAAATTGCACAAAGACCTTCTAAATGCTAGCTCAGACCATTCACAGAGTGTCCAAAATTGATTATTTAAGTCATGTCTCTGATGTGATTAAAGGTGAAAATCATCGTATCATAATAGTGGAAATACTATTGCAATGACAGCCCATTCCCATGCGAACTACCATGTGCCAAAACATCCTGATGCTTCACTGAAGGGCTTGGGGAACAAAGTTCTTCCAATACATCTGATCATTAAGACCAACAGAGAGAATCCTGCAGAGTCTGAAAGCTTTTGGATAAGGCCCAACATGCCAGAAGGTTTCCTATAAAGTTATTTTATTCTCATCAGGTAGAAAACAAAAAGCAAAGATCCATCTCCCAGCACACACTTTATTCCTCAAAGATCAGAAAATACAGGGCTTTGGACTGAGTTCAAGATCTATTCTGGGATCTTAATAAAGATCCACACAGAAACCAGACAGAGTGTGTAGAGGCCTCCTACTGCAAACGCATTCAGGAAACTGCCTGGGCCCCTGTCAAAACTACTTAAGGGAATTGAATCTCTAAATTAACCTGAAGCAGAGCATGTAATATTGTTAGTCCTGTGTAAACAGATATTATTTTCTTATTAGAGTATTAATTCTCAGAAGTGGAGAGGAAGATAAAAAAATAAACCTACCTGCAATAACGGTTTAGTCCTGCAGTGCTTACGCACAAAAACAGTTCTTGTCTGAATGAGTAATCCAACCAATTTTAGCTAGGATTTACACATCCTACCCTGAATTAGATATGTCTAAATCAACTCAAGTGTGTATTCATCGAGCTAGAGGGATATTTGATGGCTTTTCTTTTAGTTTTTAATAAGATTCTATGACTTTTCAACCTGAGGTACAACTCCTAACATTCTAGATGACATCCTGGCTCCACTGAAGTCAACGGCAATTTTCAAGTTTACCTCAGTCTTATTTGAACTTCCCCTTTTGTACTTTAAAAATTACTTTTCTGTACAAGACAAAAGGACTTCAGAGGTCAATTTTCTGAACAGGGGGTTATTTTATTCTCTTTCTGTAACTATTTACTCAGGCATGGAACTAGTTTATGAGATAGGAGATTCAAACTCTACCTTATTCAAGCATTACAGAAAATATCTTTCCTACAAGGATAAGACTATTTTAATCTCATTTTAAAACAGAAATTATGTCTGATTTGGGGGAAGGGTCAGCATCTTAATTTTTTCCTTTGACCTAGGATTGTAATTTACCTGTTTATAACAGATCCTAGACAAAGCCCCACTGGTCTGAACACACTTTTACATCTGTCTTTAGCGACAGTCTTGCAACTTTCACCTCCCCAGTACTGCAAATTTTAAACTTCAATAAATTTGCACCTTTAAAACATTTAGACAAGCTTAAAATGAATACTTTCCCAAGGGCTTTTTCACATTTACTTTCTGTTTTGTGAGCCTTTCTGGCTGAGATCACATTGCTATAAAGGTTAGCAATTTACCATTTCTCATTAAAATAGAAATTTACGTTATAGGCAAAAAAAGTTGTGTAAAGCACATACTTAGTTTATATTTTCAGTGTACTTACAACTTTGAATGAATTACATGCTTTTTTTATAACTGCTGTGGTGCTACATTGTAGTTACAGCCATGTTAAGAGTTTATAGAAATTCCTAAAAGCCTCTCGGGCACAAAACCCCGTAGTACTCGTGAACTTTCAAACCTGGTGGTATGGAAGAGTGATAACTAACACTGTTAGAAACAATCATAGGAAAGAGAGCAAACAAATTTACTGGATAGTGGATGCTGTTCATTTCATGAACCCTAGCTAATAGATCAAGAGAAAAGGAGATTGTCTGTTATACTTCTCAGTATCCTAAATCTTATCTCACACCTTTCAAGATACTCAAGAAAATGATTGTGATTATTTCTCAAAGGCTTGTAGAATGAAGGGGTTCAAAATTGTCAACCTTTTTTGCCTTTTAAAACTTTCCCTGAAATGGTAGATGGTTTGGACTTGATTGAAAACGTAAACTGCAGACATGTTTCAGTGGAAACCATATAAACAATCTGTCTCTATAAAAGCAGACATAGTTTGTCTGATAAAACTTTACCTCAATGGTTATACATTATGACTGCAAACCTTCTACTTACACATTTTTTTTCTCCTTACAAGAATGTAATTTGTAAAGACATTACAATACAGACTTTACACAATCATATCTTTCCATTAGGCACCATTCCTCCTTTACTGAAAATTAGTTGAACTGCTCTCAGAAGATAACTGTTAATTTTGTTGCCCACATTTCTACAAAATATGTAAGTTACACTAATATTAACTGATTTTATTTTTTGCTATGCCCTTTTGAGACCATGGTATTGTATTTTGCCTATTTGCAGATAGGAACCTGACACACAGGAAAGAAAAAGGACAAAAGCACCCATTTAGTGTCCAATGTGAGGTACCTAAGACAAAATTTTTTGAGTGCTCAGCATTCTGTAGCACTTGATGTTTTCCAAATACAGCTTCCATTGATTTTAGCTGCAGTTGTGATTATTCAACATTACAACAGTGAGTCGAGTAAGGTTCCAGAAAACTAAGAATGAAACACATGATCAAGTATGAAAAGTTAGTCTACATAATTTGCAGAACCTCCATTAAACACTGTGTAGCACAAGTAGGACTAGATTCTGGTTAATGTAGAAACACTCAGTTGTCTTAATCAAGAGATTTTATTCCTTTTCTTGTAGTCTTCTGACACATTCACTGTATGTATTTAAAAATATGTGTGTCTATACATACACACACATACATACATACATACGTGCCTCTGTGTGTGTGTGTCTGTGTGTTCATGTGCCAAGTGAACTAGGGCCATATACACAACTGTTGTCTTGGCTGCACAGCCTCTATTCAACTCAACATTCAGTATTCTCAGGAAAAAACGTGTGATCATGTCATTAAATCTTTTTCATGATGAACAATGGGGCCAAAGTAAAGTTGAATTTTTGGTTTTGAATGCGTGAATCAGTAATCTAGAAGTCTTTCTTTTCACATAATTCTTTCCTACTTTGTTAAAAAATAACATTACTATTATTAAAGAAATGCCAAGGTCTGATATTGCAACTGACCCCTTCTAAAGAGCTGAAACCTTTCCCACCCTTATACAGGACACTACCACTTCCCAGTGGCAGATCACTAATAGGTAGTCACCACTTACCTAGTCAGTGCTAGAAGTAATGAAACTCTCCCCGAAGGCACTATGATCTCAACCTGAGGCACCATCACCTCAGCATGTGGTGAGGTGGCGGGGCGTCACCTCAACCTGGAGCCCCATCACCTCAACCTGGAGCCCCATCACCTCAGCAAGCAGCCCCATCACCTCAACGTGGAGCACCACCACGTCAACATGAGGCACCATTACCTCAACCTGGAGCCACATCACCTCCACCTGGGGCACTATCACCTCAGCGAGAGTCCCAGCTTTCTTCCCGCTTCCTGCGGAGCCGAGAGAGGCAGGAGAGAAGCGGAAAGGCGGCGCCTGAGGTCCCGGCCCCCGGCTCCCTTCCCGCCCCCCTCAGGCGCCGCCTTTCCCCGCCTGACGACGCGAGGGGGCCGGCCCGGGCTGCGGAGGAGCCTGGCATCTAGACGCGGCCACAGCGCTGCACGGTTTCCCCTTCCCCTCCTCTCTCTTTCTCCTCCCGTGCGTGTGAGTATCCGTCTCGGCTGCCTGCGCGGTTACCACAACTAAAGCCGGGGAGGGGGAGACGATGGCCGCTGTTTCCCGAGGGCTGCTAGCCACGGCTTGGCGGCAGCGGGGCCTTCGGTGCTCCGTCTCGGGACTCGCCGGTGCCTCCTCCCCACGGAAGGTGCCCGGAGACCGGGTGTGTGGCGGTTGGGGGCGGCGGGAGGGGGCGATAGGCATTTTCCTCCCCCGCCTGTGGTAATTTTTGCCAGATCAAAGAAGGTGGGAGACGTGTTTTGTTTCTTGAGAGAGAGCTATATATATATATATATAAAAACGTAATCATTATATAATTTATATTTTTTACTGTTTTTTAATTTGCTGTCTTCCTGCTTGGGTCCCTGCCTGAGCGACACGTATGTAGGTGTCTCCCGAGCATGTCGCGCGTGCTGTATTTGGAGGGCTTCAGCTGGTGTTGAGCCGCCAGAGTTTAGTCATGCTGCCGTGAGGCGTATTTTATGCCCCCCTGCCCTCTCTGCCCCTCGGGGGGATTGGGAAAGAGGTGGGAGATTTTCTTCCGAGGCACCGGCCCCCAGTGTCGTCGGCGGCGGCTTTGGGAGTGAGTTACTGCGTCGTGCGTGCCATCCTTAAAGTTACCGGGCTAGGAGGGATTCATTGAAGTGATGCTCGAATAGAGTTTAATGAAGTGTTTTGGTTGGGTGTAATTAGTGGGAATTACATCAACTGAAATGATCATTGTAAATAGCTTGCCTCGAGCGTGTTAAATCATAGCAATAGTCACATCTCTGCGGTTTCCTCAGGACGATAGTGTTGTGGCAGCCCCTCTCCTGCACAGGGCTCTGTTCTGCACTAACGGTTCCCAAGGTGGGTCTGTAGTTTGGAAAAATAACCGACCACCAAATCTCTTGGCCCCTGTGGATTTGTGTGGAAGTGACAAAAGAGGTAGCTGTAAATCCTGGGCCTTTCTTGGCTGTCGTTTGTGCAGCCCCTGCAGCAGAGCAGAGTACTGAATTCATTCCAAAGCGTCTCAGTGAGATGATACAACAAACAGCAACATATGTCATGCTCACGAAGCTCCGTTTTTTTCTGGAGTTTTCACAGCGTGTTAGGGGAATTGGCATTTTAAAATCTAGTTTAGCATGGCTTCTGGCACAACCGAATTTAAGGTCATGTAACTTCTATGCCTTGCTAAAGTTTTTCCCTTGCAGTTCTGTTAAACACAATTTTTCAGAAACTGGTTTTATTATAGTATGCAAATGTTTACACTTCTTCATTCTTACTATAAAACATACAAAAAGCATCTGATGTTTGCATTTGGACATTTATATATTTAAAAATTATGTGGCTAAAATTTGTATGCAACATTCATAGAAACAGAAGAAAAAATATATAGGATGGAATGACTATAACAGAAATAGTAGTGCTAAATTTCTTTTGTATCTGTGCTTTTGTCTGTTGTGAGGTGCTCAATATAGAGCATCAAGTGCATTGTGCACAGTTTTGCTTCTATGAAAAAATAGTTAATCTCTTTTTTCCTTGATAGAAAGCTATTGCTGGAGTTGTCAATGGAGGGAGAACAAAGTTCTATAAAAAGTTAAATTCTTCAGAGGAACTATTTGAAGGCTAAAATGAAGTCATCATTGCTAGAAAATTAGTCACTGGATGTTAGCTTAAGAATGGGTTTGTAAAATAATTGGCATTTAAAAATATAATTTCAGAAAATTTGGACTCAGCTTTTGGAATGCTTCAAGCTCTCCCATGACTTTTTCCTGTTTGGTTTTGGGGTTTTTTTTGTGGTTTTTTTTGGGGGGGAGGCTGGTGGGGGGTTTTTGTATTGCAGACATTGTTCCTTTGTATTTTCTCAGCCTAGATAATGCTTGTAATAGTATGAAATGGAGACCGGAGAAAAGGAGAGAACAAGTAATTTGGGGACATTCTCTTCCTTTTCTTGGTACTTAAAGCTTTTATGACCTACTGGGATTTTTGTTTTGGTTTTGTGCTTGCTTGTTTAAAAGGGCATTCATAGAGTCCCGTGTTTTTGCGTAAGACTTACATGGGCTTAGAGGGCCATCAGGACTGCAGAGCATGTTGAGGCTTTGAAAGTGCAATTGGCCCATCCCTTTAGAGACTTGACCCAGCAGCGCATACAGGTGCTTCTCTAAGGAGTATTTCAAGATTTACGGGATAGGTGGCATATGGTCTTCTGTGGCATAGGTGATAGGAGCATCTACAAGCTTTTTAAAGTCTGCCCAGTCAGGAATTGGGTGATATAATAATATACCTGGAGTTTAGAGGTAAGAGCCTCAAAAGTGAGCCAGCTCTTAGGTGAGCCTAGGTATCTCCTTAAATTCATGGGAGATAGGCAGACCGTTATTGTGATGGATGTACCTTAGTGGTTGCACCAGAGCTGCTTTTTAAAGTTTTTTCATTCTTTTCTTCCTGGTCTTATGCTTAACCAAGACTGGTGATAGTAATGGTCTAAAACATAAGCTATTTTCCTTGGCAAAGGTTTTTCCCATCCAAGAATTTCAACTGATGTTTAGGTCACAATTAAATGACGGGTATCTGTCATTCTTGAAGCGTTTCATTGCAATAACATAATAAACACTGGAACTCCAGGAAACCCATGTTATGTTGAATTTAAGAGAGCCCTATATGTCAGCATTTTATCTGCTTTCCATACTGATATTTCTCATCTGAAGAAATGAAGAAGTCATAAAAATACAATGCAAGAGAGAATCGTAAGAGGCCTTTACCTCATTTGCCCCCTACACACATTCTGAGGAGACATAAATATACTTGGACTATTCCTAAGTGATACTTGTTGAAGCTATTCTTTGTATACTGATGCAGTGACTGAACTTCTATACTTACCCCTGCTCATCTGTACCAGACAGTGCTTGTTCCTCTTACATAGAAATATACTCACTGAAAATTAAAAGAATTACATCTTACTCTCAGTGGCTGTGGAGAATGCGATCACTGTCTCTGTAAAACTGTATGTGTATTTTCCAAACTGTGATGATAGGTGTCAACTTGTGGTCACAAAACTCGCGTCTCTTTGATCTGTGTAGAAGCGCATCTCTGCAAAGTGTTGAGGGAAATGCTGATGGCATGCCTATTTGGGCAGTCAGGGCACTAGGCATGCTAAATCCGTAACGTTAGAAGCACGAACAAACTTTTAGTGCAGTGAGCATTTCTGTTGTTGGAGACAGTTCATGTGTTGTGCCACTTGGTAAGGATGGCCTGGTATTCTGGAGTATGCTGTGATTTATCCACTGCTGAACTCTGTCAGTTGTTTGTGAAATGGTATGGTTGCCTCCTATGTGGTCCTGCCATCTATTTCAGGACTGGCACAGAGGCAAATCCAGCATATGCCAAGGTTAAGAGGCATGTGCACAGTATAGCTGGTCAGCTCCTGGATGAAAGTTTCAATGCTCTTGAACTCTATTATGGCTTTATTTTTGAGGTCTGTCTTCCCAACATTAGCAGATGGGTATCTGTAGATTCTAATAATTTCTGAGCCATACCTCTACTGCATGCAGTGAATGAGGGAGGAGCACAGTCTGATCACAACTGGTCTGTTACAAGGTGAGAGTAGGGGGAAAGTTACTGTACAAATATTGGGGAAAGAATTGTTGTGTCTCTATGCCTCCATGTAGCTTCAAATGGGGAATGATCAATGGTGGTTTGAGAGCTTGAAGTTGTACACAGAGACCTTTGCTGAGGTCTGGTCCACCCTTGGGTTGTACTTTTTGACAGTTGATCAAGCAGGGGAAGTAGTGTATCCGTTGTCCTTTGGAAGATGGCAATACCTGACTCCCAGCTGTTTGCAGCAGCTGCTTGGATTAGTCTCAGCAGATCCCAAGGGATCTGATGTTTGAGTGGTGTGCTTAGAGCTTAGGGAAGGCACACACAGGTAATCCCCTGACTGGTGCACCAGGATGACGGCACATGTAACTCCAGCCTTTATGTGGCAGATATGCTAAAGTTTTGCTTTAATAAGAGGAGTTGTTTTCCTTTTTATTGCGTGCCATCGTGGACTACGGTGCCAGATTCACCACCTTCAGTTGTGGATAGCCTGGTTGGATGCGTGTTGCCCCAATATCTAAATCTTTATGCCGGGCAGAAAGAACTTTTCATAGATATGCACCAGCACAGCAGGAGCAAGAAAACTCAGCTTTCTTTTACCTTGCTTTTCACCCTCAATACCTGGCAGTAGAGCCTGTCCTTTTCTGGGCTTTTCACACCTGTATATATATAACTTTGCAGCCAGGAATTGTTGAACATCTGTCTATATTATTGAAAGACTGTGGCTATGGCTCACTTTTGGGAAGGGTCAATGCCCATGACCAGTTTCCCCCATGCTTATAGAGATGGAGGGTCTTAGGAAGGAAAACCTTCCAGAAGCTGCTGATACTTTTTTCAAACAGCATATGATTTGTTATCTTTATTTTTTATTTTGATTGTAAGCTGATTCTGTTCCCTCTGGGTTTGGAGGGTGTGCTGGACATTTTCTTGGGATTCTCAGCAATGAGTGAGTAGCCGTGGCCTGTTTAGGCAGGCCTGGTGGGCATCATCACTCCCATCATTAAACCTCAGTAGTCTCTGACCCGACCTTTCTGCTTATGAAGTCACAAGATGACCTTTGCTGAAGAACAAATGTAGTATATGTGTATGAGTGAAATCCTGGAGCTATAGATCAACCCGTACCAGCATAATGTATTGCAGCTTTTCATAGTAGGGGAATGGCTTGGTTTTGGCTCAAGAGGAACTACTCTTTCTTTTTTTTTTCTCCGCCCCCCCCCTTTTTTTTTTTCTTTTTTTCCCCTCCCTTGTATATTAACTTGAAAGCCTTTGCCCTGCAGTCATCTAGGGTTCTCTGGCAGTCATGTGCTTTCATTTGCTCTGACAGATGATGACAATTGACTCTGTTCCAGGACTTTCTAGTGCCCATTTGCTGAACTGAACCCTTACATCATGAAATAGCCAGGAGACTCAGGGCTTTCTGTTGGAATCCTTTTAAAAGGAATCCAAAGTACTTTGGAACATCTCCAGTGGGCCTACCTCTTTGGAGACAGAGCTGCTGCTCTGAGGGCTAACCTGTCACAGGTTTGCGAGATCCTAAACTATATCTCACAGCATACAGGGAAAAATCTTTTGCTTTGTGTCCAGCAGAGAGAACCAGGGCAAAAAACCAAACAAAAACAAACAATGAAAACAAACAAACAAAAACCAAGAAAAAAAAAAAACAGAGGAAAAAGGGCTGTGTATATTGACTCCATAAATTTGAAGTAGCAGGTCTTCCCTCCTTTCCCTTCTCTAGGTAGGAGAGAGAAAATGACAGTGAAAGCATTAGAGAGTCAGCTGAGAATCAGCTGAACAAGTGGTTTCAGATGCCTTAGAAACAATGGCAGTTCTGATCTGAGCTTGAATTAGGTCCTGTCAGATCTGGTCTGTGAGGGACAAATGGTGGTTCCATGGCCTGTTCAGCTTACTCAGTTCAGGTGCAAGTCTGCTACTGTCTCATGAGCCAACAACAAGAAATTTGTCATGAATCAGCAGTAAATACTTATATGTAGGTTGTAATCTGAGCAAAGGTATTCACCCCCACTTAGTTATGTCTCGGTGGTTGATCAGCAGCAACATGGTTACCTGTAACTGAACAGAGCCAGATTTTTCTTGGAGGTACACCATGAAAGGACAGAAGCCAATAGCTGCAAGATGTGATATAGGAAATTCTGATTAAAGAAAAAAAAAAATCACAATGAGGGTTGTTAAGCACTGGAGCAGATGCCCACATAGGATGTGAAGTGTTCATCCTTGGAGTTTTTGAAAACTTGGTTGGACAAGGCAAAACTAGATCCAACTTTGAAGCTGACCCTGTTTTCAGCAGTGGACTGGACTGGATAATGTCCAGAGGATCCTTTCCAACCTAAATTTTTCTATGATTGTAGTTCTAGCTCCTGTCTGCTTTGTAGTGTTTTGCAGAGTAACTTGCTTGTGCCTCAACCAGTCCTTCCATCTCAGGGTGGAGGAGCAGGTCCAGCGCAGGTTGTGTAACTGTGGAGGAGCAGAGCTTGGCTAGATTTGTAGTGTTGGAGTTTATTCTGAACTGGGGTTGAGGCCTTGTGTTTTGTAGATTGATTATGGACCAGTCGTGGTTTGGATTGGGGAAACTGGTAGCCAAGTTTGGAGAGCATATGGTGTGCAGAACAGCTGTAGCAGGTATTGTGCTCTGAGCTTGGAAAATCAGAATATCTACTAAACAGACTGGTTGTTTCATTCATTGGGGGTTTCCCTCAAGGGGCATAGTTTCTGGAGAGGTGTATTTCCCCCTTTTCGTGCTTTGGTGTTTCTTAGTGGCAAAAATGAAAGCTTTAATTAAAGAGGAGGTCAGTAGGGCTGGGTATGTGTGGTTTGTCACAGGGCTGGAAGCAGCTGCACTAGTTCATCTTTATCACTGTTGTTTGTGCCTGAGAACAAACTAAGTCTTGGGTTAGTCTGACAGATTTTGAGACTTACGTTTCCCTGTGTTTCCCCTCTTTTAAACTAAATAAGCCCTCAGAAGTTGGAGTTTTCCAGTTGTCTTAATTTTTATTGCTCTCTTCTAGACATTTTCAAATTTGTCTTTTTTTTTTTTTTTTTTTAAGCCTCAGCCAAAAATGAGGAAGGGAGGCAGAAAGAGGGGGGTGGGGTTTGAACTAGTGTATTTTACATGGTAACTTGTTTAATGATTACTATTTTTGAAAATGTTAGTCAGATGATATGTTTAGCATTTTTACCCTCTCCTAAGTTCACCATACAAAGAGGTGATTTGGCAGTCAGCAGGTTTAAGGGGACAGGATCCCTGACACAGGTCCAATAATGAGTAAACAGAGTCAGAGGATTTTGGAGTGTCCTAAAGAACATCTGCAATTGATAGTATGTATCTTTTTAATTAAAACACTTTAACCTTTCAACCCCTTAGCTCTCAAACACTTGTTTATGCTCTCTGAGATCAGGAGAGTGGGTCCCTGTTCTGAAGAGGTAGAAATTTCCAGCTGAAAGGAGAGGTGCCATCTGTGGGAGCACTAATTGTATGGGCTGGGAGAAGGTTGCCTGCTTGGTTACTTCTTTCAGTATCAATTATACTTACAAAGCAAAATTAATAACCCTAAACCAGAAGGTGCCTTATTGGAGCTGAATACAACATTATTATTACTTCTGATACTTTACATATATGTTTGTTAATACATCCTAGATGATATCTGTTCCTTTTTGTTGCAGGGAGCATACTGTTGACTCATCTTGAGTGTACTACAGCTGTGCTGTATTATGGCCTTTGTGGTGATGCACAGTGTGCACACAGTAACGTCAGAAACTTCTGATTCAGCCCACAGCATGCTTAAGGGGCTTGTTTTCCACTTTTATTAAATACCAGAATCTTAAGACATCCTGAAAGCACTTAGGGCCTTCAGAGGATGTATAGCATACAGATTCACAGTGTGGTGTGCAGAAGCATGCTAGGAATTTGGATGTTACTAGATAGAAAAAACCCCGTCTTTCCTCTCTCTATGAATGATCCTCTTCCTTGGTTATGAAAGTAGAATACTTAAAAGAAAAGGAAGTTGATCACTGCTTGTACTTTAATGTTGAGTTTGTTGGGGTTTTTTTCTGTGATTTATTTCAGTACTCTCTGATGCATGTGTTTCAGATGGTCTGCATTTTAAAAAGTGAAAGATTGATTGGATAGCCTTAAGGTTTAATCAAGGTTAAAACACCTTGAATCTTTCACCTGGTACTTAATGTACTTCATAATGTTAGTTTCTAACATTCAAAAATTGTTATCAAAAGGCAGCATATGTTCAAACACAAAACCACATCTAAGTCTGTATCACTTTTTATGTACTATCCTACCTTTGTATAAGATACTTCATATTGCAGCTATGCCTGAAGGCCTGCTATTAGGCATTACCTACAAAAATATTTCAGGTGGTGCTGTAGTTGGCAGTTTTACAGGGGAAAAACACTCAATGCGTTTAGCGTGAATAAGGTCTTGATCTTTGTTTAACGTGAAGGAGGATGTCAAAATGCTTTTTGTCCTTTGGGCAGTGCAGCAGCAGGCAGTGGTTGGCCTGTACAGGAGCTGAGTGGTCTTTGCTCTTGCAGTGGCTGGCTGGTGAGAACACGGATACAGTCTAGGTAGGTAGTCAGATGCTCAGTGTATCAACCTCTTGATGAGAAAGTGTGGGTCCCTGCTGCCCTGACAGCCAGGGGTTGTCCTTGGCTGCTTGGCCACTGCTTTCTGATCTTAAATGGGTCAAGCTTGGTGTTTACATGTGAAGGGATTAAACAGTGGTATAAACTAGGAGGAACTGCAGTGAGGAAGAGACAAACAGGAATGGACGGGCTTGGCTGGGGTAATGGGTGGGTGTTACAGTTACAATAAATAGGGGGAGAGAGGTAGAGAATTAACTTGGGGAGAGGAAATATTACAGTAAAAAAAGATCTCACAAATAATTAATGGCCAACCTGCTCATTTGAGTTGATCATATTTGGGTTAGAGGGTTTCATGGCAGAAAGCCACAGAAAGCATATATTTTTTGTAAATAAATACAGTGGTCATCAGAATTAACAGTTAATGATAAGTATTTGACTCTAGTGACAGTTTTCTTGGGATTTCAGAATATCACTTGTTGATTCTGTATTTTAACAATTGATAATGTAGCAGAACTCTGTCCTTCTCACAGGAATAAAATTATACTCTGCCCTATATATAAAGGGGTGTGAGTGTGCGTGTGCAGGCACAGCTAACTTATTAATTAAGGCATGGTTTATCAGCAAAATTGCTTCTTCTCTATTACTTCTTGGCAAATTCCAGCTCCCTTAAAGACATCCTAGATGCATGAGGGGAATAGGAACCAAAAATACCATCTCTTCATCTATTTCCTCTTGTTTGTTTTTAATGGAAACTACAAAATTAATTGATGTTTATTTTGTGAATGATTAAGAATGTCAGTGAGAAAAATTGACCAATGCAGCATGTCTGTTTTCCATTAAGATGAAGGCTAAAGTTGTTAAGGGGTTGTGCGAGAAAAGTGGAAGGAGCATTTGGCAATGAAATGACTGGTGTTACGACTGCTGCTCCTTAGGCGGAGTTAGACTGCTAAATTGCATTTCTCCTGGTAACAGTGGTTGCTCTCCATTAATCTCTTATGGCTTAGTCTTCATGGAAAACAGCCCACTGGCAGGTAAGCTATTCCTAAGTCATGCAGAGTTGGGAAGATGTGTGCCCCTTGGCTGGTGCTAACGGCGGGAAGGAGTGTACAGGCTCCTTGCTATCTTTTATCACGTTTTGCCACCTCTACTCTGCCCTTTTGCTGCTGTCCTGAGTTAAATCCTATCCTTACTTAAGAGATTGTGTTCAGAAGAGAGACATCTGAGAAGTTGTGGTGTGACCGCATATTATGTTATAGCCAATGAGATACTGTTAGTTTAGTTTCCTTTGCAGAAGTAACGTTCCATAAACTAAAAATATATGGATGTGTATGTTACAGTCAACAAAATTTTATATTTCAAGCTGTACGTGTTGGTCTGCATCCACCTGCAAACCTGTTTTTTTGCCTTACCATCTTACGCTCTTACATGTAGAA
Source organism: Nipponia nippon (assembly GCF_047370975.1). Lineage (NCBI taxonomy): Eukaryota > Metazoa > Chordata > Aves > Pelecaniformes > Threskiornithidae > Nipponia > Nipponia nippon. Next base: position 36,201,589 of record NW_028262380.1, read on the forward strand.
TAGTGCTAACAGTATATCAAATCTATGTGTTTGACACAAGTGAAATATGCCACATGCCTACTTTTACCAATCAGCCATAATCTATCTGAAGCTACAAACTGGTGAGATAATAGTGCCTTAAGTAATAAAAACCTTACATCATGGAGAAGAAAAGTTTTTGTTTTAATTTTAACACTGTACTTCCAATGTTCATTTTTGTCATCGAATTGACTTTGCCCAAGCTGTACTTGTTAAATAAATGATTCATGATCTATAGTCTGCAGATAATGCCAAAAAATTCTGCTTGATTCCCTTCTGGTTCAGGTTACATCAGGTAGAAAATTAAATGTAAATAATGTGTTACACTCTTCTGATTTTTTTTTTTCTATTGTGCATGTTTTGATATATTAAAATGCATTATCCTTTTAGGAAGCTGCTCTAGGAAAGCTTCCAGGAATTCACATGACAGTTGGGTATTGCAGACTACACAAGCTGCCTGAAGCCAGGGATCACAAGAAGTGACATGCATATGAAAAATTTCCAAATTCCATGTAGCATTTTAAATTAAGAGTTCCCAGGTGTTTTACTCCTTTGTTCTGTTGCTCTTGGAGGAGCTAGGTGCTTTAATGAGTTTCTCTTCATGGCACCAAAGTTGACCTCTGCTTCTATTGTTCAATAGCATTTTCAGCTTTATACAACATCTAACCTTATTAAGTGTCTTTTCAGTTCTTTCGCTTTGTGAATCTTAAAATCACGGGAGATTCCACACCTTGTGCTTTTAAGGTTTATGTTGTGCTTTTTGTATTTGGGGTGCATATTTCAAATTCCCCTAAAGCTCAGTATTATTTGAGAAGTGGCAAGATAACCAAGTGACATAGACCTTTAAAAATTCTGTATTTTGAAGTAATTTTAGCTAGAAGTTTTCTTGGGAATAGTCTTGCAGTTTCAAAGCAAGCTTAGGAATTCCTTTTTCACCTTTGTTTGCCATGGCAACAAATTATACGTGGTTTAAGGGACACCATCCATTTTGTAAAATATTCTGGTTCTCCTGCCTTGTATAGTGGCTTCCACTGTCTTGGGCTGCCTTGGCTCTAAACAATGTTACATATTTATTGATCATAGCTTACAAAATCTCTATAAAATCCCTGGTAAATAGTAAGAGAAAAATACTGCTGGCTGGATGGGAACAGTAGTCTTTGATACTGGCTAATTTTGTTTGGTTGTGGGGTGTTTGGTTTTTTGAGGTTTTTTTTTGTTAATTTTAACTCTATATATACTACTAATGAGTGGAACCTTTCATATCCACCCTGCCACATGCATAGGATCTAACACCATATATTTCTGCGAGATGTAGGGCACAATAGGAGCAGATGTGTGGAGCGTAATGGTTAGTGCTGAAGGACCCGATATCCACCCTATATGTATTTGGGGTTTTTCCTTTGGGCTAGCCGTAATCTTGTCCCATGGACTGAATGGTGACTGCTGGTTTAAATGCACTAGTTTCGTGCCTGGAGCACACTTTAAAGGTTAGTTTCATCTGGAAGAATCAAGGTTGCTCACTGTACTATGCTGTGTGAGTTACAGAGGACTGTCAGAAAAAGCAGGCTCCTGATCCAAACTAAAACATTAACACTGACACACCCTACATGTATTACAATTTAACCTATAGAGCCATGGATCTTTTGATGTAAATTGAACTTGCTCCAACTTTAAGTGCTGAAAGTCTACAGTTTGAATGGCTGTGTCAGCCAAGATGATGACCACCACATACAAACAAGGTTTTTAATATAAAATCCAAACTAATGATAGCGTATTAGTGGCTCTAGCTTAAAATGGCTCTAGCTTAAAGGAACAAAAGACGACACTTCAGTTGCTTGTTTTTCTTAGTTAAGACTCTTCAGCTGCTAACAATGTTTGACTAATTTCCTTAGGAGTAAAAGTTTTGAAATTGTGATGATGATGGCTTAAAGTAAAGCTTTTCGGTCTAACATGTAAGCTGTGTACTACAAGGTGGCACTAAATTTCCTTATAGAACTCACTACAGAGTTGACCCTAGCAACATAATATAATTAAATGCAGAATTATAAATTACTAGACCTAAAAGAGTAAAGACCAAAACTATTATACTAAATGTGTACTTGAATCTGGTTTTATGCTAACCTTTGGAAAACTTTTCTGATGGTTGCAGGTGGCACTTCATATTTCAGTATGGACCGGTTTGAAGATGTATCAGATGGTGAAGTGGATCATGCTTTCTTTGACAGTGATTTTGAGGAAGGGAAAAAGAAAGCTGAAGAAAATGGTGAATGTATAGAGAAAGGAAGTACAAAGGCAGCTCTTGCAGAGCCTGATTTGGTTTCTAATTCAAAGGATGCAAAGCATTGTGAGGAGGAAAGTGAAGAAAAGCAGAAAGATTTGCAGAATGATCAGTCCCTAGAAAATAGCACAGATCATCTTGGAGATGCTTCATCTTTGTCACTTTCTCCAGTTGTGGAGAATGCAGGTACATCTGGAGTGACATCTGCGGCAAGTAGGGGAGTACAGGAGAATGTTCCTGCTGGAATCCCCAAAATAGTTAAAGAAGGTGAAGAGAATTATTATACAGATGAAGAAGATAGTAGTGACGATGGCAAAAAACAGAAGGTTAGACCAAAGTCAGCTAAGCAGTCAAACAATATTAAAAAGGCTAGCAAAAAATATACTAATATCAGCTCCTCCTCCTCTTCCTCCTCCTCGTCCTCCTCATCCTCATCCTCAAGCTCAGATACAGATTGTTCTGATACAGATTCTGATAGCTGTTTATCGGATTCATCTCATTCTTCCTCAAAGAGGAATGCTTGTAGAAATGCTCTTCTGTCTCCAAAACAAAAATTCAAGTCAGCAATGAAATTAGCAGAAGGAAAACCAAAGCTCGGTGACTACTTGGAGGAGTCTGAAGACACAGTGACTGACGTAACACCTCTGTCAACTCCAGACATCAGTCCTATCCAGTCTTTTGAACTTGCAGCATCAAATGACAAGAAACTAAAAATAAAAAGACAGGAAAATGTGAACCAAGAATTATATGGTAATTTTGAAGAATTTAGGTACAACACAAAATTTATAAAACCTGCAGGGCTGGCAAATCCAATCTTATATCTGTATTTTTTTCATTAGATTCCGAGTTTGATCGCAGATATAGTCGAAAAGTCCTGCATGATGCCATGGACCTGAATCAGCTTTTGAAAGGTGACTTTTAAATTTTCTTTTTACAAAGTATGACATCCGTACATTGATGAGAACAATTGAGTTCTATTGGAAGAGAATGAGGTTTGAATGTCCCACATGTATTTTTAAGACTGGTTTCTGATTAAGCTGTGTTGATCTAATTCTTTGAGTTCTTATGTATGTAAATAGTACTGGTTCTACAATGGAAAGAAGCAGCATGTATATGAGTATGTGTTGGTATGCATATACCTAGAAGTAAGATCTACAGATGGGGTGAATCCCTAAATAAGATTTGATATATTAACAAATTGAATAATAAAACTGCACATGCATTTTGAGAAGTCAAGGTTTACTGGACTATGCCACAATTTACCATCTAATTTAAAACACCAACCTTTCTGATAAAATGCTGGGTTATTGCCCTTCAAAATTGAAAGGCAGTCCAAAACTACGTTGCATATTCATATATTTAAACTTCTGGTACCTTTCTGATAATTAAATGGAATTATTTGAAATTCTTTTTTTGAACTAAGTGTCTGCCTTCTAAAATACCATAAAGTTGAGTAAAGGTATTTTAAAGAGAAAAATAACAGATAATCTTTACTAAAACTTGAGTGGTTGCTTCTTGCCAATAGATTTATTAAATCTTAATAATGAAGAGAGAGAGAACTTGGTATCTCTTTCACTGCATTATTGCAAAACTTCATTGTATGGGGTGAGAATGCACTGGTTGATCTCATGTGCGTATTTTAATGTCTAGACAGTGCTTTTGTGCTTGTTTTCATGGCCCAGAGTTTTCTGTAGTAAAATCTATAAAATAAGAGAGGCTTGGCTCAAGAAATCTGCTGATCTCAGGTGAAGAAAGATTCTTACAGTCTATGTTTGGCACATTTCAACCCAAGTTCGCTGTATTGCGGCAGAAATGGCATGACTAAACTTGCATGTGTCATCTTTCTTCACTTTGTACCTTGCCAGACTGAGCCTATTGTGAGTAAGGATTCAAAATATATTGTATGCATCATTTAACTTTCCTATGAGTAGAAATGAGGATTTTACTTGTATGGAAATTCTGATTAAGAAAAGTAGAGCTAGTCATCAAGAAGGGTAGAGCTGATTCTCATCTCTGACAGTCCTTGTGCTCCAGCAACTCTTTTGTACTAGAAAAGGCTCCAACCACTTGTCAAAACAGGTTGTTAGAAGAGTTGTTGCTAGGCAATTGAAATTATGATGTCCTACATCTTTATTTGTTCCCTGATAGCAAGAAGCCATTTAATAACTGATGATTATGGAAGGATTCATCTCATCCCTAAAACAAATGGGTACTGTAGTTCAGAATAAGCATTCTCAGAGATTAATCTCGGGGGGGCCAGGGGGGGAGTTTTTTCCACAAACTGAAAAACAATTCTAAATAACAATAATAAAGATGGAGTAATGTGAAGTAGAATTCATATAGTCTGGCAGCTAATGTTCCTGATTAACATGCATATTACTGCCAAATGCTTCTCTAAATTGGCAAGCGCAACAGAGCTTAATTACTTTGGGTATTTTGAAGTTTAAATGGGGCAGGATTGTTAATGGTGGAAAGTAACTAGTCTGGGAAAAGAGGAGCTAATCTTATTCTGAGTTATTGCTTCCAGGTTTTTCTGTACTCATTTAAAAAAAAAAAAAGTGCATATCATTCCCCTCCCGCCCCCCGGTCTGCATGAAATGTTCATTAGAACTGCATAGGCCTGAACATTGCTTCAAGTGAGAACAGTATAAGCTCAGACCCGAGTGCATGAAAGAGTATTTAAATGATCATCAGGATGTCTCAGATTTGGTTTTAAAGTATAATATTCTTCCAGTAATCTATACTGATGCAGCATTTTGTTTAAAATTTTGTCAGATATGCTTGTGATATAGCTGGGCCTAAGCATTTACAGCAGTTACATATAAGTAGAACTTGCAGAATTTCAGCGTGATCTGTTACTGTGTTGCTTCTAGGGAGGTGTGCAGTAATTAATTTTGTCCAATTCTACGCATTAGTAATGTGAACATTTGGGAAGACTAGAATCATTTGTATTAAAAAAGAATCACAAGAACAAAGAAAGGGAAGAAATCTGTTAAAAGTGCATGATGTTCAAAGAACAAGCTTTGGACTAGAACAAGAGTCTGGTTATTGAGCAGTGAAGTAGTTTGTGTATCTTAAAAGAATTAATTTGAAGCGTTTAGAAAAAATGTTGCAATTAAATTAAAAAGGAGCTGAAATAGTTTTTACTCTATATTATATGCCATTGAGACATATTTTTGCTCATATAGCAAACTATTCATTTTTATAAGCATATAAAAAAAGTCATATTTAGATAAAAAAATTTATCGTGCCCTTACATCTCCTAAAGCTATGCTTGTTCTTGATAGAAGGCAAATTTTAAGTTATGCTATTCTGAATAATTTAAAATCTCACAAGTAACATAATTTTAGTTGGAAATCTCATGGTCTCTGTGCTGTATATTGCGCTTTGAATGCTTTTTAGGTGGGTATTCCTGTGCAGCTTTATCACTGATTTTAGAAATATTCTTTAGTGACCAGAACTCTGAACAAGAGATTGATAAAGATCTGTGATAACACTTGGTTACTCCATCTGAAAGTTGTCGTTTTATGTATGCTGTTATTGAAGTGAGCATTACCAGGTACTGCAACTTGCTGTGCAGCCTCCGTTCGCCCTATGGAAAATAAGTGAACTAGTTGTAGTCAAAAGGGCAGAAATCTACTTGGTAACAGTATCTGGGGGCAAAGTGAAGCTTATGCTTGAAAACTGGAGAGAAGCAGGTTTTCCATGTTGCCGAAGACAAATAAAGCATAGGAATGTAGTCCTTATATTGGCATTTATTAGACAGGAGTCAAGCCCTGTTTCAAAGGGAAGGAAGAAGTACAATAAAATGTGCAGTTCTCGGAACGTGCAGGTTGTATGGCTGTATTGGTGCGGTTTCGCATGCACACTGATGAAGGAGGGGTGTGTGAATAGCAGAGCACTCTTGAGAGCAGACGCAGCCTGAAGGAAGACAGGTAAACATATGCAGTGAAGAAACTGTGAAGCCCAGGTATACGTAAGCTACCATGTTAAGGTACGGGGTGCACACTCACACTGTTAGAGTTGTAAGGAGCCCACAGTTTGCAGTGGAACAGTATTTCGAGAAACCGGAGGCCATAGCGAGAGCAGAGGTGGTGCAGGGTGGACGAATAAACTCGGAACTTCTTGGATCAATCTCTGTTTGTTTGTGTCCAAATCAGTCCTGTGGCAGTGTCTGATGCTCAGGAGTGGCTTGGAGTTGAGGTGGAGGGAGCACCTCTCTGCAGCACCCTCCCTGAGGAGCAGAGCCTGCCCTACTCTCTCGCACTGAAGCCCAGCGGCTGCAGAGCCTGCAGTACTAAAACCGGCCTGTGTCATGTTACAGTCTAGGACCACCTCGACCATGTTGTTCAAGTTACTAGACTCAGTGATTACTTATTAATTATCCCTGCATTGTACGTAAAAATTCTTGGGTTTATCTGTTCTGGTAGCTGTGAACTGCTGAATTGTTTAATTGTTCTTGGTGAGTGCTTCTTCCTTCTGTTCATGAAAACCACTTGCTGTTTGGTGGCCTGCTTATTTAAAATGTTTATAACTGCTAAATATATGACACTTGAATCCTCTCGTTTTTACAGACCTAGAAGTCGATGCTTAGGAGGCTTACATCATTTCATTGCAATGCTAAGACTGATGTCATGTAGCTGTTGTCATTATGGTGGATGACTGTAAGAACTACTGTAGCACTGTGGAGTCAGACAGCCACGCTACTTAGGAATTTAAATATCTTATCAGTGTGGTCAAGAACATAGGTACTCACAATTTCAGTTACTCATGGTTAGTGGGGTTTATATTTTACAGACCTCTCCTCACTCTTTACCTCTCTTTTTTTTACCACCCGCATGGAAAAAAACATAGGTGTGATTATAATTTTTCAGGTCAAAATACAGTTCTTCATTTTTTTCATGATGTTATACAGATTTTTGTATGTAATTCTTCTGTGAGTCAATGCTGTTTCTACTTTGCTATAAACCTTAAAGTTCTTTCAGAAAATTAAAATAATATCTAAGAGCAATATTCAAAACCCATAATAATAAATGTCAGTTATCTTCTTCTCTGCTGTACTCTCGAGTGATCTGAACACAAAAAGGAAATTAAATATGATAATGCAAAGAAATAGATTGCCAAAAATTGATTTTGGAAGTGCTTTCATAAAGCTCCATGTTAGAAAGCTTGGAATAAAAAATTGGAAATTTTTCTGGTGCTGTTTTGCTTGATTCTATGTCTTGATCCAATGTCCCATGTAATTTTAAGGAATTGAGGTTATGCAGATAGAGATGCGTTAAGCATATGCATGTGAAGTAAGCACTCATCCATTTCCATCCCATTATGCTACAGACTAGCTCTCTGTCTTTAGACAAGTCTCTTGATTTCTGTAGTTCAGAATAGAGTTGTATGTTAAAAACGCTGTGTATCTCTTTATCTGAATTTATGTTGGGTATTAATACAGTAGTAATGGGATTGCACAAGGTATATAGAGTGCTAAAGAATTTAGCACTTCGTGTTTTCTTCTCTGTAAAATGGGGTTGATACCTGCTTCTTTTACAGAAGTGTCTTTGAGAATTAGTCTGTAAATCCATGGTGTTAGCTATTATTAACTTGAGGAGGTGGTGTGATGGGGTAAGTGAAGAAGTGAAGAACTGAATTCTATCCTTGAAGCTCTCGCTGACCTATATGCTCTCTAATAAATCTTTTTGCTTCTTCTGTGCCTTAGATTTTCTATTGTAAAATAGTCAGAGCTCACTTGGTGAAAAGCTCTCTGATATAAATATAATTATTATGAAAGTAAAAGCTCTGTGTTTCTGAATAAAAGCTATTGTAGAAAACTAAAGAGCAGCTTCAACTGAACATGTAGCAATTGCTTTAACTTTTTTTTTTGCTATAATTTGTCACTCAGAAAATAGAATAAGTTTTTTATAACTGAAAATTCTCCTCTTAGGCATACGTTGTCCTCATGTGTGCTCATTCATGCTGAACTAGTGTATTTGTAGAATAACTGCTAAACAATATCTAAATTTAGACTCTTACATATATACATAAACACCCAAACTCTACAGTTGAACTAAACATGTATAGCTTTTTCACTGTTTTGTTTAGTTTGTATGCTCATAGTTTGAACTAATTGTGTGTGTATGTGAATACATATGCATCATTTTCACAGGTGTAGTAACTCATGTTGATGCAGATGATGATGATGAAGAGCAATTATTCAGCTTTTTCTTATATTTAGAGTTTGAAAACAGATTGAAAATCTTTAAGATTGTAAAGAGGTCCAGACTTTCCCAACATCCATAAGAAAATGCGTAATTTTGGGAAAAAAAATTCTGCACCTGTAAGGTATCTGTTGTCTTTCTCATGACATGAAGAAATAACTAGCAGCACCATTTAAGCATACATTTTTCAAGAGGAAAATTTGTACTTGAAAAGCACGTTCTCCTTTTCTTGAAAAACCATCACATCACGATTTCTCCAAAATCCTTTTTGAAGAGTTCTGTGACATGGAATAATGGATATTCTAGGAAATATCTGTTTAGAGATGCTACAGGGAAATAGTTTTAGATTGAAACTATTAGACATTGATGAAGAACTGTGACTTAATCCTTTTGTATTTTTCAGATATGTCACAGATGTGGTAGTGGAGCATCATAAAACAAAACACCAGGCAAACTCAAAAGTGTAAGCATTGAGGCAATTTAATGCATTTTCCTCTACTGGGATTGCAACAGACACACCGAAACATGCATGATTTTTAATTTTAGCCTTAATGCCATTAGGACAGCTGTATCATCCTGTCCTAATGCATTTGACTTGCTAATTATCATTTGTATTTTATATAAGGTTTGGCCTTACTTATTTTGCAAGGTCATTTCAATGCTTACAAATTGAAAGCAATAAACAGCTTGTTTGTTGCTTAAAAGAAGGTCAGGTGTCTCTCCATGGAAACCAGCTTTCATAGAAATCCTGTGAATACCAGAGAACTTTCTTCTCCTGCTTACCAGTAAATGAGAAGTAGAACTGCACACTGTGCAAGTCTTGATGCAAATGCTGCTGCTTGTTCATCCCCCTCCCCCAAAGTATTGATTTATGGTCTGGCTGATAATGAAGTAGTATGTAGGGATTTAGTTAAATTACTTATTACCCACTGATAGAGTATGAAGCTACAGGTAAATAATATTTAAATGTTCCAAGACTTAGAAACTCTTTAGAACCTTAAATCATAACCTCTCAACTGTCGTGTTACCTCATGTTATTGGCCTCTGCAAAAATAGTCAGATAAACCATTCAAGCACTTACGCATTGTGATTAAAGAGTAGTGTGGGTGCATTGTTGAATAAATAATTGAAATAAGTTTGAAACTCAAATATTTCAGTTATATAACACCAACTGTACCTGAAATATTTAATAGCATTTAGAATACATGCATTTACCTCTTACATGAGATCTTGATTCTTTTTTGTCTATCGATGGTGAATTGTCCCTGGTTTTGTAGGCTTGTGCTGACCTCACTTACGCACCTACTGCCTTTGCCATGAAAGCAGCGGTGTTGCCAGTGAATGTTGAAGCGCATTCAGTGCATATCGGACGTACATACCTGCTGTGGATTACATAATTTTCTGTCATAGTAAGCGTGTAGAGAATAGGAATATGATGCTGTGTAAGTGGTGTTTTGCAGAGTGCAGGTTGGACAGATTTTCAGCCAGGTAGCTTTGGAAGTAGTGGAAGCTATTACTGCTCATTTGAAGTTCTGGGGTCAGAAGCCTCATTCTGGACTGTGGAAATAGTGTCACCCCTGCTTCAGGAAGACCTGCAGAACTTTTTGCTCAATCCTTCATTAGATTGCTACTGCAGTTTAATTGAGCATTGTTTAAGGAGCAGTGATTTCATGGATGTCCCCTGCCCTCTGCTTGTTTTGTTAGGAACAAGCACTTACCCTGTAGTATTAGTAATCCTCTTTCAGTAGGTGACACAGTATGCATTCTGTTGCTTGTCTTTTTTCTACTAAACTTTAAACTCTCCTGTCACAGAGTTCCTAAGGAGATCAGTGTTGCATTTGCTGTGATTTAGAAGAGGTTATCGATGGATAGGCTTCAGTCAGTTACGGTTTGTTTTGAAGTGGTGTTTGCAGCTTAAATGCTTCCTTAACAGATCTTAACTAAGTAAAACACAACTCTAATTTATTAGCTTGAAGAACAACAAACCAACTGCTTTTAATGTACTATCTGATCCAATGCCCTGGTGTATGGTAGCACTGTTGCTGCAAAGAGCTACTTGTGAAATTTCAAATGTGGTTCATACAGAAGGCTAACTATAAAAAGATTGGTTGAGGAACTGAAGAAACTAGTGAGGAACTAGAGAGTTTTAGATTGATCTTTTCACCCCATCACCTTGAAGAAAACTTGCTGCTGCACATGTTGCATTGGGTCTGAACTTTTGGTGCAAAATTAATGAGTCTTCTGTAATTCAACAACGTATCGAGAGATTAGTTACTGGTTTTTGGCAGTCTCCTGCTCAGGCTTCACTGAATAACTTCACAGCAGAACCTTCATGGTGATCTTAACAATTCTTTCACTTGATTATGTTTCTTTGGAGTTGTGGTAGATTTATATTATCACTGTTAGCAAGCCCTTAACTTCAAGGGTTGTCAGAAAGCTGTTGGCAGTAGTAAGGTCAGTTTCTACACTAAGTAAGTATAAATAATAGTGAGGCTAAATGAACACCATACTGGAGAAAGTGGGCTGGAGTCTCTCTTCTGCCTGCCACAAGTGGGAAAGGCTATCTTTGTGGTGAGGTGATAAAAGGTGTGGATGAGGCACTGTAGAAGGAAAATATACTGAAAGGAGAAAGACTTATGAGAGGCTAAGGAAAGGAGGAAGAAAGAAAGAAGAGATGAATGTAAAAAGTCTGTGTGTTGGGGGGATGTGACTGAAGAAGCTGGACGGTGACAGTAAATTTAGTCAGTAAAATTTTGTCATTCTTTACTCTTATGTAAGAATTAGTATCCAGCAGAGCAGTGCATGGAAATGTACATAGATATGTATTCGCACTAACTGCCTGAGAGCTGCTGGTAAAATACCGGTGGTGGTTAATGCTACAGAAGTTGCATACCACTGCCCCCTAGGAGATCTGAGGGACCAGGTAACACAGCGCTTGTTGAGCCCCGCCTGTAGCAATCTCTGCAGGGCTCCTTGAATCATTATTTCTAAAAGCATTTACTGACTGGCATTGAGGGGAATGGGAAAGGTGTTTGTTCCATGTCATTGCTCTGGTTTGGTGGGTTTTTTTTCATCATCACAGCTGACAGGGGTTTTCCAGAAAAATGAGCAAGTCAAAAGATAAGTAATTACCTTGATGCTTATTTATCCCTAAGCATTTTTAATCTGTGTTTACTGGTTATAGTTCATAGCTGCATCATAAGAGTATACGCTGTCCACCAAAGTACAGCCAGCTACCTTATAGCGAATTAAAACAGTCATGTACCAGTGAAGACATGAAACCTGTATTTCTAATTAAAAATGTCCTCATTCAGAATGCCATTGCTCTAAATGGAATTTGACTAGTTCACACCTTTCACAGAAAGAAAAGAGCTGTTTGGAATTTGCACTGACTGTTATTCAGAAGCTTAAATGTCTCCTGTAAGAGACTGCATAACCAATAGCATTGGTGCCACAAAGCTAGGTCGAGACTTCAGTTGAACCAACTGTTCTTTGCAACAACCTGATTTCCACTCTTGCATATGAGGTGCAGTCTTGTTTAACCGGTGAGATGCTGTGGATGTAATGCAAAAGATGAAATTATCTTTCATAGCTTTGTAATAATACGATTATCAATTATATAACATGATACATAATAAATATCTTTTTCAGATGGTTGCTCAAAGTACTTTCTTCCACCTGTGTTCTGCAGTGCTTGTTTTGCATGTTTCCCATAAGGACATATTTACTTATTTTTTTACTGAGAAGTACACTGCAGCTTGATGTTATTGTGTGAATTGTGTGGCTCTAGTTATTTTCTGTGCGTTTCTTTTTGTCCCTTGTAGGTGTATCCAGATGAGTCTCATCCCAGGTTTGTCTTCTCAAATGGTGGTGATGGCTGTACTAGTTTTCACTTGAGAATAACTTACTAAATTGTAAAGATGCTTTTCAAGGCATTTATACTTTATTAACCTGTTGGTTGGCACTCTTGATCCACACTAGTTTGCGTTGTATCTTGGTTTTGAGGTGATTTGCATCTTCTCTTGACTAATTAAAACAGTATTTGCTAATGCGGACAACCTCACAGTCAGAGCTGCCTAGGGGCAGTTCTTTCCTATATTGGCTACCATACTGATGGTGCAAGTTTACTAATTTCCAGAGGGATTTTGAGAAATTTAGAAAGAGTATCCAGAATTCAAAATCCAAACAGTTCATGAATTTCAAAGACAGTAGCAATATTTGCTTGCATCAATTCTGGAATAAACTCAGTTGAGGTACTGCGAGAAAGATTTCATTTCATTTTGTTTTGAAGTAAGAACATGCTCATCATTCTTTGAGGTTTTTAAGCTATTAAAGGCTGCCTCAGACATCCCTCACCAAAAAATTGCTGATGTGGAAGTGTTTGCTAAGAAAATATTACTGTATGCCTGTTTTGGTTGTTTGTTGTTTTTTTTTTTTTTTTTCCTTTCTGCTTTTCTCAAAGCTTCTGCTTTGGATGCTTGTTTTGCTTGTGTGGGGCTTTTTGGGGTAAGAGTGAGGGGTATCTTCTGGAGGCACTGGGATATTGGAGGAATGTGGGGAATGGCTTGAGTAAGGTGTCCTCATCTGTGTCTCCGCTCCAAAAATCTCTTCGATCTGACCTGGTACCGCCATTCCTGTACCATAGATAATGCAATGGTTTGATGGGGTAATACCATGACAGCAAAGCTCCTAAAAGGGTTGCCAGAAGATCTACTGCAGAGCTTTAGAAAGCAAAGGCTTAGAAATAGGTCAGTAGCAAAGCTCTAGTGGAACTGTAATAAACATAGCTGGCTCTGGCTGCGAATGAAGTTTTCCAGTTATTATCTTATCTTGCGATTGTGCAAGTCTGCCTTGCTGTGTATTTTTAAGTATGCATTCTTTGTGCTTTTGTCTTGAAACCTCATACCCAAGTTTAATTTGTTGGATTTTTTACTGTTTTAAATTGCTAGGCCCCAGTAATTTTTCTTCTGTTATATATGCTCATTCATTTCTCTCCATCCATTAGATTTAATTTTCATCTTTCCCTTTGCAATTCCTGCACCAACATGATGTGGGATTGTTTCAGGAGCAAAGGATCGACAATATCACTTCAGGAAATGCATTTTGTGTCTCTGAGTCATGCTTCCCCAGTGTCAGTTTTCTGTCATTTCCGTTCTGCCTCTTAGCTGAGACAGATATTTTAGATATCTTAGGAGCAAAGTTTAAATCTCTTTCCATGTGCAAGCATCTAAATACTAATTTATGATTTAATTCTTGGTTCTGTAAGTTATTTTTAGTCCTGGCTTCCCGAAGCTGTATTTTCTATTGCTTGAGAAACTTCTCTGATGCTTGTATTGGTGCCACAAACGATACCACTGTGATGATTATGTTCAATGTTGCTTTTGTGCTGTGTAATGGTAGCTCCATTAGCATATATATAATTGCCTATGCTGATTGCTGGTACCATAGTAACTACAGTAAAAATATTTGAGGACGGAAGCCTGAGCATATTGTGTCAATGTCGAAGTTGGGCAAGCATACTGGTAAAGGTAGATATCAGGGGTGATCAGAGTCAAAGGGGGGATCAGGAATACTGACCATGCAGAATAACTGACTGCACATAAGGCTGATTCATATTCTGATTTCTAAATAACAGATATATTCTACACAAATGCTTACAGAGTGTCTGTGTGCATTTTGCTGATTCTCTTGTATTGCTCAGTTGTTCACTGCATCTGTTCAATTCTTCTGGTTACCAGTCATAAATGGGGAGGAGGGGGATTCCTAGTGAGAAGGGAGCAGATGGGTTTTAACTAAGGCCAAAATTAGACCTGATTTTTGTGGTGAAACTTGTGTAAAATCAATGTACTGAAGACAACTGAGCATCCCTGAAAAATGCTAAAATGCATAAATCCGTAATTCAGGTGGGGGGTGGTGAGATGTACCTTGGTTTTTCAGGTCTGTAAATAAATCCTAATAATAGAATGCAATATTTGTATTTGGTTTGGTTTTTTTTAATCTGAGTATTTTACTTTTTACCATTTTAAAGCTTTCCTACAGTTGGAGAAAAAAGAACAAAAACTAACCATCGATCAGCCATCTAAAGGAGCAAGGAAAAATTATTCTTTCACAAATGAAGAAGTAAGACAGATTGATCGGGAAAACCAAAGATTGCTAAAAGAACTGTCCAGACAGTCTGCAAAACCAAGAAGAAGTACCACATTGAAGAAGACAGCTGTACCGCCTCCTAAATTGTACCACAGTGCCCTCAACAGGCAAAAGGAGCAGCAAAGAATTGAAAGAGAAAACCTGGTAAGCTTTGAGAACTGATTTGGATCAGTAAATTGAGAAGGACTGTTTGTTGTCAGATAAACTACTGCTAAATACTTAAAAAACTGATAAGGCAGCACTTGGAGCTTTACTGTGGTAAGTCTGCAATGAATTTCCTTTACTATGCTGTTTGTATAATTGTTCATATGGTTTTCTGGGGGAAAAATGATGCTTTTTTCAGATGAAAATAGATTTTACTTTATATGAGTTTGCTCTACTTTAGTATCATTCAATTGAAGAGGAAAAACCATTCTTAACACGCTCATAACTTTGGATAGCAGTCTAACTCTATTCATCCTGCTTCATGCATCATGATTGCTAGTCTCTCAAGAGCAGGGTTGCAAAAAATAAAGCAATCAATATGATAGCATCAAACCCATTATATTTGAAATACAGAGGATACAATGTGAATGTCAATTTTGTTTCTTGACTCATTTTATATCTATCCGTCTCTTTCAATATTTGTAGCGCTCTGCTTATCACAGCATTTGAATGTAATGGCAATTGCAATAACTTACTTTAGTGGAAAACAGAAATCTAGACTCATTTCTAAGGATATTGTCAGAGTTGTCAAATAACAAAAATAATACTGATTTGAATAATATTTTTAGTGGTTGAATTGTAATACATATAATGATATTTTCCTATCTCCTAGTTGTTCATTAGTGTGTTTGAAAAGGAGATGAAATATAGTTAAAATATTTGGAAAATTTGTAGTGGAAGTAATTTATTCACTTTTTTCATCTGTGTAAGTGTAGGATGCAATTTCCTTTTATATAGACAGAGATATAGATTCAACACGGAGAAAGTCTAATTGACCTATTGTCGTGCTTTAACCACAGCCAGCAGCTAAGCACCACACAGCCGCTTGCTCACTCCCCCTGCAGCGGGATGGGGGGAAGAGAATTAGAAGGGTAAAAGTGAGAAAACTCCTGGGTTGAGATAAGAACAGTTTAATAATCGAAATATTATTATTATTATTATTATTATTATTATTATTATTATTATTATTATTATTATTATTATTATTATTATTATTATTATTATAAATTGTAATGAAGAGGAAAATAACAGAGAGAAATAAACCCCAAGAAAGACAAGTGATGCAAATGAAAACAGTTGCTCAGCACCACCTGACCGATGCCCAGCCAGTGCCTGAGCAGCAGCCCCCTTGCCAGCCTCCCCCCTAGTTTTATTATTGAGCATGACATCATATGGCATGCAATATCCCTTTGGTCAGTTGGGGTCAGCTGTCCCAGCTGTGTCTCCTCCCAACTTCTTGTGCACCCCCAGCCTACTCACTGATGGGGTGGGGTGAGGAGCAGAAAAGGCCTTGACTCTGTGTAAGCACTGCTCAGCAATAACGAAAACATCCCTGTGTTATCAACACTGTTTCCAGCACAAATCCAAAACGTAGCCCCATACTAACTACTATGAAGAAAATTAACTCTGTCCCAGCCCAAACCAGCACACCTATTCAGGAAAATCTGTTAGGTTTTAGTTGTTCCAGTTTTCAGACATCTAGATTGTTAAAACTTTTCAAAGTAGGAAACTTTCTTCCCAGCTTCACTAGACTGCAGTTGACCAAAAGAACATTATACTTCACATACTGAAAGAACTTGGCATAAATACTTGTTATAGATGTGTGGTACTTCTCATTGTCTGGGGAAGAAATGTTTTTAGGCTTCAGTGGTTTTAGGTTGGTAGGAGGGCTTTCTTCATGTGTTGTGGCATTGGGTTTTTTTGTTGTTTTTTTTGTTTATTTAAAACGTTGAAAGCAGGACTTGCTCTTCTACGTGAACCTTGATAATACGAGTGTGTTCTTAGGCGGTGGGGAGGAAGCGCTGTGTCACGGTCACGACCTAATAGTAATATGCTGTACTACACAACGATAGAAGATTACTGTAATATTAATGTATATGATGTTTTACAACACACTTCTGTTTACTCAAAGCCACAAACCTTTTCTCTTTTGATATATTGCAATATTTTGTCCAAGAATGTCTTGCCTTTGCAACTTTTGGATCAAGAATTCAGTAAACCTAAACACAGATAGTCATTTCACACGTTGCTGTTTTAGTACATGTTAGAGATTAATGGTGGTTGCTTGTAGTCTGAGAAATAATATCCTTCATTTACTTATTCATTTATGCTTTAGTTGTTGTCATCAGCAATGTGAGTGGACACGTTTGACACAGAATCATTCCTTGGAATTTATGTTAGGACATCATGCTGTTTTAGACTATAAAAACATTTTGGTTTATTCTTTTCCCCAAACTCATGATGATATATTCTGGTCTTCTTTTCAGAAGAGTGATTCATCAGTACAGCTCTTATGTTTTGTTTAACATTGTTATCATTTTTGAGCAATTCTGTTTGCTTTTTTATTCTGTTTGAAGTATATGTGCACCTAGAGCATCACAGTTGTAACATTGATATTTCTAGTACTACCTTTTGGGATTACAAGTATGACACACTTTTCTCAGAGACTGTAAATGGAAGAACTGCCCTACTCTGCCCATTGCAGGCTCTTTGCTTTATATAGCTAAAAGTATGTGCTTTATGAACTTGTTGGTTTTTTCTGGTCAGCAGCTTTCTTCACCTTGGTATTTCATGGAACTTCCTTATCAATCTTTCTTCTGTTACTTGACAGGATTTTTTTTTTTTCTTATACAAGGTCTGAGGTACTGCATTCAGGATATGCTGCTTGATACACCTTTGTGAAATGCTTGTTGGAGAAAGATGCGGGGTTTTGTAAATAATTCAAGAATAGAAATGTACAACAGTAGTCTGCAGGGGGTCAAAGAGTTTTGATGCAGAGATTCCTTCCCCCCCCCCCCCCCCCCCCCCCGTTGGATTACAGCTTTTATAATTTCTTGTCCCGAGGTTAACACCTTGTCTAGGGAAAACTTTCATTTGTTCCTCTAGAACATTCTTGGAGTAATGCCTATATTTACTGTTATCAGAAAGACAGTTTGATTTCTGGTGCAGGCATTTGGCATCAGAGGTGATGCAGGGGAAGTAATTAAAATATTAGGAAATTAGAGAGGAATCTAAACAGTTTGGTGCTCTCTAGCTTTGTGAAAGGGTGCAAGGAGGTACAGGGAATATATGTTGTTCCCACAGACTCTGCTAGAAAGACCTGTGATGGAATAAAAAGGTGCATTGCTCTTGTAACAGTAGTTACAAGGTAGTGATTAGCAATTTATGGAAAAAGCACAATTAGCAAAATAGATTGCTGTTAGAATTAATGTCAGGATTTTGTACTTGCTGCTTTTGACTGTGTGCTTTCGTAAGTGGAACCTGCTTTTAATTGCTGATCTGAGCTAGCAAGACCAGAATGCGTCTCTTGCCGATAGAGGATGCTGCTGATCCAGAAAACATTCTACTCTTGTGTTTGAAGATACTCTCAACCCCATCTCGTCTCCAGTGGAAAGGGACATAAGTGTGACTGATGTGTTATGTTTTCCCATGTCTGCATATATCTGTCTCTGTCTGTATTGACATATTAATAATTATTTCTGCCAGTATAAATAAGATACTCAACTTCATAGACTGGACACTACACACCATTTAAACTTTTAATGGTTTATTGTGTGATGCAAAAATCTATACTGGTATGTGCAGGTAAGTATTTGGGGACCTTGAAATACAGATTTGCAGCCACCACACCATTCTTCAGTCACTTCACCTAAACTTAGAAGTAATCCATATCTCTTTGTTGGTTTTTGTTTTGGTTTGTTTGGGGTTTTTTTTCCCCATCATTTTTATTAATTCTGACTAGGATTTAGGCGTTAGATGACCTTAGTGAGCTAAGCTGCTGTGTTCAGCCAAGTTCCTAGGGAAAAAGTGTTCACACTGCAAGTTCACCGGGAGATCTCAGCAGTTCTAGGACAACAATTCTCAAACCTTAGATCAAGGGGGATGAGGGTGTTCTCCTTTTCTGTGGATATTTGGTCTTCCCACGCATCCCTGTGCATTCTTCCTACCGCATGCCGTTATGACTCACTGCATATAACCCTCCATGTTGTTCATTCCCCAACCTCATGCTCCCCCCAAATGTACCCTAAGCCCCAACAGATCCAACTCTGATCCCGGTTCCAGACAAATAAAAAAGCACTTATTGTGTTTCTCTGCAAGGGCTGTCTTTCTCTTTTCACCTACTTGGTTCCCTGAGTCATCTGTACTGCAGATGTCATTGATGCCTCTCCCCACCACTTGCTCTAATCATTGTGGCCTCTACCAGCAGAAGGATCCTTCAGCCAGACTGTTTCCCTTCTCTTGCAGTCTGGGCTGCCTTTGTCTTGCTGGAAAACCTGAACCTCCTTTAGAAATGCAAGTACTGTACTGCTATAAATGACTGTATATTCATTTGTCTCTGCTTGATTTAATGGTGCTGATGGGCTGTGGTAATTGGGTGGGGAAAAAAGGGCAAGGGAGGGATAGTGCCCCTGGCCATCCCCCTAACTGGCTGCCACCCCATAGAAAGAATATACCTTAATCTTGAGTCACAGCTTTCAATCCTGTGCTGCACTGCACCTGCCCTGCCATCCGTGTCATACCGCAACCAGGGAGATAACTTCTAGGCATGGAAGGAAACAGGAGTGGGAGGGCACTGGTCCATCAGGCTTGTGCCTGGGCACCTTGTACTTTCTTCCCTCGGTATATTCCACACTGCTTTTTCTCTGCCTTCCCGTTGTCCCATCCTCAAGGACCACCCCCAAGTCTGAAAGCGTCAGGCCTCCGATGTTGCATACTTACATGGTTGTAGAAAGAATACCAAGGTTGTTCGGCCTTCCTGGTGTCAGTCTGGAGGAGAAAGCTGTAGGGAATGCAGTTGTGAAAGAGAATGTAGTCTTCTGGGTCTCCTTAGGAGCTCAGAAATATTTGTGTTGGGTTGGTGGCTTCTTAGAAACTTAAGAACACATGGTTTTATAAGGTATTTTCACTTACTGGGTTCAAAGCCATTTTATGCCAAGACTAAAGACAAAATGTTGGTAGTTCATGAGGTTACAAAGTGCAACGGAAAAAGAAAAAGGTGCTTCTATGGCTCTCTCATCAGGGGAAGCTATCAGGATGCGGGATTGAATGCAGATGTGCCTGGCTAAAATATACTGCAGTATGGTGCAAATATAGTGCAATTCTGTGATCATAGTGTTTAGGCTATAGGTTCTTTGTGGTCAGATTTTTTGTGGTCTGCTGATTCCTGACCCAGACTTGAGATCCCTGAACACACCTGTGGTAATTATAATAAACACTGACTAATCGTAAGGTTCAAGGCAAGTTTTGGTTATTTTGCACACTGCTCAGATTTGTGGGATTTTTTGGGTTTTTTTTGTACTCTTAGCCTACTTTCTTTGTGGTGATGCCAGCCGCATGTAAACTTGATAGCTGTTCAGTTAAAAAGACTTTTCTATAGGTTGAAGAACTTTAAGATTTTTTTGACATTTTGAGTTTGTCAGGTTAGAGCTAATTAATGCAACTGGCAATTGAAGAAAATTACAAATACTTGTATTGACAAGAACAGAAACATGTCCTTGAATGCACTGTTATCTACTTCCCCCTCCCCCACCTGGACTCTGCAAAGGGACAGTGTGGTCACTAACATCAGTGACATTAGAGGAGGCATAATATAAATAAATTTGAACAGCTGTCAAGGCACACTAGTCAGCTGGTTAGGATTCAAAGGAGGTGAAACTGAAGCCTTCATGCATTTAAAAAGCAAAGTAAACCAAGAAAAAGTAATGTTTTTTACCTTCTCTCTGAACTCAATTTAGGAGTGCTGCATTTTCAGTGTTCGTTCTTTTTCAGCATAGCTGCAGAAAAGTGTGTACTGATCTTTTTTTTTTTTTTTTTTCTTGTTCCTTTTTCTGAAAGAGAGCATTAGAATTAGCTTTAGTGCTCTCCTGATATGCCCAAAGTTGAATTAGCAGCATTTATCTTGGCCTATTGTATAGCAGCAATCTTTTGATACAGTGTCAGGTTCCTTTATTCTCCAAGTGCTGGCAATCTGACATTTCCTTCTGTCATTGACAATATGTATTTTAGTGTCTTTATAGATACTAATCTATGTCCAGATGCCTAGATCTATAAAAGATTATCCTATTCCTAGAAGGTAATCATGCAGGAACATCTTCTGTGATTTTTTTTTTTCCTTTTTTTAATATTATTATTCTGCTTTTATTGTAAACTTGGTATTATAATAAAATAAAAGAAGATAGGAGAAATAGAAGCCTTGGGAGGCTTTTCCCAAGCTGGGAGGTCATCAATGATATGATATTATATATGTATTGAGCTTGAATCAAGAGCTCTGAGGAGCTACAATTCAATTTAGAGCAACTAATGACATTCCTGCCGTTAGTGTCTGTTACTTTTTTTTTTTTTATTCCTTAAATCTGATCAGGAACGTATATTTGGTTCTGAACACCTGGGTTATGTTATGTGATCTAATTCTTTGGTCATTAAGATCAATGACAATTTCTATTCACTCTAATGGTGTAGGATTAAGGCTCCAGAGATTTAGCACTTCAAAAGAACAAGGCAAGTGGCAGTGTTCTTCAGTCCATTTCTCAAAAGGAGAACATAATGAAAAAATTAGTGGATTTATACGTATAATTGAAAAAAAAAAATTGTTCAAAGTACTTGTACCGTTGTACAAGATAGTTCCTTGGTTAAGCACTGCAAGATTGTAGGGTTGGTAATAAAAACATACGAATCGGATTAGTTACGGGTTACAGATTTAGTAGGTCAGGACTGCCATTTTGATGTGTTGATGAGTTCATTTCTGTGTGCAGCAGGCCGTTCTCCAAACTGCAAAATTCACAACCGCAAATAGCGTGTAAGTTACCATGCCCTTGGTACAATTCACAGCAGAGGGCAAGGGAACCACAGGAGCCGTTCTCTCATTCTCCAGAAGAGCTTTTCTTAGAACACTTCTGCACCACAGAATCTATATCTGCTTTTCCGTAGCTCAGGGCTATATCAAGTCCAGCGTTAACCTGTTCAAAAAGTAGTGTTTTAGTACTGAGAGAGGTCTGGGGTTTTTTTGCTTTAGTAATGGGGACTTGATGCCTGTCAAAACACAGGCATAAAACCAAAAGCAGAGAATTGTATTTAAACTAGAATAAAGTGGACATAGGTAAATACTTTATGTTCAGAATCAAGCTTGAAATTCTGCAGTGTTAAGGTATGCAAATTCTATGAGGCTACTACAGTTGGAGCACAGACTTGAAACATGCTCGACTCCCATAGGGAAGTCACTTCTACAATTTACCCGATCCATTTGTGATTGAACTGAACGTGTTGAGAGCTTCCATTTTAATATTGAAGGTAAATAAGTGATCTCTGCAAGTCTACATGTATGTAATTGTGTTAGGAGATGCAGACGAAGTTGTGAGTAAAATGTTGGATGTAACAAGTCTACCACTTCACGTTCTGCAACTGGCTTTAGTGAAGAGCTATTTCTAGCTGAAGTCCTTCCTTTGACTTTTGCTTACTTAGGTATTTCCACTTGACGATGAACTGACTGGCACTTGATGCAAGCACTTGTGACATATTATGTCTGAGCCAAAACCACTTGTCCTTTCTCCCGTGTGCACTCTTATGCAGGTTTCCAGTGCCCATGCATGAACTACCAAGGCTGTGTAGATTCCTGTTACAACTAGACAATGACAACTGACATCCTGTGAATACTATACTATTTCCTAAGTCACTTTCTGTAAATTTTTGTATTCTTCTTTAAAAAAAAAAAATGAATAAATTAAAAATCAGTACCTGATTGGGAGTCGGGGGAAAATGATCGTTTCATTCAAAGTGCAGTTTAATGGCTATACAGACACATTCCTGACTTCTACCATGTAAGTATGCATCTAGAAAATACATGCTTATTAACAGAGGTATTTTTAGTATTTTGGAGACTTCTGTAATTGCAGCTTGCATTGTCTCTCATTGATGGGATGCATGTCATAACCCTGACCAGCAATGGTTTTGTCATTGCCAAATGTTTGTAGGCCATAAAATGAATTGAAATTAGTTAGCAGAGGGAATGTATAGATCTATGCAAGGCAAGCACTGGAGGTGAAATGTATTAAAAATGTGAAGTTGTTAATTGGAACTTGTATGTAGCTGGGTACTTCCAAATTTGTCCTGCTATCAGGTTCTTTTTTTTTGGATTATGGAAATTTCTTAATCCTGTTTCAAATAGAAGTAGTTATGCAGAATGGGAAACTGTCTGTATCTTACAAATACTATGTAAGTAGCTGTTCTAATTTAATACTTGCTGCATGATTGTCAGGGTTAATTTCAACAAGAGGAAATGATGTCTATAACAATAATTTCAACTAGAATTTCTTAAAATTACGTTATTATTAAAACAAGTAGTGTCTGGTAGATGTTTATGCTTTCCTTTTGACATTACTTTCACAGAATTGAGGTCGGTAATTCTCTCTGGGGATCCTGTAGGGCAATATAAAATGGTCTAAGTATGTTTGCAAAGCAAAGATTAAAAAAACCCAACTTCTCATCCTTCCAGAAATTTAGAAGAGAGAAGTAACCAAAGGTAGGATTAGAACAGCGCAGCCCATCTTCCCACCACCTTTACTATCGCCAAATAGATGTGTTGTTTCAAGTTATCATAAAGTACAGCGAACTATGGGGTACTGAAGATGTACTCAACATAGAATTGATGATATGTAAGGGATACTTACTGTTTGTGTCATCTTTTAACACTGAGAAAAGAACTGAATGTGAGCAGACTAGCCTATGCTGGTCACCAGTGGAGGAGTTCATGCTGTGCAATGCTAAAAATTTAGGGTTGGTTTTTTTCAGTTCAAATAAAAATCAATTTGCGAGTGTTTGTTTTGTAGTTTCTTGTTCGTCCTTTCTCTTTCTTGATGATATTTTTCTTCAATATTAAGGCTTTCCTGAAAAGACTGGAAGCAGTGAAACCAACAGCTGGTATGAGGCGTTCTGAACAATTGATGGACTATCAGCGCCAGATGAGTTATCTAAATTCTTCACCATCTGTAAGAAGAGGAAAATCTGCTTTCAGCCAGCTTAGTCCTTCCAGTAAGTACTTTGAAGTTGCAGATTCTTGCATTTCTTTGCATGTGTTTATCTTTTTATAATTCAGAATTGTGAAGCACTTACTGCTAAGAACAGCAAATAAGTTCCTTTCTCTGTCTTCCCTAGGTCGATCATTTGTCACACAGAAATCATTAAAGTGATTTTTTATAATCATACCAAAAGTATGATGACCATATGAATTGTTTACTTAACATCCTAAATTTATAATAAATTATCTTATTAATCATCTTTTCCAAGAAGGTAAAAAAAAAAAACCCACTGTTGTAAAGAAATATTTCTCATTTTGCTAGTACCCTTTATTGAAAGGAGAAGAGAAGGGGAAAAAAAACCAACACAAAAACCCCAAAGAAGTTTCAAATTCTCATTCAGAAAATGTAGGTCTACTGATAGTAGCCTTGTTTCTCTTAGAAACTGTGTGTGTAATACTTGGAAATAGATCATGTGTCCCCATAGATCCATACATGTCAGGTTAAAGAACCACAGCACTATGGCATAGGCTTGATTTCTTTCTCCTGACCATTTACAAACAACTCATAACATTTTGGGTTTGTATTCAACTTATTGTGATTTGGTTTTTTTCTGGAAACTATGGTAATGAGTCTTGCAGTGCTAATATAGCATGAAGTTTTCTGTTGTACCGAGCATAAGCATTCTCACTCCTTTTTTTTTTTTTTTTTTTGTTTGTGTGTGTGTGTTAACAGGAGGCACTTCAAGAGCATCCGCTGTACCAAGTACAATGAGCCAGAGGAACGAAAAACCTGTGTCTGATTCAGCCAGTGGGGCATTACAGAGACCTAAACCCACTAATGTTCGTGCTGCGTGGTTATAAGTGCGTTCTTTGCCTTGCATTCTGAGATGATCCTCTTCTATTTTTAGTGCTTTTGTAAATTCTATGTGCAAAAATATTTTCTGTATTGTTCAGTGACTAAAATGCATTGCATATGATATAATTGCTTATAAAGGGGTTTTCAGTGAACACTTTCAATTCAGTCAGTGTTTTCCATGGCAGGAAGAACTTCTGAAAGAGAAGGAGGTATTTAAACGGACAAGTTAAATAGAAATTGCTAATTATTATTTTATTCTCAAACCATAAGTGGAATTTGTATCCATAACATGGAAGGACAGAATTGTTGCACTATAGGTACAAGATATAAAGAAAATTTTAAAATAATAATATTTGTAAATATTGCATTAAACTCATAAGCGTATGCTTAATTCCTAGATTGTCCTTGCTTTTCATCCTGGCTTTAGGTAAGCCTTCTGAACTTTGTGGGTCATGTTCTTACGACTGGAAGAACCTTCTTTTTACAGCAGCATGAAGGAGTGGAAAGCAGATTGTGTATTCCTGCATGGTTAGCTAGAATACTGAGGCTGCAGAAGATGATGTCCTGCCACACTTGCACTCCAGGTGTTGAACGTTTGTTTTGTACTCAAGGCTATGTCTCTTCCAGATTTGAAAGAATTTTGGAAGTTGTATTGGGACCTTTGTGTAGGAAAGAAGCATCTGATGCTATTTGAACAAGACTGAAGACTGAAGTGAACAACAGTTTCAGATTCACTCTAAACAAGAGTAAGTTTTAGTTACTTCTCAAGCTAGAGAATACTAAGCAAGGGAAATATTTCATGGCCCTGCTTTTGCAGGTCCTTGCCCTTCTCAGTGGGGAGATATAAACTTGAGCTGCAGGAAACTTGATTTTGAGTGTGACTACTAAGCAGGATTTTTTTTTTTTTTTTCAAAAAGGACAGTAGAAAACAAAATCTTGTTACGCTTCTTAACCTGTTTTTTTAATGTCATGTTCATACCAAATATTTGTAGTAGTGTCAGATAAGCTTCAGTAGCTACATCCATTTACAAGGGGAGCAAAATGTAATGGAATTGGTAATTGCAAATAGTAGGTGGTATGCTTTATTTCCATACATAATAGGACTGTAGTCTTATAAAGAGTGTAAATTGTGATGCCACTATCCATGGATATTGCAGGAACCCTGCTTGCTTCCCCAGCTTCTTCCCAGGAGAGATACAGGAAACCTCTCTGTATTACGCATAAAGGAAAAAAAAAGCTGTATTCAGTAATGCTGGGTCTTAGCCCTGTGAAAAGGAAAGTTTCTTACTCTTTGCTTGTGCTTGCATGAGGGCTTACGCTTTCAGGTATTCTGCACTGTAACAAACCTTTTACGTGGTCCTGTGTGGTAGTTTGGCAGAGCTTCTGCACCTGGTGACCTGCGGATCAAATTTAGCTGTTTGACAATATTTGAACTTTGAACTTTAAGCAGCATTGTGGCAAACAGATTTTTATTGCAATTATTATTCATTGATAGGGACAGTAAGGAATTTTGCATAGTGCTGCTGTATTTATTTGTACTATTGTGCTAATTAAAATTATTCACCTATTTAAAGAGTTTTGTCCTTGAATGTGAATATCAGGGTCACATTTTAAATACTTTTGAATGTTCATATGATAACTTTTTTTCTGTGAAGGAATTCACGAAATGGATTACTTTTAATTACTTCATCTTATTTAACTTTGGTATGAAAGACTGTCAATTTTGTATGTCATTTTTGTAAATCATAAGAAATAAAATATTTAACATGAATTGTTTGTCATTTGCAGTGGCTTCTTTCAGAATTTTATAATTGGTATTACAGTGCAAAGGAGGTCATGGGAGAAGTGTTTTGTACTACATGTAGTGGAGGAAAATGCAGAGAATCAGTTTATTCAGTGATATACTTTACCTGTTAGTGACTTTGGTGTGGGTTTTTTTAATAAGCCATATTGACAGCTCTTCATTAAGTTAGATAGTCTTACCAAAATTTTATAGCAGAAAATCCTGTTTCTAATAGACTTGTTTTTTGTCTTTTTTGTAAGCTGCCACTTTATGTTCTACTTCCTTCCCCCCCACCCTCCGAAGATATCTTTGAAAGAAAAGTGCAAGCTGCTTGGCTTCCTCCTTAAAGTGAACCGCCACACTGGTTTGACACATGGTTTCAGGTAGGAGCCAGTCTCCCTGCGGAAGTGACAGGATTGCCAGTTTGGGTGACAGCACTGGTGTACTGATCTCACTGCTATGAGAAATGGACTGTGATGCCTCTGTCATGTTTTTGCTCTGAAAGTGTTCCTGCCTCATTGTGGGCTCTGTTTCTTCCAGGATAAGGTTCTGCTCTCTACAACTACCTGAAAGGAGGCTGTAGCGAGGTGGGGGTCTGTCTCTTTTCCCAGGTAACAAGTAATGGGACGAGAGGAAATGGCCTCAAGTTGTGCCAGGAGAGGTTTAGGTTGGATATTAGGAAAAATTTCTTCACTGAAAGGGCAGTCAGGCACTGGAACAGGCTGCCGAGGGAAGTGGTGGAGTCCCCATCCCTGGAGGTATTTAAAAGACGGGTAGATGTGGTGCTTAGGGACATGGTTCAGTGGTGGACTTGGCAGTGCTAGGTTAACGGTTGGACTTGATGATCTTAAAGGTCTTTTCCAACCTAAACAAGTCTATGATTGTAATACTGAAGGTCTTAAAGAAGGCTCTAGTTCAGATCATTGACTATATGAGAAGAACAGGGTGTGATGACGCATCCCTGTCTGGATAGGTGACATATGAAGGGCTTTTTCCCAAGCAGACCACTGAATGCTTTAGAACTCAGTTTTAATCCCAGTGAACCTAAGAGACTCAAGCTAATTTGGAAGACTCACAAAAGGCCATTTGTCATATGGAGTGTATAGGCTTTCCCCTGTGCCAGAGCCTGTCTTCTATTGATTGCTTGCAGTCTTTACTGAAGATCTTGAGGCGTCTCTGCTGTCATCTTGCCGCTCAGATGAGGGTTTGTCTGATTGTCCTCAATCAAATGGTTGGCTGGATTTATGTGTCTTCCATGATGTATGTAGTCTTTACATTGGACTGTATTTTCCTGATTGTCATCTAATGAGTTTCAGGATAAACCCCTGTAAAAAGCCTGAGACACTTCCTTCTAACAGGTCACCAATAACATTTCTATCCCAGTGCTTTTCCTTCTTCTCTGTGGTCAGCAGACAAAGATAACTTCCTGCCTTCCCAACTTGGGCAGCTCATTGAGTTGTCTGACAGATGAGAGCTTGTGGTTTTCCCTGGAGCACAGTCTGCACATCAGTGTGATGGAGATGAGGGCAGTGCCTTACATCAAGCCGCCTAGCTGTGCAGTCAGTCATGACTGTCACGTGCAGGTGATGATGAATACACAGTGATATATCAAGAAGCCAAATGGTGAGGGAGAAAAAAAGGCTCCTTCGGTACCAAAGTGGTGTATCTTATGAACCCAGTACACTGAGTACATCTTTGTGGTGTTTATCTGCTCGAAGCCTTGAGCAAAATGGTGGAGGAACCATGTAATTGTCACCTTATGAATGAGGAAATACAGAAATACAGAGCTGCGTGTGGAGCCATCTTCCAGGACTGAAATTATGTTGAGGGCATCCTGTTTGAGATATTGGCAGGGATTGCTAATGCTGGTGATACAGATCTGGTTTGTCTTCAGGAGGTGTGGTTCTAATACCTTGGTCAAGAAAGCTGCGATCTGTCTCCTGGTAACTCTCCTCCTCGCCAAGATGAGACAGGATTTGGCAATGTTGATCCTTGTAGCTGGCACCGCTCGTTCCAGGACCACCTGTGTTATTCACTACAGAGTCCTAAAAATGCTGTTCTCTGTGATTTTTGTTCGGGGCTCTGATTGTGTACAAAAATCATAGTTCTCTCCACTGTACTATGTGAACAGAGCTTGGAACAAAAATGTCGGGTCTCGGTTCTCTCCGCACAGTGGCTCTTAGGACTAGAACATGCTATTGAGAGATTTTTCTGGTTTAAAGTGAGAGGGACTTCACAAGGGGAGCACGGGTGGCTGAGATTTGCCACCTGGGGCATGATGCTTCTTTCCCTGACATCCTAGGTTGGCTAGTGGGACTCCCATCTCCAGCTGAGATGATCATCCAATAACCGTCACTGTGACATCCATGCAGATGGAGTGTTCTTCTGGTTTTTGAACAACTTAGCAAGGTGTGGTTTTTTTTTTCTGCTATGCTTCTCACCATGTCTTAAACTCTTCTCTGTGGCTTTTAAAGAATTGATGGCTGCTTCTTCCATGACGAGTGTAGGGCAGAGAGTGGATGTTATCACCTTCAGAAAGGTAGGGAAGGTTCAGTCTGCTGTCATTGATTCTCCCAACTCTCTGTAGTGGGCTGTGCTCTTTACAGACAGGTTTCTCTTTCAGACCCACCTGAAGTTCCTAACTTCACCTCATCCAAAAGATCAGTGTACCTCAGTCCCCTCCCCGGGAAGTGTCCTTTCAGAGCTGGGCAGTACAGTATATGCTGCATGGTAGGCGGGCTTTGTCTTTCTCTGTCAGTAGGATATGTTACCAGGCTATTCAGGGCAGGTTTCCCTGTGTTCAAGTGTGAGATATAAGGGAATAATGGTTTTGACGCAGGCTTTTGCCTGTGACTAACTATTGTAAAGGTGCAAAAGGATTGGGGCAGCGGTATCAACTGTCTGTGACTACCGAGGTTCATTTGACTCGAGTTTGAAGAACAACCGGAGACTATCTGCAAAGTCTTCCGTTTCCCAGCTTTGCAGAGCTGATGGCTGGATTTTAGGTTACGCTTTCAGCAGGTGTTACACTGAGTGCCACGGACGCAGTGCAGAGCTGCTTTCAGGTGAATGGTTATTTTATCGACAGTTTTGAACTCTCAGCCCAAGTATCTTCATGGAGAGTACTGCCTGGAGTCTGCCACAGGGTGGGCATGTGCACAAGCGTTCCAGCAGAAATAAGGAGCCATTTACCTATAAGTCTTTTCATTTTTTTTTTTCCTCCTGCATTGATACTCCTCACTCTCCTTTTTAATAGTCTTTATTCCTCCTTTGGTTTTTGCCTTTTTCTTTTTTTTTTTTTTTTTTTTTTTCTGGAATAAAGTAAGTTCTTTCATTTATGCTTATCTGAAGTTTCTTTTGCTTCCTCTTAATTCTGCTATTGCTCACTCACACGTGCACTTTCCCCCAAGGTCTGGTACCTCTGCGTATTATAATCTGTCGTTGTCTCTGGTATCTTTGAGGCCAACTTAAAACTTCTCTGAAATGCCATATGCAACCTCGTCAGCGAGGTAAATGTGAAATGAATAGCTGCGGAGTGTTAGCAGGCTTCTCATAAGGAACCATTAGGAATGTGTGGAGGAAGGAGCAAAGGAAGAGAAAGGGCAGAAGCAGGCAGGTGGTCACACGTGGTGTTCCCCAGGGTTCGGTATCGAGGCCAGTTCTGTTTAATATCTTGATCAATGAGCTGGACGAGGGGATTGAGTGCACCCTCAGTAAGTTTGCAGATGACACCAAGCTGGGTGGGAGTGTTGATCTGCTGGAGGGTAGGAAGGCCCTACAGAGGGACCTGGACAGGCTGGATCGATGGGCCGAGGCCAACTGCATGAGGTTCAACAAGGCTCAGTGCTGGGTCCTGCACTTGGGTCACAACAACCCCCTGCAACGCTACAGGCTTGGGGAAGTGGGGCTGGAGAGCTGCCTGGCTGAAAAGGACCTGGGGGTGTTGGTTGACAGCCGCCTGAACAAGAGCCAGCAGTGTGCTCAAGTGGCCAAGAGGGCCAATGGCATCCTGGCTTGTATCAGGAATAGTGTGGCCAGCAGGACCAGGGAGGTGATTGTCCGCCTGTACTCAGCACTGGTGAGGCCGCACCTCAAGTCCTGTGTTCAGTTTTTGGGCCCCTCCCTACAAGAAGGACATTGAGGTGCTGGAGCCTGTCCAGAGGAGGGCAACGAAGCTGGTGAAGGGTCTGGAGCACAAGTCCTGTGAGGAGCGGCTGAGGGAGCTGGGGTTGTTTAGTTTGGAGAAGAGGAGGCTGAGGGGAGACCTTATTGCTCTCTACAGCTACCTGAAAGGAGGTTGTAGTGAGGTAGGGGTCTGTCTCTTCTCCCAAGTAACAAGTGATAGGACAAGAGGAAACGGCCTCAAGCTGCGCCAGGGGAAGTTTAGGTTGGATATTAGGAAAAACTTCTTCACCGAAAGGGTGGTCAAGCACTGGAACAGGCTGCCGAGGGAAGTGGTGGAGTCTCCATCCCTGGAGGTATTTAAAAGACGGGTAGACGTGGTGCTTAGGGATGTGGTTTAGTGGCAGCCTTGGCAGTGCTAGGTTAACAGTTGGACTTGATGATCTTAAAGGTCTTTTCCAACCTAAACGATTCTATGATAGGTAAAGCTTTTAACTAAGACTATTGCAATAAGCACTTTGAAAAAGAGTAGAAAGGTTTTCTTTACAAACTTACGGTTCAACAGGTTGCAACCTTGGCTATTTACTACTGGCAAGAAAACAGACCAGGTAACTAGAAAAGCAAGCATCTAAGATAGCAACCACGAAAGAAGGGAGATGAAGCGATCAGGCCAGGTTGAAAGAGACACTATCTTCATGAGACAAAAAAATAATTAAACTTAGGTAATTTAAATATAGACTATCATTTCTGGACCAATTTTTTTCCCAAATGCTTCAGTTCTTCAGGTGCATAGATGTTGCTTCCAGATACTGCTGTAAGTAGCTTGTAGCTGCCTTCAGGGAGAACGGAGCTGCTGCTCTGAATCTGTAGCAGAAGCACACAGCCCATCATACTACGGGACAGAGCTAGGACTACCTGCATCTGACAATAAATTAATTTCAAATATAGGAAAGGGCTAACTGGAAGCCAGAGCACAGAACTTGGAACTGATCAAAATGTGAATCTCTCAGCTCTCCATTTACTACTACTCACAAAACCGGTTAATCCAGAGTTCTCATCTGCATACTCAATTATGAAAAATAGAGTAAGTGTGCTCCCAGTCCACAAGAGTAACTGGATAGTTCCGTGATAGTCACATGCAATGTTAACCAAGATAGTATCCACGAACACATTCTTTTGGGGAGACTTGTTCCATTTGTACTCGAGAGTAATCTACTTTCACAGAGCAAGGGATAACGCTCTTGGCATCAGCTTGCTTTTGTGTATTGAATTGCTCCAGCTTTCCCACAAACAACACTGTGAGACCAGGTGTCAGGGAGAGGCAGCTTACAGCAGTGACAGCACCATGCCCCATCTCAGGCAATACTCAGTACTGTTCACTCATCAATTCTACTAGCCCAGGCATCACCTACTCTGCAGTTTATATTCAACGTGGAAGGCACCAGCTGTGTAAGTAACTAGCCAGCCTTTTACCTTCAAGTACAGCTAGTGCAACTCCAACATCTATGTTTCCACAGTTGCTTTTCACTCTAGGGCACTAGAAATGACAGCCATTCCAGAATTTTTATCAAAAATCCACATGAGGGCACCTTCCTTCTACATATGAAGTAGAAGATGCAGCTGAAATAAAAGGTCGAGTATTACTTGCTTAGTCTCACCCCTTTTCCTAGGTGGATACATAAACTACATCTAAACAAATGCTTGTTAACTGAACCACTGAAACGGACACGACTCACTTTCCCTCCTTTGCCTGTTCTTCAGTGAGCTCACAACCAAGCAGCATCTAAAGTTTTAAAAACTCTGTATTGAGCATGTTCTGATCTCACTGGTAATTAATAGCTCAAGTTGTTAATAATGGTGTAGTTGGAAGTATAGTTAAGATAACTCAGAAGTATTCCATTCTAGAATACTTTTTCAAGTAAAATAAGCAGCGATGACTTCGCTATCAAATACAGACACGCTTACCTCAAAGGTACGGGTAATACAAATGAATGATCAAAGCAGCTAAGACGATATGGTAGTTTACCTGTTAGACAACTGGCTGCAGTACCCTCAAGCTGAATCCACTTGGTTTTGCTATTGTAGAATTATCAATAACCATTCCACCTACCTAAAGCTCTGTTGAAAGAACTTTCAAGAGGCTTAGGCAGTAGCAGACAATCACTAATAATACGCTAATTAGCACATCACCTTAAAGGACATGTACTTGTAATCTGCTCAATGTACTGAAAACAACAGGAAAAAGTTCATTAACATATTAATTTATTTCATTATTTCAGTTTTAGTTCAATTGAACATCAGAGCAGCCAACTTTTTGCTTTGTGAAGCTACAGGGAATTTCTGAAACACTGTATTTCCATATTCTACAAAGTATGTTTGAAAAATCACATGGTTTCAACCATATGATTGTATAATTTGTCAGTGAAGAGGCTGCAGTTAGGAACTCAGCCTGGTGCTTTAGTATAGTTTATATTTTCAGACATGCTTTTCACTTGATACCATACTAAAAAAAAAAATACAGCTTTAGAAGAAAACATGATTTCAATTCATGTTATAAATGTCATCACACTGTTGGGTAGCTAGAGACATCACTTAGTACAACAGGTATTTCTGAAGATCTCATTTGATTAAGAATTCACAATACTAGATTTTAAACTAGCTATAGACCACCTAAGTTTTGTCTCTAGACAAAATATATTACCTGAAATTTGAAGTATAATATATACACAGGTTCCAATACAAATGTTGGAGGAATTTTCATACAAAATGTAACTGTGATGTAGTGGACAATTTTTAAATTAATTCATCCTCATCTCAACCAGATATGTTACTCAGAAATTTTATTCTCTTTCCCTAGGAAATATTTTGTTATCCATTACATCACAATAGCATATTTTTAAAAAAGTTGATTGAGAACAATTGAACTCCATTATGATGTTAAGTTTTAGACATATTTCTTGATTTCATCATAAAGTACTAATACAAAAGCTCCGCCCATGCCTCTCAACACATTCGACCAGGCACCTTTGAAGAACGCTTTGGATCCTTCATCTTTAGCTATCTTCTTCCAGCAATCAATTGTGCCCTTGTACATAATATCAGCTGTGGAAACAGACATAAAGGTCAGAAGGCTTGAAGTTATACAGCAAGTCTGTTTCAACTTTCATATATTTAAACAAGGAACAAGCAAGCTATAGCCAAGAATTTAAAATTAAGTAATCCGTTCATGAAAAGTAATTTTAATTCTCCACATGGAAATCAAAACAAATCAACTCTCAGCCTCTTAAGTGAACATGAGAAATAACCAGCAAGGTGTTTCCCGTAGCTTTTTTTTTTTTTAAGGATTCCAATAAGAAGGTCATTAGTTTTCCATAAGACAAAAAATACCCAGCATCTCCCATCATATCTCAATGAAGGGATACTTTCTGCTGCCAGAACACCACAGGAGCACTTATTCTTACCTCCCTTTCGGCCAGACTGCATCATCATCCTACGTCGCACAGTATCAAAAGGGTAAGAAACCAGCCCTGCTACTGCAGTGACAGTCTGGGCAATCATCCAGCTCACTACGATATGCACATTCTTTGGATCAGGCAACATACCTGCCATCAAGAACAAATGAGGCGAGTCAGTACAGAGGCAAAGGGTTGTGGGAAAGATGGCTGTGGAAGGAACAATCACCCACCGACCCCAGGAGTCACTCAATCACGCCTGCAACTTCTACCTGCATCCATATTTGACTATTAACAGGTACTATGAGTGAAACAAGTTTATAGGACTGTTGGACTTTGGGATCTAAGCCCTCTTCACGCTCCCTGACCAAAAGGTTTCTCATGCAGAACCCTCCCGGGCTTGTGTCATGAGCTGCGATGAGTAACAAGCTACCACACAAGCCCATCCGTACAAGCCTTAAGACAGAAACTGGAAAGCGTCTGAAAACGCACTGCAAACCCAAGGCTTCTGCTCAGAGCAGCAAGTTGAGGGAGGCAGGAATGCATTTCAGAAACACCTGTGCATATTCTAGCACTACCACCCCAAACTCGTGCTGAGCCAAGCCCTGCTTGTCCTTGTACTGCCAAGTGCCCTAGAGTGCCTCTACTGGATGGATCTTCCTTGCAGTCACTTCTCCATGCACTTCTTACCCTTGGCCGTGTCGTAAACCCCAAAATAGGCCGCTCTGTAGATGATGATGCCCTGGACAGACACACTGAATCCTTGATACAGGCCCCTCAAGCCATCAGACTTGAAGATCTTGATGATGCAGTCGCCCAGCCCCGTGAACTCCCTCTCGCTGGCTCCTTTGCCCACATCAGCCGCCAGCCGGGTCCTGGCAAAATCCAACGGGTAGACGAAGCAGAGGGAGGTGGCTCCGGCAGCACCCCCGGACGCCAGGTTCCCTGCGAAGTAGCGCCAGAACTGCTTGCGCCTGTCCACTCCCCCCAGGAAGATCTGCTTGTACTTGTCCTTGAAGGCGAAGTTGAGGGCCTGGGTGGGGAAGTACCGGATGACGTTGGCCAGGTTGCCTCTCCAGAAGGAGATGACGCCTTGCTCCTTGGGGATGCGGACTATGCAGTCGATGATGCCCTTGTACTGCTTCTCCGCCGTGATCTGTTTGCTGGCATGCTGGACCTGTAGGGAGGAGGAGGAGTGGGAGGGTAGAAAGAGGGACGCTGCAGGGGTGACCCCGCACAGCGGCCCGTTGAAGGGCAGGGACGGGGCCTGCCCCGCCGCCTGGCCCGGCTCCCGCTCCCCCGAGGCGGGAGGTGCTGAAGGGCCCGGGCAGCTCCCGCGTAACCGGAGCCGGCCGAGCTCCTTCCCATATTTAGTCACGCCGGCCGGTGCCCGCCGCGCCGGCACCCACCTGTGGCGCAGCCCCGCCGGGCTCCCGCCGCCACAGCCAGCGGGGCCCCCGCCGCCGCCCCCCGGCCCCCGCCGCCTCCTCACCTGCAGCAGCAACTTCACTCTCTCGATGGGGGCGACAGCCGTCTTGGAGATGGCGGCAGCGACGCCACCGGCCAAAAAGTCCTTGAGGAAGCTGAGCGCTTGGTCACCCATGCTGGCAGCCGGTCCGACACCCCCTGCCCGGAGAGAGCCAACGAGCCGCGCACCTCCCCACCCGGCCGCCCCCGCGCACCGCCGGCCAAATGGCCCCGCGCCCCGCGCCGCCCCTCTTATACCCCGCCGCCTCTCGCGATAGGAGGAGGTGTCCCCCCGGGGCACGGACATTGGCTGGGACCCCCCCGAGCCCGCCCCCGCCGGGGGGCGCGGGCCGCGCCGCCATGTTCCCTTGTGGAGGGAGCGCGAGGGCCACGGGGCTCGGGACGTTTAAAGGGCAAATTAAAGTTATCTGGTCGCTGCCGGGGAACGCTATGTCAGAGCATGTGCCTGCTGTATTAATAGCTCCGGGAGGCACAGGAGGGGACTGAGGAAGCTGGCAGCAGTACCTCGGGCGACGTTAACTGTTTCGTGCAGGCCGGAGGCTGGTGCTGGGGGCTGAAAGCTCGCCCAGAGAGGTCTGGGTGCGGCGACCGGTCAGCTTGTTGACTGACGTCAACTCGAAGAAGCAAGAGTGCTTTAGGCCTTGACTTTGCGTGCGCGGATTCGTACCGTGAAGGGCGAGGGGGACGTGGATGCTGGGCAGGCGCCCTGGTGCGGATGTCGTGCCCTACAACGAAGGTCACCGGGGATGCACGGTCAGCTTGGGAGGTGCTGCAGGGGTGCAGTGAGCATCGGTAACCAGAAATGGGCTAGCCCTCTCTGAGTCAAGGACAGAGAGAGCTGCTTTGTGTTTGATACACTGTGTGAACTTGAAGGCGTTGAGGTCTTTAAATACCCTGGCATGCTCCAGGACCTGGCTTTCCCGAAGAGGAGACAACGTGCCTTCCTGCATTGTACCCTCATTTCAACCCTGCAAGGTCAGACCCTCACCAGAGCCTCAGCCAGTCCCCTCTGAAGGAGGGAGGGAGGGAGGGAGGGAGAGGAAGGGACTCTGGGAAGCACATGCCCAGGCACGCTGAAGTTGCTTGACTTGCACCAGATGTGAAAGAAGAGTAAAGGCTGTAGTGAAAGCCTGCCTTCATTCAGTGTCTGGTTCTTAGGGAAACGTTTGAGTCTCAAATGAAGATTACATGGCTCCCTCACTGGTTTTCCTGTTTCTCATCTGTTCTTTCTGGCTGACCCCCGTAAGAAAGCGAGAGCTTTCACTGTTCACTGTTGGGTGACTTTGTTGTGTGGAATAGTTACATGAAAGCCAATGCACCAAGTTGTAGTTGCATACCTAGGAGTTAGCCTTAAAAAGGCATTAAGATGTGCCCCTAGGACAGCGTTCTACTGAGGAATGCATAGGGTAATGGGATCTGCTTTGATTTGGTAATAGGGTATCAATAATGGAAATAGGATTCATCTTACTGTATGTGCTAAAAGATTGGCCGTTCCATGAAGAGACATTCTTTTCAGGACAGCAAATCTCTTCTCACTGACGTGTTTGTTAGCACGAGTCAATGAGACTGTAAATTTGATCCCCTGTCTCTCTTGCCCTCTGCCGCTCTTAGGTCTGTTGAGGTAGAGGTCTCGTCTCGTGAACCTCAGCTCTGGGAAGCGGACGACAGCTTTAACTTCCAGGAGCACCCATTGCACCTTGGCCATCCTGAGCAGATGGAGCCTTTCCCCAGCTTTGAAGAGAGGGGATGAGAGCCCCCATGAAGAGACCTTTTCCCTGAGCAAGGACCAAAAGCAGGTGCAAGCAGGAAGCATAGGGGATCCCTAGAATTAGACTGTGAGTTGAGGAGAGTATTGTTTAACATATGTAGCTGCCTGGTACCCTTGACCTTTCCTTCTTCTTCCTCATAAGTCACTCACCAGGTCTGAAGTCTCCTCTTTTCACGGGAATGTAAATGTCCCTTTAACCTCTCAGGGCTTCTGCTGCTGGTTTCGTACAGACCCCTGGGATGGTGGTGCTCACGGTTGCTGCCCGACTGTCCAGACTTGATAAGGTCTCCTCAGTGTGTGCACTCAGGTGTCAGCCGGTGCCCCGCTGACTGGTGTATGGTGAGTGAGAGGTGGGAGAGCGGCAGTGGGATGCTACTGGGGAGGGAGGGCAGTGGGGGGCCTGGAGTGAGACTGTGGTGGAGGGTTCTAGCCTGAAAGGGTCTTTTGCCTGCCCCTCCCCTACCATCTTTGTTTTACCTCATTTGAATTGCCTTTTTTTTAAATGACATTTTTTAGCTCATTTAAATTGCCTTTTTTTAAAAATGACATTTCAATAAAGTCTTTATCATAAGAACCAGTTCATTTTTGAAGTTATTGTGTATCATCATCCCACTCCACAGAGGCTCTTTGGTTTAATATTTCTGTAGCACTAATACTATTTACCCATGACTGCCAGTATTTAAAGAACGCAGTGCATAGAAAGTGAACAGCCACTTTTTCTGCTTCTGCCCTCCCTTCCCTGAGCCCAGATGTCTACTTCCAGGAGAAACTCGGCTTCCAAACAGTTTTAACAAAAACAGGGCTGGACCAGCGCATGCCTCTGCTACTCTGAGGGTTATTCCCCATTTGTTTGATTTTTGCTCCAAATGCTTGTTTTGGATCTTTCCTGTGTATGACAATGAGGCTTTTTATGCCACTTACTGTAGGAGTTCAAATGTATCCTGTAAGGAACTTATTGCTAAATCCACCAGTACCACCAAATTTGACAATAAGCATTTCCACGAGCTGGAAATGGTTAAAATGGAGAAATGGTTAAAACAGTTTTGAAAATGCAAGCTTTCCGTTCTGAATTATTGAAAACCAGCTGTTAAGCCTCATCTTCCTTGGATGTTTGCAGCTTGGGAAGGATTAGCTGGCTTTCTAGGCTGAGTTTGTGGGTGCTCTGTAGCATTGACATAGCATAAAGACACTGGAATTTGTTCCTAAAAATTCTGAGCTAAATATAATAACCTAGATCTACATTTTCAGAAGAGATTAGTGACTGACTGCATTGTTCTTTGATGTGTGAATAGCCAGCTTGAAACACTACAGGAGATCAACTTTTACAAAGTATTGTGTACACTTGTTTATTTGCATTTGCAAGACTCTGGGAACCCCAGCCTTGAGGCTAGGCCAGACACAATAAAAAAAGCTTTTTCTCAAAAGTCAGCAGTCTGAGTCTGACAGGAGACGCAAGGGGGAGCACAAGGAACCAGTCAGACCATCCTGACCCCTAGCATAGACAGTGATGCCAAGAATTTTTTTTTGGGGTGGGGGTGTCAAAAAAGATTTGTAGGGTTGTAATAAGTTCTCCTTGTATAAGATCAGTTTATGTTTGTGGTCGGTTTGTCCTAAGTAAGAGGAAAAGTGTGGAAGAAGTCAAAAAAGTGATGGTTTGAAAATGTGAGCAATAAATAATGAAGACTAATTAAATGGTCTGATTGATCTGGCTGTAGGCATGAGCCAACATTTTCACACTAGGCCGTGCAGGGCTACAAGAATAAACAAAGGTTGCTCATACTTGATGTGATGGAGAACCATTAGTCAGTGGAAAGACACAAAGGTAACGATGGTATGGTAAAGATGGTGGGTTAGGTCTCTGCACCATGGTCTGGATGTGTAATAGGATTGTAAGACAGCATTTTTAAGACCAGAAAAAAAGAAACGTCGTAACTAAAGTGATGAGAGCTTGGATCAAAGCATTATCTGTGTGAATGGATAGAAAGAACCACATTTCAGCCCTAATATGTAGGAATGGACCATCAGGATGTGCAACTGATACGTGAGACTCTAGGAAGAGATCCAAGTCAGAACTGGATACCCACTGATAGGCTTACAGAGTGATCCATAGTGATGAAGAAAGCAAGCAGCAGGAAGGATGGAGAACTGGGAAAAGACTAAAATCTCTTGGTTTTATCCATACTGAGATGCTTCACGGACTGCTCAGGTTTTTAGCTAGATTTTACAGAAGACAGTGTTGATACAGAAAAGTTGGCTCTGAATTACCACAGTAGGAATAATCGCTGTGTGTGTGCCTGTGGAGGAGGTAAGAGTGAAAAATGTACAGGGAAAAGAGGCATGAAGCAATAGCAGATGTCCTAGGACACAGAGGAAGCAGCAGATGCAGCTATTTATCTTAAAATAGCAATTTTACAAGTAGAAGGAGAGTAAGAGAGCCCAAAGAGGCTAAATGGGGATGAGAGTTGAGGAAAAATAACAGGGTTGGTAGTGACAAAGATGATGATGAAGAATGAAGGAGTGTGGATTCTGAGTTTTGTCTTAGGCGGATATTAGTATTAAAACTAGGGTAGGTGGTGGACTACAGAAATAAGCTGCAGCAAGAGGGCAGGGTGAGAGATGTGGAGGAGTAGCCCACGAGCAGGGTTAACCAGGTTAGACAAGGTCTCTGTAGTCTCCGCTGGCTGATTTCTTCTTCGTGCGGGCGTGTGGCCAGGCATGTTTTACTTTTGACATTCGCTGTTGACTGAACTAGTAAAGAAAGTATATGTGTTGACTAAATGAATTCTGCCGTATTGAGGATTACCCTGGTGAAAACAACTAACCCAAGGGTAATACATATTTTTCAATTTTCAATGCTTGATTGACTTCACTAGTGGCTGCTTTGAGATAGTGGAGGAAAAGGCAAAGGTCACTGGGAAGAGCACGGCATGGGGACCCAGGGAGAAAGGAAACAAAGCAAGCACCAACCTTGCAGGATTTGGTTCCTCATCAGAGGTTTATTTCACACAGTTTTCAGAACCTTACTTTCTTGCTTAATTCTGTTGCAATATCAGATATGACAAAACTGTTTTGAGTCAAATAGTCAAGCACTAATTCCTGCTACACTAATTGTCCAATGAGTTGAAATCACAGTCTTTACTCTGAAATTAATTTCACTTCTCTATAGGACTGTATAGTAAATACTTGATATGCTCCAGATGGAGAGAATAGCAATACTGCTAAGATATAGAACTTAGGTAATTTTTCCTCCTAGGGCTCAACATACCTTGAGAACAAAAATAATGTTTTATGTCACAAGTGTGCATTACAGTAAATAACTAATGGATGCTACAGGCTGTCATGAGCATTTACAGTAGTCTGGAACATCTATGCATTGTTTGATAATTAATGCATTCTTGCCACAAACATAACAGTACACATTACAGGTTATCGTAAGTTCATTAATCAGAGTCATTGCGGACAGTTTCCAAGCCATGGATATAAGCAGATTAATGACCTGTTAGACTCCATAATAGTTTATTTACTATTTATTAACTCTTTTTTGGTAAATACATTTTTTATATCAAGTTTATCTCATTGTCCTCAGACTATATTTTGGAAGAAAAAGCAAAAAAAAGTGAAGTGACTTGCTCAAGGTCATTCTGTCAGCATGTGGCAGAACAAAGTGTCAATGCAGTTTTCCCAGTTCTGCCAGATGTCTCTCATACATGCTGTTTGTATATATTTTTAAATTTCCTTTCCCTCTCCTCTAAGCCAGAAGCAGAGGAAGTTTTATCAGTAGCAGGATCAGTTTGCTGTCCTAGTCTGGAACACGGCGTAAAGCTAAAGTGGATGAAGCAGGAATCTGCCCAAATGCATGTAAGTAGGTAGACAGGGTAATGTGCATCCTGAAATCTGGTTTTGTATTTAGATAACCACTGTAAAAAGGGTAACTTTAAACAGTAGCATCCATTGCTTTCTAAGTTCTGTTTCCTGTCTGTTTTGATGTATGGTGGTTTGTGATGCTGTCAATCAAACAAAAAAGGTTAGCTGGCATAAATTTGTACAATTCAGTTACCTAGTAACATTCTGTTACAAGTATTCGGGCACAACTGCATAGTGTTACACACACTACTTCATGGTTATTACAAAATGAATTTATCCACACTGAACCATGCCCTCACCCAATCATTATTCCTGGACAAGACCCACTGAAGACCATAGAAAAGGGTCTGGAAAGGAACTAAGTAAGGGTATCAGAATTGGGCTAATAGTTAATCGGTTTTCTCAAAATTGTAAGCTGGCAACATAAGCTATGGCAATAATATAAAAAGTCAAGATCATATTTATTTCAATAGTACCAGTAAAGCTTATTCAGAACAAGCATAAAGCAGAATTTGAAAGCCTACTTTGCAGCTGAAAGGAATATTGTGCTTTTTATTTTGATGTAGATCTCTGCAGAAAATAATTTCTTTAGTCATTGCCAAACATGCATAATTTCAGGGTGGAGCGTATATCCCTTCTTGGATTCAGTGATTTTCAGTTTTTGTGCTCCCAGGAAAAAATACATGCTTGAGAGGATCTCTGATGTTTATATATATATATTTTTTTTTTTTTTTTTAATTCCAGCTGCTACATATTTTGCATGAAGAAATGAGATCTGGAGATCATTTTGCTCTACAACAGCGATTAAAAAACTATGACCTTCAGGACAAAGGGTTCGTTTCCAGGGTCCTAACCTTTGTGTTTGATAGATACTCATAGCTTCATTTTCCTACTCACTACCTTGAAATCTTCTCTTTCCTATCATTTTTGTCTTATTCTTCCTGAAGATAGTAGTTTGCTTTTGGTTTTGAAATCGGTGCCGAGAGATTATTAAAATTGTACTTCGCTTTTCTACATGTTCCAGTTCATTCTGAGATATGCTTCTCATGGTATTGACCAGATTTCTTGGAAGGTATGGCAGCTGCAAACAGTATCAACAATGTCTGGGCAGGTATGTGATCAGAGAAAAGCTAAGTTATGGGCTGAAGCCCTCTACATTTTCCATAACACACAATAAAAATTCTTCTTGCTGCTAGTGGGTGACATTTCCCAGCAGTAGCATTCCGACTGTGTTTTACGTCCTGATCAGGAAAATGAGTTCTTCACCTGGTTCTCCTGCTGATCTACTAGTTTTTTTAATGTTTGTTTTGTTTCCAAACTGGAGAAACATTGGCTTGTGTGAATGCAGAATTCAGATGCACCTGCCTAATTTGCATGACCTAGAAAATAGGCCTGATTTATTTTCAGGCCTTAGCAGAGCAAAGCTACTAAAAAGCAAAAGTATGAAAACAGATTTTTCTGACTCAAAGTTTGCAACATGCCCTTTTTCAGACAATCTTTTGGGTTGAAAGAATGTCTAGTAGGTCACCTAGCTCTCTCTGCATAGTACAACATCATTGTTCTCATCATTCCTGCAGCACCCGGAGTGACGGCTCTCATGTTCAGCTTTCCATCACTCTCCTGACTCTTGCATATTGTTCCATCGCCTGCCTCCTCTCAGAATTGGAGGGACCTATTCTTTCTTCTTATGTTCATGTAAACCAGTAATTAACCCTTTTGCATCAGTGATAAAACATTGGTGCAAATCAGTGTATATGAAAGAATCTCATAGCTTTTTTTAGTTTTTTTTTTACTGTTTTGCTCAAGCTTACTCTTCTAAACATTTTTATATCAGTCTTAATGGGATAATGAAAGTACTCGGTCTTTGCTCTATTCAATTCATATTTTTATTGTTCTTTGGGTTGCAGTAATTTTGGAAT
Organism: Nipponia nippon; assembly: GCF_047370975.1. Taxonomy (NCBI): domain Eukaryota; kingdom Metazoa; phylum Chordata; class Aves; order Pelecaniformes; family Threskiornithidae; genus Nipponia; species Nipponia nippon. The sequence goes on from NW_028262380.1 coordinate 36,244,707, forward strand.
GTCAGAAAGTGATTTAAGTAGATCTTTTTATGTTTGTAGTCTTTGCTTCTGGGTTTTATTTGCTAAGTTGCTTCTGTGTGTAATTTTACTGTTCTGGATATTTTATCTTTTAAAAATCCATTGTTTCAGGCTGATAGATTTTAACCAAATGAAATAGTTTAAATGATTTATTTGGTTTCCATCTGCTATTCCTGACAATACATCCGATGATAATGTAATTATTTTCTTTTTAATAACAGTGTCAATATTGTTAGCTCCTGCTCAAGTAGTTACCTCTTCTGTCTTCAGGTATTCTGTAGAGTTTGTCATTCTGTGATTGTACTTTAGATTAGTCTTTCTTCTGTGAACTAGTTCATAATTTTCTTGCTGGCAGTAATTTTCATATATTGTAGGACAAACTGAAATGATTTCTGACAGCAATATATGTTTAACTGAATCACAGCTTTGTGCTCAGTCAGATAACCTGCACTGCAATAGCAAAACAAGGTAATCATATTTTTATATTACAGAAACAATTGCAGGCATTAAGTGTAGATGTCACTGTTACACATACTTGAAACAGCTATTACCACAACAATTTTAACAGAAATTCAAGCTTATTTTCAAGTAAGTGAGAAATGAACAAATTATATTGCTCAGTGGCTAAATCATCAATTTCTTCTCACCCTACATGCTGGTTCACAAATACATTGTTATTATAATTCAAATACCATTGATTATAATGCCAGACATGTTTTTATAATAAATTGAAGTGTTAATCTTTCTACACTCTGCAAGAAAATGGCAAATTAAGGCCAGCTCCACACCACACATTATTAAAAGTGTAGCTATATTCATCAAGACTGTGGGGAAAAATCACACCCCTGGCTTACAGAGCTACGCATGCACCTCTCTATCCATTATGGAGATGCAGTTTGTATTGGCAAAGGAGGTTTTTTTTTTTATGATACAGCTTATTTCATTTGAGGTGCTTCGATTATGCTAACAAAAATCTTATTTTTTTCCCCAGACAAGCTGCCTCTCTGCTAAGGGGCTTTGTTAATAGAGAGATTAGCCTTCTCAGATATGCCTGAGCATGTAACAGCTTTCCATATTTGCTCGTGTGTTTACCCTGTCCCTGTACACGGGTACCCCCTGTGGCGGGTGCATTCCCCCCACCCTGAAGATCGGGGCTTTTAACATGGCGACCGCCGGCTTTTCGCGCCTCATTTTCGCGCCTTTTGTGCTCTGCCGTGCCCCCAGGCAGGAGGAGCGGGGCCTCTCGGTCGCCAGGCGGGGCTCGCAGCCAGTGAGGCACCCTGGCTCCGAGAAGCTTCTGGATCATGGCCAGTGATGGCCACAGCTCAGATCCGACCCGGGGTATAAATGGGGCGCCGCCGGAGACCCCCTTGGAGCCGTCTTCTCAGAGCAGCGGGTCCGCGTTCGAAACCTCTCCCCTCGGGTTGGGACGCCGCCTGAGGAGACTTACCGGGGTTGAGTGCCCTCACCTCCTTCGGGTGAGTGATTTCTTCTGGATACCCTTGAACGAGCCCTCACCCCCCCGGGGTAAGCGATTGCACCCTCTGGGTACCCACGGGAGGGAGGGAGAGTTTTCCCCCTTTGTGAGTGAGCGTGTGTGCGCACACTTTGGATCATCGTCGTCGTGTGTATTGCTGTGCCGTAACAACACCCTGCCCGACTGACACCTCGAACCTGTTACGTGTTAAATGTTACCGGAGTGTCGACTGGTTTCGGTTTACTCCTGTTTCTCATTGGTTTCTGTTGTGCGGTTTTGGTTGTTTTGTGCAATAAAGTTGTTTGAGTTTGTCCTTAGTTTTGGTTAGTCTTAGTGTACCTCCGTGACACCCCCCCATTGAAGCAATAGACAGGTAGTTGTTAAGGACAGGTGTGTATAATGTCTGCAGCCTAATTTCAGATCATGCTGGAGATGAAGGAGTGGGGCCATTGCTCGAGGAAAATATGATATTCTGATTTAACTGATCAGCTGAGGTTGGTGAAATGGGACAGTGAAATGAAGGGCCTAGATTCCTTTTAAATTATAGGCACACTAGTAGCAACTTTCATTTTTTCCCAGCTGGGATCCTTTGTTATGCCAGTGAGTTTTCCTCATGAACCATTTTCCTCTAAAACTACCTGGAGCAGAGCTAATCAGGACTTTGCCAAGAACAGCATTTTTTTTTTTGTCAGAAGTTATGCAAATCATTAAAGCATAAGCAAGAAGCATGTTCATGTCAGCAAAAAATCCTCAAGTCCAACGTATATGCATGAAGGAAAGAAAGGTGTGCAGAACAGCCAAAACCTCAGCAACTGGGAGGCCAATGTTGAAGATGATAACCATACCTCTGAGGGGAGAGAAAAGTGGTTGAAACAGTCTGTAGATGTCAGAGTTTATTCCTTCTGCCTTGTGAACAAAATTCAGAGAGGAAAAAAAATGGGAAAAAACCCAGTAGAAACAGAAACTAGACAAAACCGAGAGAGGGCTAAAGGGGTGGAGGCTGGGGAGAAATTACTTGAGAGTGGGGATGACAAAGGAACACCCAGTGATGTCTGGGACAGAGCGAAAGAAGACAAGGCTGCACATGTCCTAATGGGCACCTTTCTTTGGTTATTCTCAGCATTGTCTTGAGACCACTGTGACAGAGATTTGTTCTCTCCACTCTGGCCTCTATCTTAAATTATGTTAGGCTGAGGATCGTAAAAAGTTTTAATTGGAACATCCTCTGTCTGCTTTGCTTGTTGGTTAGGCATAGTTTCTGATGGATCAATTCTGATTTGTTAGTCTGTGATATTTAGCCTCATAGTCTCATATTTGGCTTAATTAGTCTAATATTTAGCAGGTATGGTCTTGATTCTCTCTGTGGGTGGTATTGCTGGGCCTTTTTGTTTGCAGTGGTCTGGTCTTTTTCGCTAACTTTTTCTAACTGTAAAAAAATCTGTGTAATAAACTAGAACGTCTGTTATTTTAGAACATTAGTCCTGTATAGATGACTGTCGGTAAGTCATTTTTATGCCCTTAGTGTCCATATCACTGAGGAGAATACAGGTAAGAACAGATGTTTTCACTTCTGCACTGTAACAGCCTGAAACTGCAAGACAAAACCATAGTCAAGTTGAAGAATTACATGCAGTAGTTTGTGACCCTGGTACTTCTTTTATGACTTGATCCAGTCAGCTGCAGACCTGTGGACAGTCATGATGACTGTGTGGCCAGTTGGTGGACAGCTGAAAGAAACAGCAAGGCAAAGGTATAAGTAGCTTTAGCTGCTCTCCATGAGTCTGACAGTTAGAAAGTGCTACTCTGTGTAGTCTAACCTGTTCGATATAGGATATAGCATCTGCCAAAGGCTTGTGTGTCCAACTCAAAGCTTCATGTTTAAACTAGGCGAGAGGTATCTTTGAAGAAGACATCCGAGATTGATTTAAAATAGCAAGTGGTGTCAAATCTGTTGTGTCCCTTGATGGGGTATTTTACCGCTTCAGAACTCACTCTGGAAAAGATCCAGTTCGAGTCACAGTTCCAAAAATTCCTTTGGATTTGAATTTGCCCAGCTGAGCTGATATACAGAATATGAGAGGGAAGAAATGATGGGGACGGAAGCAGAAGTCAGGAAATAATTAGATTGTGTGGCATGTTACCTCAGCTCGACAAAAACCTTTTAATACTTTCTTAGAAGTCATAAGAAAGGAAGGAAGATACTGTATTAATATACATTCTTAATGTTGCTATATTGCTTGAAATTAATATGTATAGTATGTACAGTTGTATTATAGGTAGGTATGAATTAATATATGCTGTAAAAGGGTCTTACAGGTCAACACTGTAGGAAGAATTGTCCTTTCGCTCCATTTAATTTCTTCTCATTTCTATTAGGATGCAGTAATGGAAGAAACTGAGCTATTCTCGACCTTCCATACAGCTATAATGGGGAAAAAAAAAAAGAGAAGGATGTTCTGAGTAGATATAGTGGGGAAAATGGAGATTGTGGGAACAATCATCCAGACATGAAGCAGTCTTGAAATAGTCAGACTGGGATAAATTATCTGGACCTGCTAAGTTACCTCCAGGATCGTAGTGACAGAGGGATCACCCACAACCTGTATGAATCTGCTGCTTGTCTATTATTTGCCTTTCCTTTCAGATGTTACAGTGTTGTAGGCTGGCACCCGTTGTCTGTACATAGAACTAGACCAGTGACTCAGGTCAGAAGTAACAGTTCAAATACAATAGATAGAGCTTTATGTAATTGAAAATAGTCGCTGTGGCTTCCATGCATTTCCATCAATGCCATGCTTCATTTTTGTGAGCCATTTTTGAAGTTGCAGGCTTTCTCGTTCACTGATAATAATCCACAGGCAGGAAGAGCTGAAAGAATGAGAAGTTGTGAGACAGCAGTGTCCCTGGGTACCCAGCAGGGGTATATTATTAGACACTTTCGTCTCCTGTTCTGCCCCTCACCTCTACAAAACAAGATAAAAAAAAAAAGTTAAGCAGAGCACTCTGCTTTTCTTCTCTTTCCCTTTTTCCTTCACTTCTAAAACAGCCTCGCTTCCAGAGAAGAAGAGATCCCATTGACGCGGCTTTTGGGAAAACTACCCTGAAGCTGTGCACTTTCTCCTACTGGGCACTGCTCAGCAGAGGAGGTTGTTCTCAGCTTTGAGCAGTAGTAAGGGGGGTGGGAGGAGGTTGGTTATAGCAGGGGATGAGAGGCACGCCTTTACATAGGCTCCTTTTCCCTGCCACCTCTCCACTCTCCAGTAAGCATGGGTTTATTTTAGCATTGGCCTTCTGAAGCAGGATTAATTTTCCCCTGAATAGGTCAGCCTGGAACAGAGCCAGGATCCATGGCCTTCCATAGCTGGGGTGACTCGGGAAGCCGGAGATACCTACTAAGTAGACAGGGCTTCTAACTGCTGGGCCTGTGCCCAGTGCAAGAGAAGTATCCTGGAATAACCTTTCTGATAAACAGTAGAAAAATCCGTATGGGGTCTTTTTTCAGAGGCTGGTCTCAGGCTGAACCAGGCTATTGTGCTGCCCTCTGCTGTTGGGATTCTGGAAAAACGTAAAATCCAGCAAAACGTTAACAAAAGAAATATAACTAGGAAAGCAGCAGTATGTGAATACATGAATTATTTCATCCTCTCATTCCATATAGTGCTTCAGCCAGTTGAAATGTGCCCTCACACCTTCACTAGAAGTTCAGTTCTTAGCAACAGGATATAGCTAATAGTTCTATTGGTTTTTTTAGCAGCGATAGTGTCCTCGTGGCTGTGCAAAGCATCTTGTGACCCAGAAATCATACTTTCTGGCATGCTTGTTTGTGTTTCAGTGTGCAGGAGAGATGCAGAGGAAGGAATTTCCATCAGTAAGTCAGATTTTTGTAACTTTGTTATTTTTCTTCTTATTATACAGAATTATTATATTCCTTACTTACAAGCACTTGAGATAAAGATGTGAGAAAGCTACAGCCATCCAAAATTACTGTTGTTCAAGTACAGGATACGTACAGGTGTCTAGGACTTTTTTCCATAGCTAATCTGTGAGCCAGTGTGGAAGCAAAATGGAAGTAATCTGATATTTCCATCAGAACTGGAGAGAAGTGTCATCGAGGGGCATTTCCTAGCCTTAATGCAGTACGCCTCTGCTAGACTTGGAGCATGCGTAGCCCTGAACCCTTGCACATCTGCAGATATCCCTGGCAGCTGTAAGAGCTGTGTTCAGGGCTCTATTCTGGAACATAACAGCCATAATCTGGGCTGATTTCATGGCCCTACGGAAGTAAATGAGCTTGTGGTGTATGATTCAGGAAAACTCACTTTTTGATACTGATTTTAAAATCCTTGCCTTCAGTTTCTTTGCCTCAGACATACTGCCCTGACTGTGTGGAGTTCTGATTTAGCTAGCAACATGCCTTAGAGAGCACAAGTGATGGCTCCCTTTCAAAGAAAAGGAACTTCTCACTTTCTGACTAATTAAAAAAAAAAAAATCTAAATAAAGGCAGAACTGATCAATAACCCTGTGACTCAACTAATGTTGTGTGGTGATAAATAAAAGCAACTGTAGTCATTAATCCTGTCAGCAACTCAACAAATTGTTATACAGTGTGCAGAGGTTTGCAGTGACTTGTTTATGCAGGCAGTTCATGAATGATAAAATAAATCAAACCTTCTATCAAGAGATGTGAGTTAATTAATGATTTTTCAAAGTGTGATTTCACTTTGGGAAGTGACTGTAACAGTGGAGCTGTGAGGCTGTTCATTGTCTCCCCCTGCCTTCAGGAGTGAATATTTTTATTTCTGTTAGAGAAACCCTTTTGTAAAATTCAGGCCTGCAACCTCAAGCTGAGCTTTAAAGGTGAGGACTTTTGTGCTTGTGTTGTAAACAATAATCAGGCCATAACTCTGGGCCCATTTGGGGGAAGACACAGAACCAGTAAAAGTGCTTGTTTAACCTTCCTTTCCACTTGGCTTGCTCTTCAGTTTTGGGATCATTTGGCTTAATTTCCCAGGCTCCCAGTAGCAGAAGAGAGAGGAGAGAGACTATACCATTGCCTGGCTGGGACGCTGATTTGCACAAGCGATATCACATCTCAGCCAGGGTGGCAGGAGGACCTGTTTGACTAGAAGTCACATTGCTCTCATATTGCTCTCTGCATAGCCCAGGTTTTTCATTGGCTAGTATTTGATTCCACCACATCAGCATTTGCCAACAGAAAACAATTCTAATGGAAGATAAAAAAAGGATCAGTTTTACTTGTAGTCTCAGAACTTGAGAATATGGGTTGAAAAAAGTGGGAACAGGTAAAATCTGATTGAGTCTTTTCTTTCATAGATTTCACAGTGAAATGGGAGATGGGAGAATCACTCCAGCATCTGGTGTGACTGCAATTGAAGCCAAGTTGGCAAACTTGGTTCAGTCTGATTTCATTTCACTCTTGGCCACATTCTAGTAAGCATCTGTCCAATCACATTTATTTTGTTTAATTTGCGAGCCCTTTGTGAGTGTAAGCTGCTGAAGTCTGTGAAATTCAAAAGACAGAAAAATCACCTGTGATAGAAGAGAGGGATCTTTTTCCAAAGGTAATAGTCTTTGGACAGGATCCCACAACTTGATGCTACCACATGGGCACCTTCTAAGATGTGTCAAAAAATCACGTATTAAAAATGTCTGTATCTCTCCATTATAGTTAGCTAGTTGACGTGTAGATAAGGCGTCTCTGAATATCTGCATTGGGACAGGTGAACTGCACACCAGTTTCCTGCCTGCACCAATCCCGCGGCATGAAAGGAGAGTTGCTGAGAATTTGTGGGCTCCATTGTGTGGAAAGCGGCAGCATCACTAAGTTCATTTCAGGAAGGGACATTTGCACACATTGCAAAGACAATCGGCCTTCTTTCATTAGGTGGCTTTTATAGATCCTAGGTGTTTGGATACTAGAGTGGATCTTCCTGATTTTTCCCCTTTTTTTTTTTTTTTGGTTCCTGTGAGTTGCTCTGCAGAGCCTCATCCATCAGTGTGCTCTCAATCCCTTACAGAGGCAGACAAAACTACAAGCAGTGATCAATGGAGAAAACCTCAGTCCTTACCACCTTTGCACTCCTCCTGCAATATGAAGCCGACAGATAAATGGTTTAAGGAGCCAGGTGGAAATCTCCCTTGTGGAAGAGAATCCCTGGTAGCTTAGAAACCTTAGCATCTGGTTAACTGTCAGCTGGTGGGTGTCTGGCATGCTCCATTCACTGCCTACTTCTGCCCCTCGGTCACCAGAAACGCTAGCCGCTGCACCCCAGAATGATGCCTGCTCTCATCTTTGCAGAATGCTGTGTCTGCCCTGCAGTTGGGGTTTGGCAGTGTTAGCAAAAATTGCGCGTGGATCTCATGCTATATATTTTTTGCTAACGCTTCTTAACTGGAGACTGGGGTTTCTCAGTGCAGTCGCCTGTATTCTGGAGGAGTTCTGGTCGCAGAGGGCCCGTTCAGGAATAAATGTTTAGTTTGAAACATGCCAGCAAAGTGTCCGAAGTGATTCACTACTGTGCTCAGTTGGTTGTTTCAGATATGTTGTTTATATAAGGCAGTATTTTTGTAAACTCCGTTAAGTCTCATGCCATTCCTGTACAGTGTGGGCTGGAGCTGTATACTGGGAGGGGGAAGGGAGACAATTTTCCACCTACCATATAGGGTAGGCAACATATTTGAAATGGAATTGGACCCTTTCTCCACGTGATGGAATCTCTGGTTAAAATAGGTCAATCTTTTCACTAACCTAGGGCACATTTTCAATGTGTATGAAATAGTGTTTTCTTAGTATTGTTCCATCTTTTCTACATTTTTCTCAGAAAAAACTGACACATTTAAGAGAAAGGTGATTAGTCAGCAGGAGTTTCAGGCAGGAGTTGAGTGCAGGTAAGAATGATTTTCTCTATCTGGAACCATCTAGCTGTGGGGAGATAGCATTTTAACTTCCTAGGAGTGTTTCCTTAAGCACCCTTTTTCACAGTGCCTGCAGCTAAGTGCATTCAGGGCACACATGTTGTGTTTCTGTATAAGGGAAACTATGTGAAGTAACCAGATTATTCAAGGGGCAGGGAAATAATGGATTTTCTAGTTGATTTCTCGTTTTCAAGCCACAGCTGGATAATCCTCTGCCACGTCCCCATCCTCAGTGTGCCCAACATACTGACATTCCGAAGACTAAAAAGCTGACAAGCTTTTCATTACTTTTAGAATGATTATTCTTGCATGTCCCAGTCAGTTACAGTAGAGATTCTTGTCCTTTGTCCAGGGCAGTGTGGTATCTGTAGCTTCAAATGATTGTACAGGTCGCTAAATAATCCTGTATCTTTAAGGGGAATGTTGCATGATTACTTGGTTTTATTTGCACTTCATTCTGAATAGTTACAGAGAGCAGTTCACCCCTACTACCAAGTAAGCAAGGCAGAAACGCCTCTGAAGCTTCAAGAGTTGTCTTCCTGGGTACACGTTTCCTGCCATCCGTCTCTGACAGGGAGATCTCAACACTCTTCAGGAATGCGTTTGACAGCTCTGTGGTGGTGCATCTTAGAATCATAGAATGCTTTGGGATGGAAGGGACCTTTAAAGGTCATCTAGTCCACCCCCCCTGCAATGGGCAGGGACATCTTCAACTAGATCAGGTTGCTCAGAGCCCCATCCAGCCTGGCGTTGAATGTTTCCAAGGATGGGGCATCTACCACCTCTCTGGGCAACCCGTTTTAGTGCTTCACCACCCTCATTGTGAAAGTTTTTTTCTTTGTGTTCAGTCTCAGTCTACCCTCCTTTAGTTTAAAACCATGACCCCTTGTCCTGTCGCAGCAGGCCTTGCTAAAAAGACTATCCCCGTCTTGTAGGCCCCTTTTAAGTATTGAAAGGCTGCAATAAGGTCTCCCCACAGCCTTCTCTTCTCCAGGCTGAACAACCCCAGCTCTTTCAGCCTTTCCCCATAGGAGAGGTGTTTCATCCCTCTGATCATTTTTGTGGCCCTACCACTCTTCCCCCCTGCCTCTCCTGGACTGCTTTATGATCTCAGTAATTCCCATCAAGACTTGGCCTTTGTGCAATGACTGTGGCGGTTAAGCATTCCTTGACCATACCAGAAACTCTTGCATGGCTAAGGTGGGAGTAGCACTGACTGTACCAGGAATAATCAGTCACCCCCGACAGCCTTGGAACGTATCTTATCTGGGTCGTAACTCAGGCGAATCAGTACGGGTGGATCTGTACCAGCATCACTGGAATTTTTGAGAACTCCAGTAATTACCGACCCAGATTGTGATGACAGGATGGAAATTTACTGATGCCTAAAGTCAGTCATCTCGTGACCCTGTAAAACAGTGGTACCAAGTGAGATCCTTTGAGCTCTCCTAGACCGCAGTGGGCTGTGCCCAGCATCTCCCTCTGAGTGGGAAGCCTCTCAGAATTTGTGAACTCTTAAGTTTGCAAGGTACAGAGACCTGGCAACAGGGCCTGGGCTGAACTCGGGGTCCCCCCCCACTCCTTGAGGCTCAACCTTCGCCTGTTGAGACAATCATTTCAAGTGAGTATTTCACTGAACTCGAGGGGGATTTTTAACAGGTACCTTTATATGCATATTGTGTGTGTGTGTGTGAATCGATTAAAATATTGTAGTAAATCCTATCTAATGACTTTGTAGGTGCTAACTTATCCAATGATTAATTGCTGCTAAATTCCTGTGATTCTCTCTTTAACTGTGAATAAACCTCAAACTGTGGCTAGCTATTTTCTTTTTTTCTTTATATATATTCCATTAATTTAATAAGTAATAGAGTGAGCCTGGTCATTGAACTTTGTTAAATCACACTTTTATAAATTTCTATTAAAATCACTTTTTGCAAATACCTTTGACAGTGATTCTTTAAGCGACCTCACCACTCATCTGTGACAAGCTCCTGATAACGCTTTGGTTGCAATCTGTCTGAATGCGTGGAGGCATCAGCTTCATGGTGGTTATTAGCCACCAACTTATATTGCTTCAGCACAAATTTTCTTCCTCTTCAGCACTTTCCTGTAGGTCAGATTTATTTCAGTTATGGCGTTTTTACTGCTGTCAGTGTTTTCACAGCAACAGATACCTTTAAATAAGGGCCCTCCTAATCCTTTCAGATGGAAGCCCAGCTTCTGCTTTTTCTGGCCATGGCATACTTGTGAATGGCTTGCACTGAGTGTCCAGGATTCTTTAGCCATTTCACCCGTTTCACTAGTGGGCATTTCTGGGTGTTGCCCTGGATAGAGGGGAGTCACTCTGAGCTGGAAAGTGACAGGGGATGGTTGGAGGAGATCCCACTTCCCACACCCCAGGTCTCTCCAAGGTTGTGGGGGATGTGAAGCTGTCCTGTCAAACAGCTTAGGAACTGGTGTTCACAGAGAGCTTTCTTCTGTGTTCCTCTGGGAATAGATTTCTCTTTTGCATTGCTTATTCTGGGCTGGGAACAGCAGGCTCTGCTGCACCTCCTACAGTCTCCTTTCCACAAGGAAATAACAGCGGTCGTGGTTGTCACCAGTAGCTATAATTCTTCACTGCCTCTTTCTACCTCACTTTTCCTTTGGGTATATTTAAAGACGTCCTTATCTTGGAGGTGCCATTTCAGTACATTATTGCATTATCAACAGAGCAGAAGACTAAAGTTGGACCGTCAGCTCTGAAATGTCTGTTGTATCTGCTATGAAAAGCTAATTGGATGGATGTGATGAGTTGGTCCTGACCAGCAGCTAAGTACCCACACAGCCGCTTGCTCACTCTCCCCCAGGGGGGACAGGGGAGAGAATAGGAAAAAACAGCAGCATGTGGGCTGCTATGAAGTTAACTCAGTTCCAGCCAGACCCAGTACAACAGAGCTGCTTAACACTAATGCATAGTAGGTGAGAAATTGAGGGTACAGTTTCCTAGTTGGTGTAAGGATCCTGGTGACTCAATGGCAGCTCTCAGCTCCTTCTCCCTTCCCATCCCATATTCCGCATCTCCTCTCACGTCAGCGCTAGCAATCATGCAGCCTTGCAAAAATGCTTACAGCACGTCCTCAATAGTGAGCTGAAGCTGTTATGTAGGTGGGGGGCTGGGAATGTCTCTCTGGGGCTGGGGAAAATGACAGAAGTGACCTTTCTGGAATAGACGTGTCAGTTTGTGACATAGCTGGGTGGTTGTTATACTGTGGTTGTACTTCATCATTCCTATATACCCCTAATTAATCTCCCCCACCTCCACTGACTTCCTTCTAAATGACTGCTATCACCATGCAGTCTGTTAACTCCTACTTCAGCTTTAGAGCAATTAGCTAGAGAAAACTGCGTACGGAAAAAAGTATCCAGTGGTTTGGTTCTCTGAAGCTATGATGCATGAATTTCTCATTAACGGTTACCTAGAAAAAGGAACTTAATATGTAATGTATGCTACAGAACGAGATATAAAAGTTGCTCATACATTATGTATTTCAATGCAGTATGGATAGAGGAGATGATTAACTTTTTACTTTGTGTGTGTTTTCGTAGTGGCTCTCTCCATAGGTCTTTAGATTGTGATATACAGTGTACAAAGTTTTGCATGGTTTTTTTTTTTAGTTAAATTTGAAACAACGTACAACAACGTGGGAAGGTTTCCATCTGTAGTTCCTCTTCTGAAAAACCGGTATTTTTGGAATGTCCTTGCCACTAGATGGCAGGGCGCCCTTTGGATAAAGGAAGCGCTCACTAGGCTGTGTTCAACACTTACTTGCTCTCAGCCTGGCAGATCTCTCGTTGAGCTTATCGAGAGTGAGGAGCGGGTGGAGTGCTGGAGACAACTGTGATTACGTTGTGACCCTTTGACAGCTCTGGCATGCAGTTTTAAATTTTCTCCGGTACAATAGATATCTTAATTGAATTCCACAGAGCTTGACATAATAAGATAATAAAGAAAAGCTGTGTTTTAACCACAATTAAACCACAAGTCAGTGTTGGCAAATTTGTTGGAGAAATCTCTGCCTCTTGTACACATGCTGCCTGTGCTGTGCCAAGTTCTGAAGGACTCAATCAGTCCTTCAAGTGAATTGCAAAGAGGAGACTGGCCCAAGTCGTGACCTCGGGATCTGGCTTTAAATAGTTTGGACTGGCAGTTTGCTGCAGGTGGAAGATCCAGTTACCATTTAGAAGAGTTACGAGTTCTAATTTTCACTCTTTCACAGCAATTTCATCTGAGCGTAGCCCTAATAAATTCAACTGAATGAAACTGGTGTAATGGTGCTAAGAAACAGGATGCTTATGTTGAGGCTGGAGTTGTTATAGTCATCAGAATATTAAGAAGAGGAAGTTGTGGGATTTACTGATCCCAGATATACAGGTGCATGTGGGGAAAAAAACCCTCCATTCTCACATGGAGCATTACGCGTTGGCAAATGGGAATGACCACACTAAGATCAGGTCCGCATCACTGAGCCTGGGAGCTAAAGGGAGTCGAATGTAAAGATGTACCAAACTGGGTGCTTTGTCATGGTTTTTGTAGCATTACACTTCTCTACTAACACATCTAGAAAACTTGTAGGGAAATGCTCAAAATTTTGAACTCTTATCTTTTTAGTTGATAGAAAGCTAATTTTTAAATTAGTTGACTCATTTAAAAAGTACAATGACAAGTTAACATTGTCTTTATCAGGACATATGATACTCAACACAATTGCTCAAAACAAAATAAACTGTTTCACAAAAACGTCAGCATTTTCAAGTTTATATGTTGTGGTGTCTGAAATTGATTAATTTCTCTTTTTCTGGAATAGGTTTTATACTTTATTCCAAAAATCTAAAAATTCGCTTTAAAATATTTAAAATTAGTTTGTTTATAAAAGGGATGTGGTCGACAAAATGGAAAGTGTAAGTTCAGTGAAGCAAATACTTTGTGAAAAGCTGTTTCAGAGAGAGCATTTTTCAACATGTTAATTTGTGCAAAAGATATTTTCAAATGGTGTATGATGTGGCATGTTGCGCAATTTTTTAATCACATTTTCAGAAGCTACTTACTTGTACTGTTTGCCACTGGCTAAGCTTTGTTACAAATGTCATTGCTTAAACCTGTTGGATTATGACTTGGATCTTTCGGCTTTAATGAAATACAAGAATTTTTTGCCAAGTTTTGCCCACGCTGAGTTTGGGAAAGATCTACATCTGCTTTCAGAGGAAAATGGTATCAGCTTTCCTAGTCTGTTACACAAGGATATAGCTCTCTTGAGGCTGCCTGCATTGCGCATACACTACTCGTACGCTACTTGGTTTGCTTCTTAGCCTTCTTATCCGTCTTACTCATCCGCATGCAAGGGCAGATTTTAGAGCAGGTTGGTCTAACTGGCCGACTTCCAATCACATCTGGGCTGGAGTTGAACATGTATTTTTCCAGGGTATCAGACACGAGGTATCTCTTGTGCTGCAGCAGGAGATGCTATATTTTTAGCATCCTTGTGGGCATGAGGGAGCAGCTGCAGTGTGCAGATGCCAGCTATGAGGAGAGCAGGCAGCCCTGGGCGATGCTGGCCAAGCTGCAGCTGGTACACTGCTTCTTGGTGGTATTGCCCAGGCACCCGCAGTGAAAATGAATGGAGTAGCAACTGCTGTAGTCTATATAATGTTAAGATTTCTGGTTTGCTGTAGCAAAAATACCCCCAAGTTAGTTGCAATATTTTTAAAGTTCTTTTTCAGAGAAAACATCTTGTGCGGATGAAAAGCTCCTCTTCTTTTTTATATCACTATTTTTTTTTTGTTTTGTAATAAAGACTTTTTTGCTACCTGCACTATCTGGATTTTTTCCTTTTGCTGTGTCTGCATCTAACTTCAGAAATCTGCCATAACATATCCAGCTGTTCTTCAGGATTGGGAAAAGGCACCTCTTGCACCCTCCAGGTACCAAACATTGCAGTTCTTGAATGAGGAAGCTGCTTCTGAAAGGAGTCCTTTTCAGCGAGAAATAATCCTTCGTTCTGTTTGATAGCCTGTTACCCAGCCTGGATTTTTCACCCATGGTTTATAGGTGTGGCAGCGTTCCTGTGATCAGCCAAAGCAGTTCACACCCTCCATTGCATGTAACGTCGGCTGTCCAGATGAAGAGCTGGGGTTTACATCGTCCTCCTTCATAGGTCTCACATAGATGATGGGAGGCTGCTGGGCAGCTCTTGGATAACAGATGTTCTCAGGCCCCGGTGGCATGAAAGCTAGACCTGAGCACAGTGTAAAGCCGCCCTGAGAGTGTGTGTGGGGGACACGGCAACAGTCCTGTGTGGTGTCCCTGCTTATGACGTCCTCGCTGAGCTTAGCACCCAGAGGAAGATAACTGATAATTCTTGATCCTGTGTTCTTGCAGAATCCCCATGAGGCCTCCTCTCAAGATGGTTTTTGACTTGTTACCTGTTGTTGGAGCAGTTGTAAGGAGATGGGACTAAGGCCTTGTACTTCCCATAAGTAATGTACAGTTGGCAATGTAAGTCTGCGGCTATCATTTGGAAAACTGACGGACCTCTTGGGGAACGTGCTACAAGACAGAACCCCGGTAGCCGAGAAGTGCTTGCAGCAGCAGATCCTTGTAATGCTGTTGTAGGTGTCAGTTTTACCATGGAAAGGTATTTAATAGTCAAGCACAATTATTTGTTTCCATTTTCATTTTCTCCCAATTCCTGTTGTTTCTACTGCTTGTTCAGCAGCAAGGGAGACTGCTGCTGTGGCACATTTAGTACAGACAGGTGGTGACAGCTTGCAGCGTTTTAACCGCTTCTTTGCTTAGACCTCCTTGGAGCATGAGTTTTACAGTACTACAAAAAACATATGGTAGCATTGAAATAGCTTTCCCTGAGGGAAAGATGCACAGAACTGGGATCTGGGAGATTCCTTTGGTAAGTGTAGAAAGGTATTGGACTAAAGAGGTGGTTTAAGAGGGATGACATGAGAGTTCCTGAGACCTGGTTTTATTTCCTAGCGTTGTGTGACTGTGGACAATGCATCCCTTCTCCCTTCTGTGGCAGGCAGAGGGCAGTAACTATAAAATCCATCAGTTTGTGAAGGGCACAGGTATTAGGGGATGACAAAAAGTCATATAACTATCTAGACACGCTCGACAATGTGGTTTGTCTGGAATAATCCAAGATACAGAAGGGAAGGACACACAGCGAACTGGTCAGTTCCACAATTATTGTACACAAACCACATGCTGCATTGTTAGCTCTTAATAACAAACATATTTTTGACACAGTATGGACTTGCCTGCGCTTTCTCACAATGTATACAGGGAATAATAACAGGGAAGTATTTGCCCTTTGCTTCTTGGTTTTTTACGTTAGCAATACCAGAGCCTTTTCCTTGAGGTGTTACTGACGGGGTGGGTAGGAGAATTGTGGTGATTGTGAGACTATAGGGATCTTAGCTTGCAAGTGATCCAGAGCCTAAAACATGGTGGCCTGTGCAACCCCTCTCCCCAAACTCTGTGCCCTCCCCTCACCACCCTGGTGCTGTTGTGTGCTTACCTAAATGTTAGACCTCTTTTTTTATAGGGAAACAAAAGGGAGCCAGGCACTCCTGGTGCTACCTTTCCTTTTCAAACTGCTTCCGTGGAATGAATTTTTCTTGCTTTGATTGTATTTAAATAGTAAAAATTACAAGAGACTTTTGGGCCAAATTTTAGAAGGCATTTAGTTGCCCCGCTCCCACTGGGAGGAGATCAGGCTCTGAAGAGCCTGTGGTGTGATCCAGTATCCCCGGCAGTTTGTTGCCTACCAGCAGGGTCTGAATGGTAGGATAAAAATAAGAGCTGGAAGAACTTGAGGCTGTAGGAGCACCATGTCACCCAGAGCACTGGGTTAAGCCCTGCTTTGCTGCTGAAGTGCACATCATTCTGGCTGATGCTTTACTGGAGAAATTGTGATGAAATGGGGAAATAGTTTTGTTATACTGCTGTTTGCCTAAGTAGCTGAAGGATCTGGCTTTTGAATTAAGCATGCTCTGAAACAGCGTTCCAGTATGTAAACCTAAATGCCAAGAACGGAGGGGCCTGGTTAATGTGACGTGCTGGGGAATAACTGTGAAAGGGGGAAAAATGGATTAATTGGAAAAACATCCTGCAAGAAAGGTATTACAGCAATAGCATGAACTAATGATGACTTGGAGTTGAATTGCAGTACCTGGGTTATTTGAAGCATTACAAACCAGAGGGACAAGAACATAGAAGGAAAGAATGAGCAGGAGAGAATCTGGGTTTTTTTCCTTTCCCTGCCTCTATATCTTGCAGGTCAGTTTTCCCAGGCAGTGTTCCACACAGAGATTGCAGTGGCTCAGCCTTCTGAGCCTAGTTTTTACATGTTAGGTCTCTCCTTCAGGAAAGCCGCCTGCCAGATGCAGACTGGTGAGATACATCTGGTGTCTTCCTTGAGAGTGATGAGAGGATCGAAGGGCCAAATAGGTGTAACACCACAGATGAGGACACGCAGATACTTTTAGTGTTTGTGCCATGAGAGGTGGAAAAAGGAAGATTTTCTGGAGGAAACTGGAACCTGTGATTTATGCCAATAAAATGTCATTTTAGATTCCTTGAAGTCCATTGTTAAATTCTCTATTCATAGATATTTAAGTACTTGCCCAACTTCTTGTTGCTGGTTCCTTAAAAAATTCAAGAGAGAGAGATTGCTTCTGACTTTGTGGCTCTGACTCATTAATGTTGCTTTCACAGGCGAGAAACCTGGTGATCTCCTACAAAATGCACAAGAGGTGATGAGGAGGGGCCATGTTTTTGTGAGCAATGTAGTGCATTCACGCTCTGCCTGCCAGCAGAAACCATGTTTTCCACACACGTTTGCACACAGGAGCCATACGGCTGTGCACCTCACAACTGCCTGCTATTTCTCAACAATTGCAAGTACCTCTGCCTTGCCCTTGTTCCCTGGGCAGATCTGAGGTCACGCTGCTGGAATAATCCCCTTAGCTTATCTTTCTGGCTATATCACACCCTGTTTGAAAATTCCTGCCGCTTACTTCTCCTTACAATCGGATCACTATAAATGTCTCATTCTTCCTTCAAATGTCCATCAGAGTTTTAGGCTCGCTTATCCCTCTGACCTGGTCTGCTGTCTTATTTGCCCTGCCATCTCTGCTCCTGTAGCATGCTGCTCTTGACAGCCTATTAAGTTCTTCCTCTCTGCTTTCTGTGCTTCTTCCCAATTGCTTTCTTGCAGAGGATGGTTTTTTTGCATCTCTCATCCACTAATGACCTCTAAAAAACCCACTGTTACTTTGGTACCCAGGAGTGGTGTCTTTATAGATGATTAAAAGACACTTCAGTAACTGACTGAAACAGTTGCTGAATTTCCCAAGGTGCCTTATCTTCCTCTTTGTCTCTTTGATTTAAGATCTGAGAGGTGAGAACTGCCTTTATTTGGGGATATTGCAGATATTAAATATATGATAAAATGGAAATGACAATTTCCCAGTTTCTGTGTGCATTGTAGGTATTGGTATGATAAACCACATGTGACTTTTCGCAGGTGCTCCCTTTGCCAGGGTTCTGGGCTTCTTGCCAAAGCATTTTCTCTCAACCTCACTGTTAACCAGTCCCTTGCGTTTTGCGTCAGCTTCTGTCTAAATAGGCTTAGCCCTCCAGTTAATAGATATCTTTTTCTCAAACCCTGCCCATTGCACCTGCCTTTGAAAATGTGCCCTGGAGAACCCAGTGATTCATCTGTTGTGTGCTGTTGCTGTTTGATTAAATCATTGCTTAGTTTCAGGTGGCTGCATTTGCGTGCTGGAGCACTTGATCCTCCTGTTTACTGCTTTTGTGGAAGTGTTTGTAAAGCTTGAGGGGAGGTTCAGAATGAAAGGTATAATATCAGTGTTTGGGGTCACAAATGGTATAGGCCATACGCTCTCTTCATTCAATGCTTTTTCTGTTTCCACACCAGTGAGCACGATGGATGTAATGTAGTCACAGCATGTTTCCAGAAATCCTGAGATCAGTAATGTAAAATAGGTCTTTGGAATTTTAATAATGGAGAAAATGTCAGTATGCAAAGTTGGTGCAGCCGTGTTCCTCCCTTCCCCCAGTTTTACTCCTTTATACCAGTCTATCTATTTGCTGACCTTGCAGATACGACACAAGGCATAGGGAACGCTCCAGAACCTTGCATTGATTCCCCTCCTGTTCCAACAGGATTCACCACCCTACAAAGTAAATGTATACAGGCGTACTTTTAGACCAGACCTTCAGGATCAGCTCCCATCTCCCTGGATGCATTTGGGAGGCTTGGGGACTTTCAACGCTGAAACGACTTTTGGCGTCTCCTAAGAGGGACTGCAGCACCCAGAGATCACTGGGTTCTTTCCAGACTGCTGTTTTTCCCCAGCCACCTTCAGGGACGAGTTGTGTGTCATTGGCAATGCTTCAGTCAAAACAGGTTTGAAGGCTGTTTTGTACTACCAGCGGTGAACAGCAAAGTGTTGAAGAGACCGTGATTCTGACCCACCCTCCTTGTAGAAATGACATTATTTATTTAGCTCATTAAATGATGGTGGTATTTTTCTCATAAAATATATTTGTACACTGTCAAGTATATGTCTGGGGTTTCAGAGATCAGCTGCCCAGATCAGGTATCACAGATCACAGTTATAAGCTAATGCTGGGAATGGGAAATTATACAGAGGAAAGAGATGGTTAATTCTTCCATGTGGGTATAACTAAGTCCATCTTGGCAGCTGACAGTTCAGTAACTTTCCTGAGCATTAAACTTAGACAACCCTTTTTTTTTTTTTTTTTGTAGTCTCTCCACGTAGCTGATATGGAGAGCAGTTTGAGACATTCTTCTTGCGAAAGAAGTATGATCAGAAGCTCTCACTGTGATTGCTGCAGTGGTGTGGGTCACTCCGTGTTAAGAGAACTGCCTGTCTAGCTCAGGCCACCAGCCAATAACGAGTTATCAGCCTCCCTAAGGGAAATTAAAGGAACAGTTATTCAGAGCTATACTGAACCTATAGAAAGAGAAATATTCTCACTAACAAGTCATGATCAGATTGGGTTCAGTGCCAAGAAAATCCTTACTCATTTGCCTATCAAGAATTGGTTGGTTTTGTTGTTTTGGTTTGGTTTTTTTTCCCATTTGGTTACCAGAAGTGAAGATTTTTCTTCCTCATTTTACATCAAAAAGTCTTCTTGGTCAACAACAAAAAACCATAGTTCATGTTTTTTTTCATACAAACACTTATATTGGCACAATCAGAACACCCATCTTTTGCTATGGAGAGGGAAAAAGAATATAAGCCAGAGCCCACAGAGAAGTCTGCCTAATTAGTGATGGAAAGATTATTTATTTGCAGCTAAAAGTGCTGGAGTGATCTGTGTGTGAATTTCCGCTCCTTCTAGGCTTCACAAAAATTCTTGTACTGAGGCAAATGAAGTTGCCAGAGAAGTAGGGCCTCCCTTCAGTAATTATTTAGTCTTACTCTAAGAGAGGACAAAATTGGTAATAAGCATTAAGACATAACTTCCAATCCCATGAGCCTATTTTCCTCTCCTTATTCCTATTTTTTAGATCACAGCAATTCTTTGCCTTTAACTCCAGAACAATGTTCAAAAAGCTTCATTTTGCTTTTTTGAACAGTTTGTGGCTTTGTTGCTCTCCTGCATATTTGAAGATAGTGATGATGAATATGAAAAGCCATTTTCTTTACCCCAGATATGTATGTTTGTTGTACAAAACCATAAATGTTGTACTAAGTGCTGTTCTTTTCATTCCTTGGATCTCGTGTTACTTTACGTGGAACCTGTTTAGCTTTCTTTGTGACTGTGGTTACACACATAGAAGTAATATAATGACTAAAGATTCTATCTGTTTTAGTTGCAGAGCTAGAAGTCGGCCAATTTACCTAACTTTTTGGTTCTCAGCATAGACTCCCCACTGCTTATGCCTTATATACAGCCTAAAGTCCTTTCTGGGATGGCATCCCTTGATGCAAGCGATGGAGAGAAGGATTAGGAGGTAGCAACAAACAGGAGATTTTGTTTAACTGATCATGTAAGCAAATAGATTTTGTCCGTTGATACATATGCAAATAGCTAGTCTTCTGTTGACCTGCGCAACAGTGTTTAACCCCAGAACAGTTATGAATTCCTGAGAAGTTGTTCTTACTGATGCTCCCCAGCCCAGTTAGGTTTTGTATTCTTCATAGGTAACAAATGCTGCAGGTTTACGTTGTTTCTGTGTGGTTTTATGTGTATTGACGGAACTCAAGCTTCCCTAAATGCACGTGTCTAAATGAAAAATGAATGTAGATAAGTGAAGTTGAAAGCCAGTAAAATAAGATACTGTCAGCTGAGGGCACATGCAAAAGCAGCTGTATCTGCCCTCCTCAGCAGACTTCCTCAGAAATAAAGCAGGGTAAAGGATTCTACAGAACGAGCCGTTCTCCATGCTCCAAACCTCAGAGTCAGAAATCCCCAAAATAAGTTAAAGGCAAATGGCACTCTTAACAGAAGGGTTTCTTGAGTTACGTAAAATTGGAAAGCATGATGATGAAACCAAAACAACAAATAAATACTATGGTTTGTATACCCTTTCATTGCCTTGCCAAAAAGAAAATATATCCCCTCAAAAGTCAGCTTTGCAAAATGATGAATGAACGCCTTGTTCTTTATTATTGCTTAAGTCATTCCTGTTTATGCCAGTATTTCAAGGATTATGTTTTGATTGTTCTGAAGAGGTGAAAACACTTTCTTGCTGATGAATAAACACTGCCACTTTTAAATATTTGTATGCAAAATGTCTTTAAAGCCATTATGAAATGCTTTCCAAAAGCACTAAGAAGCTGTTTCCCGAAAAGGCAGTTTTTCTCTACATTTTCTTTCATGCTAAACAGTCCAAATGAAAAGCCTTTCAGAGTTAACTAGTTTAAGCAATACCAATGTTTTAGTGTAATGAATAACTTTTTATAGAGGACAATTGCACACAGTTCAATATGCTAGTATTTCTATTTCTGTGCCCCACCAATGCCGGGATTCTAGAGTAGAATTTCTTTCTTTGAGAAAGCTGAAGCGATCAAAACCCTGATTAACCTCTGATATTCACGTGGTGCTCTTGATCTTGAGGACCGAAGCAGTAACAAAGAGTTAATGGCAGCCATATGCTCAGGGTATTGTGGGTACTGTTGACCCAAATGTGAACTCCGCAAGCCAGTGCTGCTAACTGCTGTTTGTTTCAGGTTTGGTGTGGAGATTACTGATGAAGAGTTTGAGCTGCTACTTGACAGAATCCCCCTTGATGAAGATGGAAATGTCAGATACCCCCAGTTCATGGCCAGGTTTGATTCCTGGTATGCAGCGTATGCATTTTATTTCTCATTTGTGAGTGGAATTATTTTTAATCTAAAAGGTTCACATAACATTTCCAGACTTATTCTCATCTCTTAAAAGCACTCCTTTATGACGTATTTCTTGCACGGAGTATGCTGATTACATTTAAAATTAGCTGATGTTATGGGTATATACTGTTTATAATTTTGTTGCTCCTTACATGCTAATTCCATATTTTAGAAGAAAGACTTCAAAGGCATGTAACATACCTTCATGCTTTCTTTAGGCTGGGAAATACGACAGACTTCTAAGTAAAAGCTACTTATTTCCAAAAACCAGTAATAAATGTACTTAGTATCTCTCTGAGAACTTGAAGCATTTACAGGCCCTATATGTAGTCTGAAGTACTTCTGAGATGGTGATAATGGTTAATAGAAGCTCCTCTCAGCCTCCAAGGCCTAGCTGTGAATTGGAGTTTGATTAAAATAAAGAAGCATTGGGCTAGATAGAGATATTTTATTATTTTCCAAAAATTAGGACTCCATTCCCAAAACTGTCATGCCAGTAGCAGGGCAGAAGCCAGTGACATTGCTGAGGTGAGTGAAAGTCTTTTGTGGAATCTAGGACTGGAGAAAGCCATTCTACCCATGAAATCTGGAGAAGTAAATTCCAGCACTTTTCACGCACACTTGCCTGTAACGTGAAAGTTAGACTGCTCAAACAAGAATGCAAATGTTTTTGAGTTATTTAGCAGGTAAGGGTATGTCCAGTTTGCATACACACATGAAGAGTAGGTAGAAGTCTGAGTTCCCTGTACTGAAACCACATGGGGTACCTTCCTGCACTTCAGGTAACAAACCAACTAAGTATTGCAAACCTGATGCGACTGCTTCTTCCTTCCTATTCCTTTAATTGCTCTTCCAGTCTTTCTTTTCCTCAGTCCTTGTCTTCCTGCTTCAGGAAGCTTTTGGGCTGAATTCATCTGTCCACACGTTTGCACGCAGGGCTGTCGGATATGACACAGGATTCGTGAGATGCATATGACCTTCTGGAATGGTATCCCCCAGGCAGTCTCCAAGGGTGTCTCAAATCACCCTTGAATGCATTTGGGTGGGCTCCTGTTTCTTGCATACTTTTACTGCCAAGGCCTCTCCAGTTCTTTCTTTTATAGCCCTCTGACTGGGTTGCAGCTATCCTGAATTTGTTGTGCATGAATTTCTGTGAAGTGCCTCAGCTCCAGGAGTATTTTCCTGGTTGTCCTGTGGTAAGGGTGTAAAGAGGAGACAGAGGATAAAGACCGTCTAGCAAAGCTGACCAACCTTCAAGAAACCAAAAGCATCAAAAATAAAATATACAGAGATGCACAACACTGGGCCCTACCTCCTTCCTCTTGCTGTGCGCTCAGCTGCAGTAACCCTCCTCTGTGCTTCCTGCCTTTCTTACACACACGTTGCTTCAGCTCCCATGTCCAGGTAAATTCTGAAATTAAGAGAAGCTGATGTCCCTAAAAGAGGCAAGATGCTTCTTCTCAGCAGTGTCTTGTCTTTGTGCATCAATTCATGGATTAAGATGGATCTGGACACAGCATTTATTTCTGTTTCTAATAATTATTTTCTTGTGTTTGCTTATGGTTAAAGTGACATGTTTTCACTGCAAAGGAGCTGCTTGTAGCCCAGGGCGTACCACTGGCTGTCACCTCGTCTTGAGGTGTGTACAGCTACTCATAACCCTTTAGGAGAATTATCACTGAGCCCTCTTTCAACAGTAAAAAGCTGCGCTGTGTAATATTCTTGAGGATGCCAGCCAGGTAGCAGTTAACATGCAGGCTTGCATCTGCCATTCTTACAGACCGGTAGCAAAACTGAACACCATGATTCATAAGGACATGTGGGAAGCCTAATTTGTACTAACCTAGCTCTGCCACCTTCAGGCCCTTTGCAATCCAAGGTGAGCTGGGAACACACTGGGAAATAAAAGCCTACCTCTAAGGCTGAGGTCTACCAGGGAACCACAGACAACATCCAGGACTTTGCTGCTGAGTTTCAAAAGTCATTTAAATCAGTGGGTCCAGTTACATTAAGCAGTAAAGGAAGGAATCTACAGCAATTGGCAAGTTAAAGCTGCCTGCTATAAATGGGAGTGCACTGGGAAGGGAGCCTGGACGCAAAGCAGACAAATGCCACAGGAAGTGCAAAAAAAGCTTATGGGGTTATGAAGGCTCTTTTCCCCAGGTCAGCCAGGGACCTACAGACATGCCTGGCCTCATATCTTCCCACAAATAATAACGGGACCCTAGAAGCTGAGTTACCATCTTTTGCGAGTGAGATACTCGAGTGAGGAGTGATCTCCTCTTTTCAGAACCTCTGGAATCTGAATGGTTGACTGGACAAGTTGAGTTTTGTATGGGCCAAGTCTTGCATGACTCCTGTACTTGTTTTGCTATCAAATGCCACCAAGAATAGGCTTAGGTTAGACACATGGGCACCAGCAACATCTGGGCTTCTTTGCCAGGGAACCCTCAGACATACCAACGTTGTCAAACCCAAAGGTAGACCGTATATATGAAAAAGAGGATGAATATTACTAGAAGTGGTCTGTCTTAATTGCAGAAGAAAGCTGTTAGATTAGAAATTCGGAATAAGGGAGGAGGGGACTTTAGGGACTAAAGTTACAGCCTGGCTTTTGTCACAGTAGAGAGAATAGAACCTGATCATTCAGTGATGAAATGCTTTCTCTGGAGTCTTTTTTTTTTTTTAACTGATCAGTCCCATTTCCAAGTCAACCTTCAGAATTCACTAAATCTAGCAATTTCAAAGATTATTATCATGCCTACACCTGTTGTTTAGAAATAATGTGTTTATACAGAAATTGTTATACCTTCCATGGCACAATTCTATATTTGAACATGATCCAAACAAATAATTATGTATTCTTGCTGGGACTATTGTTGCTCAAGTCAAGTGGGAGAGAGTATATAGGCCCCACAGCATAGCTTAGGTAATAGCTCCTTATTTGCTTTATGGTGAGAACCGGAGGCCAGATGCTTCTCTCGGATTACTTCTGTGTTAATATGGGGTAATTTAATCTACTACAGTGAAAAACTGGAGTGTAACTGAGAACGCAATGTAGGACTGAGACATCATAATTTTCACTTTTATCACTCAGCCCTGCAATGTCTTTCCTCCTATAAAACCACATGTTGCTTGCACGCACTGTCCCAGATACTCTGCTGTATGTGGTGGGTTGGCCCCAGCCAGCAGCCAAACTCCCACCCAGCCGCTCACTCACTCAGTGGGATGCAGGGAGAAAGTAGGAGGAATAGGAAAGAGAAAGCTCATGAGTTGAGCTAAAGACAGGCAGATCACTTACCAATTTCCATTGTGGGCAAAACAGACTTGACTTTTGAAAATTAATTTATTACCATTTTATATATATATATATACGTATTTAATTACTAATTTAGGAAGAAAAAAGACAAACATTAAGACACATAGGGAAAAGACCTTTTCCCCCCCCTTTCCCAGGATCAGCTTCACTCCCTCGCTCCAGACTCCTCTCCTTGTTATCACCACTGGTGACACTCAGTCCCTTCAGCAAGGAAGCCAGCGGAGTGACGTGGAGTGGGGAGGGGGTTATGGTCAGGATGTAGTGGTTTCTCTCTGCTGTTCCTTCCATCTTGCTCTTCTGCTCTGCTGTGGGCCTTCCATGGGCTGCTGCCCCTTCCAGGGTGGAGGGGGGCCTGTTCTGGAAGGCAGGAGGGATGCTATGTGTCCGCCGTAGCTGAGTTGATTTAGATCTCCTGTAGCTCTGAGATGGTACAAATGCCTTCTTCCTACCTTATGCAGCTGCTGCTTAATGGGTTTAGAGGACTTGACCAGAGACAGACGCCTTGCACTGCTGCAGAGAGCTATCCTTGTGAGTGCGCCTGCCTACGCATGGAGAGAGGGCTCCTCAGTGGACCTTTGGCATCTAGTTTGCCAGGGGAGAAATTAGGAAACCACCATTAGGATAAGTTAAGGCCATCTCTAAATCACACAGTTTGCATGAGTTTCAGCATGCCCTGGAGTCACAGCTCCAGCTTCTCCATATCAAGGATGAGTCTGGAATACTTTGTGGTTCCTTTCTGGTCTTCCCACTGACAGCACAGCCCGTGGGAAGGAGATGCATTGATAGACCTGTGTCCCTTGTATGGATGTACGATGTAACCACAGTACACAGCCAGGCCAGGAGTCTGGAGCTGCTCCTGGCTGTCTCAGGTTAGACATAGTTTCAGAGTGTTTCTTGCTTCCATGGACCTTTCTTGCTCATTTTCTCTTAGGAAAGGAAAAAGCTTGCTTCTTCATTGTTTCCATACCTGTTCACTTTTAAGTAACTTCTATGAAACAGGAAGTTAAAAGAAGCATTTAGGAAAATCTAAGATATCTCATTAAAATAGCAATGAAGATGTTTCATTTACTGAAATAACATTTTAATTGGGAATTCAGTTTACTATAAATTAAATGTATTGTTTATCTTCAAATAAGGTGTTTCTTTGGTTGGAAAGGAGCATTCTAAAACATCTAAGTCTGGCTGAAAAATGGCTCTGCATTGGCTTGTGGTGGTTTCCCCTTTCACACAGTCATCTGTCTCACTCATCCCTCCCTCGTTATCTGGCCAGGTAAGCCTGAGACAAACCATAAAGGTACAGGGTGAGCCCATTGTTCAGCATCTCAACAGTGTGTTTGTTCCCAGTCTCATAGGTATTAACAAGGGGAGAACTTAAAGAATTGCATTGACTGGAAGCAGAAGATAGTTTGTGAGCCTGAGGGAATATAATCAGTAAGGATAATGTGGAAACTTTTGTCCATGATCGTAGATAAACCGTACAGAGGTTTAGTGTAGCAAGAACAGTAAAATCTAACTTCTTTTTCTGTAATGGCATTTCATACTAGTGAGGATAGTAAGTGGATTAAGAAAGACAAAAGTTATTAAGAATCTGCTATAGGTTATATTATAGGTTATATTAGACATAAGTGAGACAAGGTTTCTAAGGAAACATATTTTGAAAACATTAGAAAAGGCTTACGTGCTCAAAGTGGCATTTACTGCTTACAGACTCCAGAAAGCAAATACATCAGTAGCTTGGCTCCTACTGCCCAGTCTGCAAGCGCTGGCTAAAGCAGTAGCAGGCTGTTTACATGCACAAGATAGAAAGGAGATACTATGGCAGAATTAGGGCACTGGTTGCCTGCTTCTGACCTCTTTCCCCTCACAGTACATTCATAGAGGAAAGGTTTAGACTGGTTCTGTTTTCTTGATTTATGTTTAATAATGGTACTTTTGATTTCTTGCCTCTTAAAGTGGTGCTTTGTTGTCACTGTTGCCTTGGCACAGCTGGAACTGACTCCTTCAGTTTTTGAAGGAAGATGATGCTGTGTTCATTCCTCGTACAGTACATGCAGGAATAAATTATATACGCCAATTATATAGGATAGGGTTTGAGAAGTGCTCTACATATACCCTGATGTCAGTGAAAATTCCCAAACTGTATCTTTTCAGATCGAGCAGCTACATCATAAATGCTTTTGAAAATCCTAAGTAATTTGCCTTGGCAAATCTATTTATTGCTATCCTATAAGAAGAGGAAATTAGAGTGCTAAAATATTGTGTGAGCTGTTCTCCCAGGTGATAACTTCATTAGGGAACGCTGACACCAAGTCACTTGGGTGAAAGGCAGAGAACCATATAACTCTGCAGAACAGTTATTTTGCCTTGCAGATGAGCTTTTTAAAGGTTGTATGTTTTTGATGATGCTGATTGATTGAGAAGTTACAGTGTTACCTATAGACCCCAGTGAGCTAGGCATGGTTCAAACCTACAAAGGTATCATAGTCTGTACTGCAGAGTGTGTATATGTTAGCTACGCCCTTGCAGTTTGCTGTATCATTTATAGAGTTACACTGGTAGTTATAACCTGTGCTAGATTTCAGAAACAGTTTGTGACA